>NC_047082.1:8398044-8717210 GCF_902459465.1 Asterias rubens
GTCCACGATCACGTTGGCTGGTTTAACGTCTAGGTGTGCAATACCTTGTGAGTGGGTGTAGTGCAGTGCCCGGATGATTTGCACAGCATACTTGGTTCTCCGCGTGGGAGTTAGACTCCTCCCAGGGTCGTTAATTATCTGTTGCAGATTGCGCCTACCTGCATATTCCATAATGATAAATGCACCAGCTTCAAAGTCCTCGAAAGCTGTAGTGGCTAACACGCTGACGATATTGTCATGTCTGAGGTACAGTGCGTTGAATTCTGCCCTGAAACTTTGCCGGCTTGCCTCCCTGTTTTAGTGCGCTGTCGCAGGCTTTTCACGGCAACACGCCGGCCACCGTACCGCCCCAAGAACACCGAACCGAATCCGCCACTTCCAATCACACCATCGATGCTGAAGTCCGTTTGAGTAATTTTAGTGTTGCAATTATCATTTACCCAATTATCATTCAAAGTCATGCAGCCATTACCATTGCTGTCCTCGTGAGTCGAGTTGGTCACAAAGGCCGAGTTGACTTGTCCGTTGCATGGAATCACCATGTTGTCGTCCTGATATCTCACCCAGTTGTCTGTTGTATCACACGGCATACTTCTTAGTTCCAGTTCTCTATACGAATACTCTTTAGTTCTATACCAATTACAGTCGGTCTCACCAACGGAACGATATCTTCTGTTTCTCGCTAAGTGTCTCAAGTCGTCGTCTGAGCTCGAATGTTTGCACAGATTCTCTGCAGATTCGTAACGTCTGAATCTCTTGACGTACTTTTTGTAAATACCAAAGGGCACCAAGTGTCTCCACAGTAGGTTGATAATCACTTGAAAAATCTTAGTCATTCTCGTGACGTAACACCGTTTAGATTTGGGCGCGAATAAGAACACACAATGGTCAGTTGCTTGGCCATAATAGAGTCACCACAATGCCCCTTTGAAGACGAAAAGAATGACGCCCTTGCCGTGATTACCTCCTAAATGCCATGACGAAAAAGCGCGGCAAAAATCACCCACTTCTGCCGGCTTTGCATGATGTTGCAGCTAGTTTTCGCACGTGTATTCCCTTGTACCGGCATAGTGGGAATGACACACATGCCCTGCGTGGTATTTTTACGCTTGGATTCAACTGACTGGCTGCAAGGGCCTCTACAAATATACCAGGGTTATGCCTCGTACATTTATAATGTTCTACATTAAATATTTATGAGGAGTAGACTTTCTCCAGTCCTTTTCAGGAAAAGATGGTTGTGGGCATAAGCGCGAGATTAAACTATAGGGCCTACTTGGTATTAACGAGCAACGGAGAGCTGTTGATAGTATAAAACATTGTAAGAAACGGCTCCAATGAGGTAATGTAAAAATTGAAAAGAGGTAATTTCTCACACAATTTTTAAAAACTTAAGGCTTGAAGCCTTTTTAAATGATGCATCTGAAAGCATACACATTTGTGGAAGCTTTTTTCTTCATTATTCGACTCTTGCATCTTCGATGACATATTGAGCCCAAGTGTTCGCAAATAATGCATACAAGTTCGGATACACCAAGTGAGAGTACTGGTCTTTGACATTAACCAAAGGTGTCCTAAATTGCCTTTAATTTAAATATTTTGTTTAAATTAAATCAAATGGAGCGACTTTGTGCAAGTTTATGAGGCCCGGGAGTTTTCAGTGACAGCGTAAAAAAGTTCGTACATGATTAAAATAATGGCTGCGGTTAAAGCAAATAAAAAATACATGCTGGTGGTCTCTAGTCACCGATGGCGTCGAACTTAAACAGGGGCATATTCAGCCTTTTTTTTAACTCGAAGCTTTCTACCTTAACGAGTTACGAGTTCATAAGCAAAATAACCAGGGCCCAATTTAATTAAAGCTTGTAACACAAAAATAATTGGCTAAGCATAGACAAGTGTTGCTCAACAAGGCTACCTGCCGGCATTGTTGTGACTAATGCACTACCCTTTTTTTTGCTTAGCGCAGACGTGTTTCAAGCAGTATTTTCTGCTTAACAGCTTTATGAAATTGTGCATAGAGCCCAATTTCATAAAGCTGCTTTAGCACAAACTAGCCGAGCAAAACAACAACTTTGTTAACCAGAATAAGGTTGCCAGCCAAAGTTCCGCACCTGTCACTACAAGTTGTGCTATAAAGCAGAACATTGCGAAGCATTTTACTGCTTCACCTCTATGAAATGGACCCTTCCCGTGAAATATGCTAATCACATTCACGCATGCGTACAGACCCTGTTGGTTGGCAAACGCCATAGAGTTGTGCACTAAGCAGACGCGTAATCGCGTCTGCGTCACGCACCCATTAGCCGTGTACAAAACAGCACGATGTTCCCTCATTTTGCCAACCAAAATGTTAGTGCGCAGGCGCTATGTGCAATTGAAATATTTCATGGGAAGGGTCTATTGGGCCCAGTGTGTGGTGGATGAGGAGGGGGACATCTTTACCACCAGTTCTCGGTGACCTGCTCATCACCAACAAGCACATGACGTGTCCCTTCCCAAACCACATCCAAGGAAACAATCACCAAGCACCAGTCTCCCCATTCACCCCCCCCCCCCCCCCTCCATCGAAACGAGGGGGTATAGGGATTCCTCGGTCTATTATTATGGTTGACTCAAAATGCGTTATAATGGTTAAATAATTAAGTGATTTTGCAAAATCCTTTGTTCACTTTTGGGCCCCGGTGAAGGCGAGGTGAGGGGCCGGTGTGCTTGGTGGGGGTGTGGAACTACATAGCAGTTTGAATTGGGATGTTGGGGTGGCGTGGGGGGGGGGGGGTGCTTATCGCGCTTGTTGGGGGAAGTAAAGGTAGCCTACACATACATGCCACCATTTAAAGGCAGTGGACACTATTGGTAATTACTCAAAATAACTATTAGCATAAAACCTTACTTGGTAACGAGTAAGGGGGAGAGGTTGATGGTATAAAGCATTGTGAGAAACGGCTCCCCTCTGAAGTGCCATAGTATTTGAGAAAGAAGTAACTTTCCACGAATTTGATTTCGAGACCTCAGATTTAGAACATGAGGTCTCGAAATCAACCATCTAAACGCACACAACTTTGTGTGTGACAAGGGTGTTTTTTTCTTATTATTATCTCGCAATTTCGATGACCGATTGAGCTCAAATTTTCACAGGTTAGTTATTTTATGCATATGTTGATGAGATACACCAACTGCGAAGGATAGTCTTTGACAATTACCAATAGTGTCCGCTGCCTTTAATACATTAGCCTGCATGATCTCTGTCTAGGCATGGTCTAGGCACCCAAATCTGTGAGTATATGAGCACAAAGACACATGGGCACGTATACAAGTATTTTAATGGATTCAGGCATGGTAACATAATCAGCAAGATAATTGCCATAAGATTTAACCTTATGGCCATAAGGATAATAACATTTAATATTATTATCCTTATAATATCCAAAAAAGAGACGTAAGTCCCTAGAAAAGAGTGAACGTTGTAAAGTATTACAGCAGTGCTTGCCGACCCTGCTGTGTCTTAGGGAGAGGGTGAGGGTTGAGGGTCGAAGGTCGCGGGACTGAAGAACATACATTTTCAAAGAACAGGCAACATTATTCATTGAGTTTTTTTGTAACCAAATATGCATGTTCACCGATGTGTTTTAGCACTGTATACTCGGTACTTAATCTTAGTTATGTGAAACAATTGCAGTTTTAGAGCAGCATCATACCAACTAGACCACCGAGATTGCCCGGTAGCTAGATAGAGGAAGTTCTATGTTTCAGCGGGTATACTGTATTTATTTAACAGGATTATTATTAGGCAACAGTCTATTTACGGCCTATAGTTTTACAAAGAAAAAACATTAATTAGGCAAGCATTTTATTTAGTTTGATCGTAATTGTTACACAATGTTGAGGGTAGGATGCTGGGTCTGAAGAATTTCCAAGAAAACGCCTACCATTCTAATGTCCTATTATTTATCCACACCATGCAAAGCTTAAAAAAATACTTCAAACGCGTCCTTTTAATTTATGATGTTTCCACCCCCTTCAAAAAACACATAACTATTAATGTAAACAATGTCACAATACCAATGTAATTTTTGTACCCTGTCCAGACACTGCGTATGTAGAAACATTATTTTATTGCTGAACATGTGCATAATGTGGTTATTTGCATTTTACATGGGATCATTACTTTTTATGTTTTTGAATCGAAACGATGGCGCCAAACGCTCGGAGTGCAACTACCTCTTACGTGTCACATTATCAAAATGCATTGATGTCTGTAATATCGGATTTCAGACATTGCATGGTGAGGGAACAATATTTATATTATTTGGTTTGTGGTTACACGAAAATATGACTCCACTGGTCATCTTTATAGTTGCAAGAGAACATTGAAACAAAAAATCACCGTTTGTTGCACAATGTGTGCTTTCATAAAATATAAAAATGCTCCAGGCCTTGTTATTTAAGTGAGAAATTACGTCTTTCTAAAAAAAAGACGTTACTTCAGAGGGAGCCGTTTCTGGTAAAGTGTTATACTATCAACACATCAACATCTCTCAATTGCTCGTTACCAAGTAAGTTTTTATGCTACCAATTATTTTGAGTAATTACCAAGTGTCCAGTACATGTACCTTTAAAATGTACATTTTTGGGAGGCATTTCTGACAATTAAAAAATTCCTCAATAACATTTTCTCAACTATCAATTTAAGACTAAGCTTGTGTCTACAGATTACAAATGACATGAGTGCACGTTTTGGCGTGTCCCTATGGAGGTCACCGCGTACTGACCATTTTTATGACGTCATTACTTTCGAGACGGACACATAAAGTCAATAAGCACAAAACTTTGCTAAGCACGCAAAAATTGATTAGTAGAAACAGATTACCAGCCAAAATTATACTTAAAGTTTGCATTAATGTGGCTGGTAGCCCACTCAAATGTTGCTTAGCAAAGGAATGTGCTAAGCAGTATTTTTTTTTTCTTTATGACATAGGGCCCAGTCTTTACTGTGAGTGTGGTGGACAGCTGTGTCTGAAATTATACGCACGGGTGGTTTTTGAGTGATTATTTACGACGTCTAGACACAGTAAAAAGGGTTTTAAAAGGGTTTGGGGTACTTTTTTGTAGGAGACAAAACATAATATCCACAGATTTAAATTAAGCTCACTAAAAATGAAGTTGGGCACAGCCGCTCTCTTGAACGGGAACAGGTCAATACAAGTTGTTTTTTCATGTGATTGGGTTACAAGTCAAATTGGTACACTTTCCCTCTGGAATGGGAAAAGGTGAAAACGTTGGTTTTTATGTGACCTCAACCTTACATGTCACTCCCCCAGAACGTCTTCAAAAGTCCGTTTTTGTACCATTTGAACAATTTGTTTTTTCCAAAAACAACAAATCTGAAAGATTGACAACTTTTTGGTAAATAAACTTCACAGTGACACTCATACAGCTTAAATAATTATTTCATCTTATATTATTTGATTCTCATTACACGAAATATACAGAAGCTAGACACAATTTTGCTATCTTCAAATTCCAAAATACCCTATAGTATAATATTATTTTGACAATGTCTTCACCAATTATTGGTGTAAATGCACAGAAATTGGTGTAAATTCTTCTTATATAACCTAACACTAAGAGATCTTGGCCCAATGTCTCAAAGACGTTAAACAGAAAACACTGCTTGACAAATTTCTTTGCTAAACAAAAATTGAGTTGGGTCATTGTCATACAATGTAAACTTAATGTAATTTTGGGTGGTAACCTTTCTCTGCTAAGCAATACTTTTCTGTGCTTAGCAAGTTTTTAGGTTTTTTTGTTGGGGTCCTGCTGGATCCTTTTTACATTACATGCATTAAGCCTGCAAGCCATGCATATGCTTGCCCTATGAAAAGGACTGAACATGCTCGAACAATAGACTAAAAATAATCAAAGTATTTTAAAATGTAAACAAAACATAAAATGTTTATGGTCATAATTAAATTAAAGGCACTGGACACTATTGGTAATTACTCAAAATAATTGTTAGCATCCAAACTTACTTGGTAACAAGCAATGGAGAGATGTTGATATAGTATAAACCATTGTGAGAAACGGCTCCCGCTGAAGTAACATAGTTTTTTTCGATAATTTTTGAGGTAATTTCTCACTCAAATAATAAATGACTTCGGGCCTGAAGCCTTTTTATATTTTATGAATGCGCACAAATTTGTGCCCTTTAAATATTCTCTTGCAAATTCGATGACTAATTGAGTCCAAATTTTTTTCCTTCATATTTTGAAATACACCAAGTGAGAATATTTGACAATTGACAAAGTCGCCCAGTGCCAATAAAGGCAGCGGACACTATTGGTAATGGTCAAAGACTAGCCTTCACAATTGGTGTACCTCAACATATACATAAAATAACAAACCTGTGAAAATTTGAGCTCAATCGGCCATCGAACTTGCAAGATAATAATGAAAGAAAAAACACCCTTGCCACACGAAGTTGTGTGCGTTTAGATGGTTGATTTCGAGACCTCAAGTTCTAAATCTGAGGTCTCGAAATCAAATTCATGGAAAATTACTTCTTTCTTGAAAACTATGGCACTTCAGAGGGTGCCGTTTCTCACAATGTTTTATACCATCAACCTCTCCCCATTACTCGTCACCAAGAAAGGTTTTATGCTAATAATTATTTTGAGTAATTACCAATAGAGTCCACTGCCTTTAAAACCTGTATACATGTATACATTTCTTTCATACATGTGCCTTACACATTGACCGTTCAAGCTACCATCTTTGAGGTAAAACGACGCAAATACCATTATGAGCGCGCATAAAATCAGCCAATGAGCTACGGTACCTTCTTCAGACATCATTTTCATAAGGTATATAAAAAATAAACCATAACTGGTTATAAACAAATTTGAATTGGGGTCATAACCTGATTCTGAAAAACTATCATATTAATAATTGATAAAAAGCAGTGCGGTTGAGTTCAGTACTGGTACAAAATATTGTAAAAATATTATACTCCATTGGTCAAAGACAGCAAAGAAACGTTTAAAAATATTATTTTGCAAATGCAGGGCAAGTAACTGAAAATGGAAGCACGCTACCCCAGTAAAATAGTTGTTTTTAATATCATACTTTTCAAACCAAAAGGGCTTCTAAAAGTTCACACCCAAAATGCTTCTTAAAGATATTGGGAGACTGCCGACGCGATATAGGGGGCTGGATAGCTCAGTTGGCAGGGCGCAGGTATGTTAATCTGGTCGTCGTTGGTACGAGTCTCGCTCCAGTCAATTTTTCATTGTTCAACCCAAACTATTTAACTATTTAACTATGAGTTAAAAACTTAATTTGTTATAAAGCCTTCTCAATATCACGCTAATTGTTGCAGATCCAAAGATTAATTTTCAGCGAGTTAGCCAGAGCCAGTGCTCGCCAGAGCCAACTGCCAAAGCCATTAATTTGGACCAAAGAAAAAGTTTTATTCATATTACAAGACAACACATATATACACTATAATTTATCCTCCATTCAGAGCTTCAAACAGAAAACTAAGAATTATGTGATTGCCTAGCAAAAGCATCGAGGTGGATCCAGTAAGCTGTGCCACCAATGCACTTACTATCCATTGTAAACTTTCCCGAGATCTCTGAAAAAAAATCCCCCCCGAGGTGATTTGCCTGTGGATTTATTTCATAGACTCGGGAGGGTTACTGAGTGTACAGTGCTTGAATAACATCAGTGTACAGTATAGGGTAAAGACTGTACTGAGTAACATTCAAAACCAGACAATTTACAAAAAATAATAACAATAATGTAAACTTGCGTTCTAATCTACAACAATGCACCATTATCATAGACTTCTGTACTATGAGTTAACTTAGTTTAGTTCTATAAAGAACTCAGCTACAAATATAGTCCAAATTCTCATTCATAAATAAATAGACCAAGGGCATTTCTCAAATCTCGACTTGGGCTCCGGCTCTAGGCAACCTCCGATGTTCATACCACCATCGCGTGCAAAAAGTAAACGCTGCTCCAAAGAGTATACGCCTCTCTTAATATTTATTATGCATGACGTCATAATTCTTACCCAAAATATGGCTATGGGCGCACGTCCGCCACCACTTGCAGTGGCTGCGCCTATGGCCTCGTTTTGGGTTAGTATTGTGACGTACCTCATGCATAAATATTAAGAGAGGCATATAGGCCTGAAGGTTGAGCTGCCTTTCCACTACGTCGCAGCGCGTGGAGCCTAAGCTAGAGACGGAGCCCAAGCCGAGGTTTGAGAAAGGTCACATGGTGCTGTTCCTTCAAACCTCGGTTTGAGTGCACTCATTATTAGTAGCAAAATAAAATTAAAAGCACAGACTCAACAACTTCGCCTCCACAAGTTTTACCTTTTACATTTTGTAAAGCATGGTACATACTTCCAGTGCGGTTCATACTTCCTGCGCATTTTGTACAACTCTCTGAAACCCTTTCAGTACTTTCTGCATTTATGTACAATGTGCAAGTATTCTTAACTTTGAACGATGTCTTTCAAACCTTGTTGAAACTATTGTTTTATTTCTTCTGTTTTTTTTTTTCTTTCAAACCTCTAGTTCAAAGTTACAACGAGAATAATGGCGACGACAATGGCTAAGATCACTACACATATGACGATACAGCCAAAGGTTCGTCGAGCCTTTTTCTGTGAAAGAGAAAATCAAACAGTTTGAGGCTGTGTTCGAGTTAGCTGACAATGAAGTAAGCCAGTCAACAAACTTACATCAAGTGGTGAATGCATACAAAGTTAACCCTCCTACTGTCTGACCAGTCAATATCATATACTATGGTTTTGATTAAAAAGATTAACTATGCCAATCACCAATTAAGACATTTAAATCATTGAAAATATTTTTTTTGAAAACGTCACCCCTGTTGGCCTGTTTTTCTCCATACAGATATTTTTGACAACCGACTCATGTAGCTTGATCGCATCCCATTATGGTGAGTGCACCTACACCGAACCCGAATGCAAACAGATGTGCTAAGATGTGCTACCATAACAGTTGAATTGTTTTTCATGGTTGGTCAACTCACTAATACCCCCATCACACCAAACTCTTTCTCACCACGTCCTGAAAAATGTAGCCGAACGGACTGAAACTGTACATGTTTGCAAACAGAGTGGACCTAGTAGCAATGTACACTCTGTTTCCGAACTTCATGGACCGGCCCATGGACCGGACAGACAGGTTTGATCGGAAAGGTACTCCAGAAATTTGAGCCTGCTCAAAATTCTCGAGTGAACGTCCTGTCCTGCAACTAGACGGAGTGGTAACATATTTAAGACAAGAAGGAGGTACTTCGAACGGGTTGCCATACTTGGATCTTACTATGGACAGGCTAGATGTGGTGCGTCATTTCGATGTACTATAGCACGTTCATGTCCATCCCGTTCAAAGACAGACCCAACTCATTACCAGAATTTAAGTAACTACGGTCACATATAGACATTTCAAGTTAAAACTATATTATAGCCAGACCATATTTTCTCAGGACGTGTTTGGATGTTTTTGTTTGGTGTGACCCAGGCTTAAGGAAATTTACCAAATGTGATGTGGATTCAAATACCAAGGCAAGTGACCCATGATAAAAGTTGCAGACACAGATGTCTATCGCCCCTCCCCTAGGATGACGTCAATGGAACTTTATGATGAGAATGACAGTGATGACAAGCGCAATAACAATCATAACAATGAAACAACAACATTGTTTGCTGCGTGCCTTCTTCTGTAAAATTGAAAAAAACAAAGACAAGAACGGGAGTGCACAATACAGAAATGAGGTGCAAAAAACCCCAATGATAACAGTCACCATGTCATGGGGTGTGTGCGAGGGGGAAGGGGTAGTCTTGGTTCCAAACACCATGGTGTTTGTGAGCCATACAAACAACATTGTTCAGATCTACATATTGTGCACTGCCCACACTGTACGCGTTTGTAATGCATAAAGATAGAGGGCGCTGTGACTATTGGTATTCTACCGGATCTCACCAAGGAATCCTGCCAAAAGAATTGTGCTCTTCACAAGGTGCCGTAAACCCAGACTTCTTTGGTAAGAAGCTCTATGAACTTGGGAAGAACAAGCCCTAGTTTCTTAAAAATCCTGCAGGCACAAAAACGTACTAAGCACGAAGACTCTTGCTCAGCAGAAACGGGTAACAAGCCAACATTTACATTGTTGCAACTGGACCTGGTACCCTACTCATCCTTCTTAGCAGGATTTTCTGTCTAACAGCTTTATGATACTGGGCTCCAATCTTACAACTTTTATTCCTTACCGGATTTGTGTATTGAGAGAGATGTGACATGGAGAGACCAGTCTCCTTTAGTAAAATGTGGTTGCTGGACGCCATTTTCGTTCCACATGCAGAACAACCCAATGTGTGGTCTGCGACCCTCTGTGCGCAAATGCATTTTTTTGTCTGAAACATCAACTGCGGCTACAGCTTCAGCTAAATTGGACTCGTCTGCCTATTCTTCAACACTGGCAGAAACGCTGATCTAGCCGTAGATGTAGCCGAAATTGTCGTTTCTGACATGGCATGAAAAATGGCTTCTAATTGCAAGCTGTCACAACTCTCTCAATACACAGTGCTACTCCTCACCAAGATTATGTACCACCATGAAAGTGCTCCGAAGAGGTTATTTCCCTTTTTTGTTCCCTGGTTGATAATCGTTAAAGACACTGGACACCTTTGGTAATTGTCAAAGACCAGTATTCTCACTTGGTGTGTCCCAACATATGCATAAAATGGCAAACCTGTAAACATTTAGGCTCATCGAAGATGCAAGAAAATATTGAAAGAAACACATCCTCGTTGCACAAATTTATGTGCTTTCAGATGCCTAATAAGAGGCTTCAGGTCTGAAGTCGTGTAATATTTTTAAAAGGTGTCCAGTGCCTTTAAGAAGCAGTCAGTAATTGGGCCAAGGTGTGTGGATAACAACGTCATGCAAGCTACAAGACAGATATTGGGCTTACCTGATACTTGCTGGCTGTTTGTAGCTGAGTGTTGGCTTCTTTGACGTTACTGCCAGCGTGTTCTATATTTGCTTCTATCGAGTCTGAAAAAAGAGAGGACCCAAATGAACTATCAGTAACTAGCCCCTTATCACAACAGAAGTGTAATCGATTTCACCAAACTCTTCCTAACTTAGGATGAATCTTAGGACTTGGAAAAAGTTAGGTTCTGCAACTATAGATGTTAGGACGCATTGAACCCACCCTAAGTTAGGAGGAGTTAATTCGAGATAAGATTTCGTGAAATCTGCTGCTGAAGACTCTGTTTACCTTTTTATACACTTGTCTTGCCAACCTTAGCAAGCCTGCCAGAGACAGCCATTTTTCCCCTATGAAACAGTTACTCCTGCTTGGGAGTAAGGTTATTGCATGATAACTCTGAGATTGGAAAAGTGAGCCTTCAATATCAAGGCTGGAATAACAAACAGACATGACAAATTTTTGTTTTGGGTCATTTCCAACTCTGCTCTTTGTTTACAAAACCAGGGATAAGTTTGTAATATCTCTTACCAACTATCTCGCCTTGCTCCGACACCATTGCACTAAGATCTCTAAATATTTCATTCACATCAAGCATTGATGCCTGAAAGAAAACACAAAGTCAAAGAAAGACGAAATCAGAATAGAACAAACCTTTCCCTTATTACAGGAATCTATTACCATGGTATAACAAAACAGGGCAAACCCCACCTTTGGCTTCGCATCGGTTGACATTTGCCCCCTCAGGTGCATAGAACACCAAGGACCACAGCAAATAATAGTTGCTTCTTACGTAACGCTCATATCCGCCACACATTTGAACTACGAGACCTACTCCTTGTACATAGCACCATGTAATATTTTACAAGGTGCTATGACGCAATACAGCCCTGATACTTCACGACAGCATTTGCCGTCGTTGCCCCTACCGATTGCCGCAATGCCCTTCAAAAACCCAATTTTTCACGCCAATGATTGCCGTGCCCTTTTCTCATCATTGCCGCCGTCAACAAATTATATTCAACGTTGTCAAAGTTCGAATATAAGCCAAAAAGTCCCGATGTCTGTGTAAATTTCACGCAACGAAATAGACCCCAATTTCACGCACGTAAGGCACAACAGCAGATTTCAGGCCCGTTAGTCGTTGTTCTTTGCGTGCGAAAAAAAAATACTCGAAACATCAAACGCTAGAGGGCGTTTCGGAACAAAGCGATAGCGTGAGATTAAACGCCCTCTAGTGGTAAAATTACGCGAACCAACGCTAAGCGCCTTGAGACAAAGACTCGACGTGTCTGTGCATGCTGGGATAGTGTTTTTCCCCATGCTTGGTACATGTGATGTACCATCATGTACAGCATAGTCGTCGCGCACCGCATGCATTTATTCTGTCAACATCGTGTCAAAATGGAGCAGTTACGTGGGAATTTTGGCGTCTCTACGAAAAACTACACAACGTGCATGACCAATAGTAGGATTACGTATGAACAAAAATTATTTATTGTGTATTGTAAGTAGTTGTTCTTTATTTTGTTGAATCATGGTTGAATTAGATGAATGCTTTCTTTTTTTATTTTTTACAGGCAACTCTGAGGTTTTTTTTCAAACTGCCGTCGTGCCCTTCACAACTTTTTATGATTGCCGTGATGCCCTTCCAAATTTTTGAAAATTGCCTTGGTGCCCTAAATTTTTACAAAAAGTCAAGGCAAAACTGCCCTGCCCCTTAAAAGCGGAAGTATCAGGGCTGGCAATATACAGCCAATCAAACCAGGAACACCAAGGCATGACCCCTCCTCTTTTGATAAAGTGCACCAGATGTTTTTCTGGCGTTACACAACACATGGGTCCAACAGCTTTGCATCCAATCCGAAGGACGAAACATCGTGGTTAAGTGTCTTGCTTTAAGGACACAGGTGTCACAACTGGGACTCGACCTCGCATTCTGCTGATAAGACACCAGAGTTTGAATCTGGTGCTTCTAACTGCTAGGCCATTAAGCTTTTAGGCCATGACCAGCCACATCATAGAGCAAGTTTGAGTGCGCACACTTAGTCGACTACTGACCTCAATCTGTCGTATCTGTTTCTCAGTCTCCTCTAATTGACCCATGTCGTACTCGATCTCTTGATCTTGTAGCTGTAGCTGCGATTGAATCTCTTGCCTCCTGGCGTCTTCCATCAGCGACGCCTTGTCATCATGATTCAAATCATCCTGATCAAAATCATCGCAAAGAATATAATAATAATAATAATAATAATAACAACAAAGTAATAAAGTTTTATAAAGCGCACATAGGGTGCTATAACAATGAAATGAAAAAAAAAATATAATCGCAGTGGAAACGTACTTGTAAGTTCTTTACTCAGAACTTCCTTAACACAGCTACATTCATATCTGGGCTCTCTCCATCAAACAAGTTTTCTATTATGAGGCTTGCACCACTTATTCATTAAATTGCATTTTCAGTAAAGTACCTAAAAAGAGCTGGTTTGGTTTTGAAGTTTCGAACAGTGTGCTCTGCTCGTCATGAGCATTTTCCGGAGAAGAACAAAAATCCCCACAAGATAAAAAACAAGCAGACCATACTGTTTGAAATGTTGAGGCCAACTCGGCTTTTTTTCAGAGCCAACACTTCCTCAAAAGAGAATTATTACATGGTTGCTCCTGCAAACACACGTTTATTACTATTAGATTTGATTCTTATCTGTGTGGCATTGTTCGTTTATTGCTCACCGTTCTTTGGGGTCTTGATGGAATGTGCGGACAGGACCGCATCTTGCTTGCAACTTTCTGTACAGAATAAAATAATAGAATCATTATGCTCTAATCATTTTCCGAGAAGAGGAGGAGAAGCATTTGGCTAGCAAACTCCTGTTTAAGGCGCTGTATACATTTGGTAGTTGTCAAAGAACAGTATTCACACTTGGTGTATTCCAGCAAACGCATAAAATAACAAATCTGTGAAAATTTTGATTCAATTGGGCATCAAGGTTGCAAAGGAATAATGAAAGAAAAACACCCTTGTTGCCATTATCGTGTGCTGTCAGATTCAAAGGCTTCAGGCCTGAAGTCATTTACTATTTTTCTCAAAAACTATGTCACTTCAGAGGGAGCCGTTTCTCCCAATCTTTTATACTATCAATAGCTCTCCATTGCTCGTTACCAAGTTTTTTATGCTAACAATTATTTTGAGGTTAACAATAGCGTCCAGTGCCTTTAAATGAGAATATCTAGGAATAGAAAAAAAAGATGCAACATAACTGTCTTTAATTACGAACCTTTTGAACGCTTCCATATCTCTGGACCGAGTCATGAAACTCGTTGGATAACCTGTCCACCTGTAATCTTGAAGACTGATGTAAACAAACAAACAAACAAACAGATAATAAGATTACAGGTAATGGCATGCATGAAATAATTTTGTTCAAGTGAATTTCTGTTTCACATATCGAAAGAGGAACTTTCACCTAAATTTTCATTCTTAAAAAAACAAAAAAACAAAACAAGATGACAAATGCTATCTATGTTTGTTCTATTTGTAGATTACTAAAGAGTAATAACTTTAAAAATCAGAAAAATTCTGCAAATGACACAAAAACAAACAAAAAATCATACACTTCAAGAGATAAATCAAACCTAAAATCCTGTCTAAAATTGCACGATAGAGGGCGCTGTTTATCAAACCCACTTTTTGATGCCTCACAGTCACCCACTTTGCTTGGTGTTAGTTAGCTAAGAAAGGGCAGATACATGGATATAAAAATGTATAATAATTGTTGTGCTGCCCTTTCAAAGTAGTCACAGTGGAAGAATACTACGCAGCAGGGCTCAAACTTTCCACTGGACCACCAGCAAGTCCGTCAGCAATTTGTTCTCATCTGCAAGAACCCCGACAGTCTTAGTAACCCACCTTTCCCATTGTGCGAGACATCGTTGCTAACTGTTTCATGTACGTTGTTGTGTCGCTGACAACCTTGTTGGTCGTCTGCAGGGAAGCTTGTCTGTGGGAAACAAAGTAAATAAAAGAACACAAATATTCACCTTTTTTTCATGAAACAAAACTGGTCACTTATTTCTAACTTTGAAGGGAGATTGATTATGCTTCTAAATAAAATAAATTAAAAAAATATTGTAAAATTATTTTATTATTAAAATTTTGTATTAGGGAGGTTTATTTTTATTTATTTTTTTTTTTTTGGGGGGGGGGGGGTGGGCATTCAGCAGGCCCAATTCTTCATTACTTCCTTCGTGTGAGGGCAAGGAATTATTGAATTATTTTAAGGGGTACCAAGGCAATGAACAGGGGCAACGAGTTAATGGTCAGGGGCACCAAGGGCACCAAGCAATGGCCAAGGGCACCAACATGACCAAGGCAATGACTAGGGGCACGAAGGCAATGAACAGGGGCATAGAGGCAATTTGAATTATCTGGCCTAGGTCTCGCGACACTCAACATTTTTAGCTTTAAGCCCTGAGGTCTTGTCGATTGTTCTCCCCAATTCAAACCTTGCTCCCCTTAGAGTCTCAGAGAATAAAATATGAAAGATCTGTTTGGAAGCTTACATTCTGTTGCGTAACATGACGCTGTCACTGGGAGTGCCAATCTGACGAACTGTCTTCTCCAAAGTTGCAACTACAGACAAATACAAACAAGATAGAGCATGCTTTTTTATAACAGTGTGATCTCCCGTCATTTGTTCAAGACTGGTCTTTGACAATTACCAAAGGTGTCCAGTGCCTTTAAGATGAAATTAATTCACGATAGCTGAAGATAAGAATTGATATTCCTCTTAGTAAAACAGTCTACATGTAGATTGTACGATGAAGTGAAAACATATACCAGGCAAGAAGTTCAAAAGAGAAGCAGTACGTGGAATAAAGCTGATTGGACTGGATTAGGCTTACCATTGTTGCTGATTTTGAATAGCGCTGAGCTGACTTGCTGTGATAAGTCTGAAAATTCATTGCCTTGTCCTGCAGTGGAGAAATAATCAACGGATAAGTGATGTTTTAAGCTTTGCAAAGCGTAGACATTAAGACATAAGTTAATAAGAAGTAACTGTATACATTGTACGTGAATATGTTGGGAGGAGTGCTCTGAAACTAGCTAATGTGGTTACAGCCAACACTCCTACCAAAAGACATTTAAGTATGGTTGTACCTGTAATACATTGCAGGTTTACTACACGTACATGTTACCTCTAATTTAATGGTTAATTTCACAAAGGGTGATACTTTTTTTTTTAAATCACCTTTGAACAAATCACCTAACTACAGTGATACTTTTTGCTTGATTTTGATGTGTACATTCTCCTTCAACTAATCAACCCCGAAATCTTCAGAAAAGAAATTATTGCCCGATTGTGATGGATTCGTGGGATTCAGGTTGGCTAAATTGTTTCGTCCCTACCTTTCACCTACGAACCCCTCTCTGAATTTTGCTTCGACCTAAAGCCTTGATTGGGTTTTTAGTCCCGACATGTACATGCTCCTAATTGCATGGGTTTTATCCCGATTAGAGTTTTCTTTGGGCCCAGATCATGGCTGATGCTTTGTTGATGAAAAAAGTACCACAAATGCTTTACCAAAGCAGCCCTTGAACTTCGCTCTTAGGAGCACAGCAATTTTCCTCTGGTGAGGGGCAATTCTATCAGGAGAATGTCAATTTTTATTGGAACTTAGCAAAGGGCACTACGGCAAAAGCACAGGGTACCACAGCAATTGCTGTGGGTGCCGTGGGTTAACTCGAGGCCTGCCAAAGGCAAACTGGTCACCTGATTCCTGATGTAATTTCCTACCTGATCCAAATTGTTGATCCTGGGACTGACCATCGGGTGAGGCATCCAGCGACCCATATCCAAAATCTCCCCTACCCCTCTGGGCTGCCATGGCAACTCCTCAGTCGACTCACTTCATGTAAGTTTCAGGTTATTTTTGTGGTAGGACTTTCTTGTAGTGGCTGTATTTGTTTTTTGAAAAAAAAAGGAATTAACTAATACCGTGTAGGTCCTTCTGAGTAACTGAAAGCTTCCAGTCAACTTTTTAATAAACACAGGTAACAAAGACACTTAAACCGTGTCCGAAATGGTGACTTCGGCTACAGCCATGGTTAACAAATGTAGCTGTAGACAAAGTCGCTGTTTCAGACACGCCTCTCTCCTGCTTCATTACTCGGAAAAGCCAATAATTAGGATGTAAACCAATGTTGTAGCTAGACCCATTTTGGTGGTGGGCTCTAAATCCAATTTAGTCCAGAATGCGAGCGGTTTCACAACATTATTCATGTTTAGATATATGGGGCCATCATTGCTGAAGGGCAATCTTGGGAAAATCTGTGCTGGGCAGCACCGTATATTTTGCTCAGAGAGCTGGGCTAAAGTTGATAGTTCTGGGTAGGCTCGTCCAGGACCACACACCGTGGCTACACCACTGATGTAAACGCCAAAAGAGTGTCTTGCTCAGGAACACAACTGTGGGACCGAGGATCAAACCCACATAAGGTTTATCGCGATTCAGAAATGCACTGCATTGTGGGAAGGTATATGGGGCGGTTACTATGCAGTTTGTACGACTCGCGCACGCAACGCCTATACCTTTGTGTAGGTTCAACAGCGCCCTCTCTTGATATTTTGCTATTCGCGATAAACCTAATTGTGTGGTGACTCAGCTGCTCAGCCACAACACAACTTGAATAATGCATGCACTACTCTACTAGCTACTGGTTACTGGTAACTTGACTAATCCTTCTTTAAAAACACATTGAGTGTACCTTTTCATCACTGTACAACAAGACATGATCTAATATAGACCTTATGCATTGACGTCATCCAGCCGCCATCTTTGAGTTCAAATGGTGACGAAACAATCGAAACGCACATAGATTGGCCAATGAACAACCTCCTTTTGACCTAAAGGCGAGGGCGCCGTACTGAAATGACGTCATGTGCATAAGGTCTACTACTATTACGACCCAGTTACTACACAAGGGCGCTGTACAGTCACAGTGTACTCTTTTTTTTCGAAATGTTCGGTTGTACAAAATTTCGAAAAAAGGAGTACAGCACCGAGCACCCTAGTTAGTTACTGAGTGAGTCTACTCTAATATTGGTAATAATTGCTATCGGAAAAGTTGCGTATCTCATAAAATGATCCTGCCACCACTTTTTCATTTGCTTTTGTTATCTAACTTTAATTATAAAAAAATAATAAAATAAAATATAGTTAATTAATAATTGTTTGGTTTAGTTTTAGTTTTATATTAAATATTAGGCTAAAAAATGTGATATTCCTTTTTAAATATAGGCCTAAATGGGTGAAAAAGTGGTGGCAGGACACCACCAGCAGCAGTACCACCACGCCACCACCACTCCCCACCACTCCCCACCAGCATGACCAGTATGAATTGTTGGGCCGTCCGTCCCACATGCCACACACGCAACGTATACAAAAAACATGGCATGAAGTTTACATTTTTTGACATTTAAACAAGGTTTTCGAGCTTAATTATCCCCCAAAAAGATCACACGAAATATACCTTCTGATCTTTCCTGTGTGCACAGCTTTAAATATTAACATTGAGTTTCAATTTTCTTTAAAACAGTCACTCTAGTCCTCTTTAGATGTTATTTTCTTGTCCGTACGAAGCAGAAATCTCAGATGTGACGGCGGCCATTTTGTGTTATCATGTGATTTCTTTTTTGACCTTCAAAGTACAAAGTTGAAAGGTCAGGGCTAAAGTTCGTAGCTAAGGACTTTTTTCTAACGCCGTAGGTAAGATTCATTCGCTTCTTTTTCCCAGATTTTTATTAAAAACTTAATTCCAAAGTCTGCAATATCTTCTAAAATGAGCTAATATCTAATTTCGTTCTGTTTTAATATAAAAATAAACATTTTAGTGAGAAAAGTAAGGAATTATATTTTTTTTAAGCGATCTATTTTCTTATGTTGCTAATGGATACTTCTTACTTGGATGTGATACGACGTTTTCCAAAACACACACGAGAAGTGCAGCAGGCTGCAGTTAACTCGTTACACAAATTTGATAAAATAAATACGTTTTACAAGATTAGGAAATTGAAAAATAATCATAATGACCTTTAATCCTGTTATTCCAGATTTTGTGGAGCGTAAAGGCTCGCTGTTTTTACGCTCAGATCACATGGATTACAGTCGTCCAACTCTTAACTCAAATTGGTAAGGAAGATTTGTGTACACTACATGATTATTTAATATTTGGGTAACTTGATTTCCTTTTATTAAATTGTATTTCTTAAAATGTTAAACAACATTAATTGTGACTGAAAGTGGTAATAATATAATATTATGACAATAATTGTTCGGTAAGGTAACACTACATGAACTTCCATGTCCTCCTTTTCCTTGTTTGTTTTTGTTGACTTTTTGGTTGTGATTTTTTTAACAATTTCTAAGTATACATTATTAGTACATACACTCACAGTCTTCATCATACATCATACTCTATTTACAATGTACTAAGAATCCTTAAAAATAAAATGAAGAAGTAGCCTACCCCGAGCCTAGCCTTGCTCAAGGCAGTCGAATTATTCACCCCGAAAATAGGCCGCCGCTGTATAAAGACCCACCCGTATACACTGTGCGTATGTGTGTAACCACACCGCACGACACGATGCCCCCTACACTATCCGCATGCGTCGGCCATCAGCGGCCTCTGCATCGTACGAGTGGTACGAGTGCCAATGACTTGTACACAGTAGTCGTACGGTGTGCGTTGAGCAGTGACGGAGTATACGGTTGGGTGGTGCGGTGTGAATTGGAGAAAGCTGCTTACCCTGGTCATGCTGGTAGGATTGTCAGTGATCAGTCTCCGTACTGCCAATGATGTCCTGGGTTCAATTGGTAGCAAAAGAAAAGGTTTGATGAAGAAATCATTTCAAAATTCACCTTTTAATAGAATACATATGTATGTTCACTCAAAGTCAAACGTTTGTACGTTCGTTGCGACCTTTATTTTCAGCTGGGCTGGTTCACAAATCTTGAAATAAATGTGCCTGAGCACACATTGCTTCAAAGGCAGTGGACACTATTGGTAATTGTCAAAGACTAGCCTTCACAGTTGGTGTATCTCAACATATGCATAAAATAACAAACCTGTGAAAATTTGAGCTCAATCGGTCATCAAAGTTGCGAGATAATAATGAAAGAAGAAAACACCCTTGCCACACGAAGTTGAGTGCGTTTAGATGGTTGATTTTGAGACCTCAAGTTCTAAACTTGAGGTCTCGAAACCAAATTCGGGGAAAATTACTTCTTTCTCCAAAACTATGGCACTTCAGAGGGAGCTGTTTCTCACAATGTTTTATACCACCAACCTCTCCCCATTACTTGTCACCAAGAAAGGTTTTATGCTAATAATTGTTTTGAGTAATTACCAATAGTGTCCACTGCCTTTAAACAATGTGAACCATTGGAAAATGTATGTACCGCAATGAAATAACTTTCTGTCTTTATTGTGTTTGACTGACTCTCACAGGCACCAAGCTCGGGAAGCTGAACCTAAAGACTATGACATCGGCAGTGAGACAAAGAAGAAAAATCTTCACCAAACGACATACAAGAGAATCGGAAATATTACAGATGGAGTAAGATCTTTTTCTTGTTTTTTTTTTTGAATCTTTTCGAAAAGGGAGTGTGTATCTTCCTGGTGTTGCAGGAGATTCTGTTTCTCAGGAAATTCTGTCTCTCAGGAGATTCTGTCTCCCCATTTATGGTGAACTGTGTACAAACTTCATCTGATAGCGCCCTCTTTGAAACAAACTCTTTAAGCTCATGTTAATTTCTTGTATGGGGGACAGAATCTCAAGCGGACAGATTTACCTTGGACACCAGGGGTCGATTTCACAAAGAGTTAAGACTAATCCTAGGAGATATTAAAAACGTATGGCTAGTCTTAAGTTAGGACGAGTAACTCGTCCTAACTCGAGATAAGACTAGTCTTAACTCTTTGTGAAACCCACCCCAGTGCCGCTTTTTTTTTTAGTACAGCCTTAATGATACATGTATAAAGCCAGAATTGCACTGAGAACATACATAGTGACTTTTTGGGGGACTTAGAAATGTTACCATGACATTGTTTTCATGAGGTTACAATCATGGATACAATTTAAAAAATAAAATCTTGAGAGCCGGACGGAAAAGAGAAGTACTACCCATTATTTTATGGTGGAGTCAAATTGTCATATAGGCTAATGTTCTAAAGAAAATGATTAATTCAAAAACAGGTCAATTAATTTGGGGATAAAATCTAAAACACTGAAGAGTTTGAAACTCCTAACTTTTAAAGGCAGTGGACACTATTGGTAATTGTCAATGACTAGCCTTCACAGTTGGGGTATCTCAACATATGCATAAAATAACAAACCTGTGAAAATTTGAGCTCAATCGGTCTTCGAACTTGCGAGATAATAATGAAAGAAAAAACCACCCATGTCACACGAAAGTGTGCGTTTAGATGGTTGATTTTGAGACCTCAAGTTCTCAATCTGAGTTCTCGAAATCAAATTCAGGGAAAATTACTTCTTTCTCGAAAACTACGTCACTTCAGAGGGAGCCGTTTCTCACAATGTTTTATACCATCAACCTCTCCCCATTACTCGTCAGCAAGAAAGGTTTTATGCTAAAAATTGTTTTGAGTAATTATCAATAGTGTCCACTGCCTTTTAAAGTCTTAGAAATGTGTTGACAAGACCTGAAAGGAAATGAGAAAAACAATATGGTTTAAAACATTTTAAAAAGTGTTGTTACTTGAACAACCAACTAATAAGATAAGATAAAACTTAAAATTGTGTATGGTATGGTAGGCTCAATGAGATAAGATTCCGTCATTGCCTCTTTGGTGTGTTGATTATCATACTTTTATCTAGATTCATATGAAGAAAATTCAATACAAATTATTAAAAGAGCTAATAAGTGACAAAAGGAAACACTGGTTTTCAGAGGCAAGGTTTTAGCCAGGATTTTGCAAAGATTGTTGCTCAGAATTAAATT
Source organism: Asterias rubens (assembly GCF_902459465.1). NCBI lineage: Eukaryota > Metazoa > Echinodermata > Asteroidea > Forcipulatida > Asteriidae > Asterias > Asterias rubens. The sequence goes on from NC_047082.1 coordinate 8,420,104, forward strand.
AAGGTGTCCAAATCATACACTTACATGTACTATTGGCTAAACAGTAAACACTACATCAAAGGAGTTGGCAATTATTTCTAATTTTGAAAACTTCGAGCATGATGCAATTTATCTCTTAGGGTTTGTTTATAAAATGTTTCATTTTAGCCCAATAGGCCTATTCAGTTATGATTTCCATAAGGATTCGAGACAACAACAAAAATTGCTTGAATTTAAACTTTTAAATTGCTGAAAATTTGAGGCCACAAATTTCAAAAACATGTCAGAAATACTTCCCTCAGGCAAGGATTCACTCAAAAGAAAAGCTTAAATTTAAGCTTTTAAAACGCCATCAAATCTTGAAGGCTCGTTTAAAAAGACTCTTGCCAGAAATACTTCAGGCGTTTGTTTTCCCTTCTCCAACAACCCTTCAGCTCAAACCAAGATATTGTCAAGAAACAGTTTATCTAAATTGGCATGCGGAATAATCTTCCCGACAGATTTATGACCAAGATCTGCACAGTATAAAAAAACCAAGAGTAGATTGCAACTATCTCCAGTCAAATTAGAAAGAAGGCCAGCCATAAAAAAAAAAAAAAAAAAAACTGACAATATGTTTAATAACAACGAGTAATAAACTGTCGAGAAGGAACGGCTAAATTTGACTCACCCCGTACTTAACAAGTCAGGATAGATGATGAAAAACAAGCTACGAAATCAGCACAAAAGTGCGTCAAATTGGCATTCCATTACGAAAACACCGGATTCATTCTGACAATTTCAAGGTTCACAAGGCATTAATATGAAACGACAGCACTATATCACCCCCCCCCCCCCCCAGTTTATTCATCTTTGATTATTTTGGATCGGACGCTATCGGACGAGTAACACAAACTGGGTATCAATTTGCCCTCAATTAGTCTCAGATTGATAGCAACTATTGTAATTACACAAAACCTAAGCTCTAATATCACTGCTGACTTTGGGTAAATCAAAGTTAGCTTAGACAGTGCAAGGGATGGGCTCATCAGCTCCCCAGCTTTTAATTACTTTGTGACCAATTTCTTTGTCTATAGTGTAGTTTCCCGTTTCCCACTGCAATCAGGACATACTGATTCTAATTACCAAAATAGGGACCGAACTAAAAACATCTTCTTTACCCCTTCCAGCTTACCCCTGTACAGGCCTGGGCTGTCATAAAGCCTGTTACCACAAAACTTGCTAAGCATAGAAAAGTATTGCTTAACAGAACAGGTTACCTGCTAAAATTACATTAAGTTTTTATTGTTGTGACTGGTGCCCTCTCAATTTTTGCTAAGCAAAGCAATCAGGCTAAATACTTTTAATTTCATGGAAGCAGTAGAATCAATTGCCTCCATGCCCCTGGTCATTGCTTTGGTGCCCTTTGAAATGTTCCAATTTTAGGTCTGATACTTCACAGAGGCAATTAGAGGCAGTTGTCTCAGTTGCCCCTGGTCATTGCCTTGGTGCCTCTTGAAATGTTCCAATAGAAATTTACAGTTTCCTCATCATTGATAGGTGCCCTTTACCAAGGAGAAAACGCCTTGGTGCCCTTGCCCTTTAAAAAATGAAGCATAGGCCTGAAAATGTGCACACTCAATTGTTGGTTAAATGGGTTCCAATCTTTGGAAGCCAATAATTACTTTGTAGTGCAGACAAGAACAACTCATTGCCATGGAAATCTTGTATTTCAAATCAGTTAGGCGTCAAAGTCCTTTGGGTTTAGTCATCTTACTCTATCCGTGTATTTTTCAAGCCTATCCCCACATTACCTGTACTCTCTCATATCAGTTGATAGATACCATGAGCCAGTACCAATAATCTTGGACTAACAATTTTGATTTCTGCCCAACGTACTCCTAAATACTCTTCATTGATAAACCAAAAACCGCAACAATAATGTTCCATGGATTCTTGAAACATGCCAAAGGCGGCTTGAAACCCGAATCTGCACTTCCAATTTGGGCTTGTCGGCAGTCGTTAGCCAGGCACCCCAGAGTTTATCTTCTTCAGATTGCTTGTCGCAAATTGTCTGAGTACAGCATTTAGAAAAAGCGTTTAGAATTGGGTCAGGGGTTTTTTCGTCGGGGGGATATTGTATCCCCCCAAAACACTTTATTCTTCATTAATCAAGCTCTGACATTTGTACATTTGTGATCTCCCTACGAGTCTGATCAGAAATAACCCGAGATTGAGGATAAGCAAGGGGAGATGGTACTTGTCACAGTAAATGTTGTTTTTAATACGTTGAACACAACCGAAGCATGTAAACATATCTAGCCCATTTAATGTAACCAGATATCCACTGCGCTAAACACAGGGGAACATTAAACAACCAACTGACAGGAACAAAGTTTGAGAAGTTAAACCTGTTCCTGTTTTGTTAGAATTATTTTGTAGTTCTTCCTTCTGAAGAAGTGCACAAGTCCGACTTCTTGACTGCACTTTTCAACAAAGAAATCTGTGGTATTATCAAGATGATTGAAACCCACTTGATTAAAATGCTCGTGTCTGTCTTTCATCTCCGAGCTCAAAAGCAGCGGGGTTAAGCAAATCTCTGTGGTTTTTGTATTAGCATTAAAATAAACAATGAAGAATATTTAAAGCGTGCATGGAATGGATGTTGATTCACAATTTGTTTACTTAGTTATTACTTATTGCTATAAACTTAGTTGTCAAAACTTTTGGCGAGAAAAGCTGCTGGCAAGCTGGTAGTTTGTTAATCCTACGCTTCTTGGAGAGGAATTTGGGAAGTAGAAAGTGCTTAGTAAGCAGAAAATCTCTGCTTACAGAGAGTAAAGACTTGCTTAAGACGTGGGCCCAATTTCATAAAGCTGTTTTAAAAGCATTTAATTCTGCTAAGCAAATTTCTTGGCTAAGCCAGTAATGACCGGGGTACCAATTGCAGCAGTTAGTATTCTGTAGCGTATTCTGGTTGTCTTCGATAAGCAAAAGTTTGTTTGCGCTTAGCAAGTTTTTGTGCTTACAGGCTTTATGCTGGGCCCACTTTCATAAAGCCTGTAAGCACAGGGTTCTGGGTCCTGGGTTCTATATTTTTGGTGGAAGTAATAGGCCTATAGTATCATTAATTTTGTTTTGTTTTCCTTTCCTGCAGTCCTTTCCGTTGACCACAACACAGTACTCGATGCAACAGATCCACCTCAAGAAAGACTTTGACGAGAAAGAAACGAGAAAATCAATGGTCAACATCGACACGTATCCAAACGTAGATATAGACAGGTAAGATATCAAAAATAATAAAATATTATTAGTAGGTTCTCTTTATCACTTGTCACACCTCTAAGGGGCATATCAAAGGGCTCGGTAATTTTTTGTTCCTGCAAGGTATGTGGAGCTATGTTTTGAAGTATATATGACACCTATTTCTTTAAAGCACCATGGAATGGTTTATAAGATGCTGTGGCGCACTTAACTGCCAATCAAACCAGAAACACCGGGTTGAACCCCTTCTCTTTTTGATAAGTGCACTGGGTTCTTTTATGTGCTGTACACAACACCCGGGACCAATGGCTTTACGTCCCATCGGAAAGACGAAGCATCATATAAGTGTCTTGCCTGGGACTCGAACCCACACTCTGCTGATCAGAAACACCACAGCTTGTGTCTGGTGCTCTTAACTGCGAGGCCACTCTTTTGCCCTTTGCAAAATGGAAATGGCCTTCACATGGTGGCCTTCCACCTTTCAAAGATGAAATTCCAAGCCTGTAGATAGACTGGCCTTCTGTAGTGGAGCACCCGAGACTGCGGTCAGAGTAAACAATTTGGAATAAAGGTGATAAACAAATAATGATTGAGTTTTGGTGTCAATGTTTTCCTTTCTTCAGAGACACGGGTCACCCGAAGAGTGGTTACAGAGCTGTGTTAGCCAGGCATCATCCCGAGCACGATAAGAGACATCTAGAGACCACAAACAGAGCCGATTATAAACCACCCTTCCCTTATACACCTGTTCCTGTAAGTATCTAATTGATTAAGGACAGTATTAATTAATATACAACAGTCACCTAACAATGGCTAGAGCAATCTAGTGGAAACGATGGAACAATCTCCCAACTGCCATTAGGGAATCTAAGACTCTATCTGCTTTTCGTAAAGTCCTTAAGACTCACCTTTTTTCCAAGTTAAGTTCTTTCTAGTGCGCTATGAACTTGATGGAATAGCGCCTTATCAATTTCAATTGTTTTTGTTATGTTATGTTAGTTAAGAACGCACTTCCCAGTAGTGAAGTTAACAGCAAGAAGTCCCCTCGATCCACTAAGCAAAAGTAGTAGTCCCTGTAGATTTTCTACCTTCCGCCCAGGTAGTAGTTAATAAGCAGGACAATCTTGCTTAGCAGAAATAGGTTACCAGCCCACATTCAATAAAGGTTACCTTGCTGCAACTGGTGCCCACTCATATTCGCTAAGCAGTATGTTCTGCTTTAAAAACAGCTTTGTGAAATTGGACCCTATTCAATGCAAACAAGACTTTTTTTGACGATTCAACCACACGCCTTCCTCTACATTTATCAAACCATTTTTAGAAGGTGATATTTACCAAATCTGTAATTTTTTACCCAGGAGCAACCCCCAGATTTTGCCGATAACTCCAACGTCTTCAGACACTGTCATAGTCAGTTTACCGACGGGGCAGACTATCGGCGGTTTGGACGCAACACTTGGCAGGACGAAGGGGGGCAATACGCCAACTCCCAACTGAAAAGAGATCACTTCAAACCTACCAACACAATACCCCAAGTACTGGAGTAAAAAATAAATTACAATCTGAGTGGATCCTGTTTTTAAGAAATTTCTTGCAATAAGTTATGAAGGTCAATGGTACAAACGGAGATAATTAACATTCTAAAGGCCCTGGGACGGACACAATTGGTAATTACTCAAAATAATTGTTAGCATAAAAACTTACTTTGGTAATGAGCAATGGAGAGATGTTGATAGTATACAACATTGTGAGAAACGGCTACCTCTGAAGTACATGGAACGTAGGGTTTGAGAAATAGGTAATTTCTCACTCAAATAAGAAAGACTTCAGGTTAGACATCTGAAAGCACATTGTTTGTACAACACGGTTGTTTTTTCTTTCGTTATTCTCCTGCAACTTTGATGACCAATTGAGCCAAAATGTTCACAGATTTGTTGTTTATGCATATGTTGGGATACACCTCTCTGAGAAATGTGAGAAACGGCTCCCTCTGAAGTAATGTAGGGTTTGAGAAAGAGGTAATTGCTCACTCAAATGTTGGGAAACACCAAGTGAGAATACTGGTCTTTGACAAGTACCAAAGGTGTCCAGTGCCCAGTGCCTTTAAGGGTTGGGTGGGGGAGGGGGGGGGGTGAACCAGGGGTTGTTGAAGAGTTGGGACCTAAACATTTGTCAAACTGTTTTTCACATCAGTTTTATATAAAAACTTATCACCTTGTTTTTTTTTTTTGGGGGGGGAGGGATCTTACTTAATATCTGTAAATGTCGGGCTGTTTAACTAAGGCTAACTTTTTTTGTATACGAAGAGCGGGAAAAAATAAGTTTTAACTTTCATGAATAGAAGTGAATTAATGGTTCAAGAATAAACATTTAAAATATTTATTGTCATGATAACAAACATGAGTTTGTCTTCCCTCTGTCAAGGAGATAACATACAAGTAAGGGCATAACAACAATAGACAGCAATGATGTTTTTTTTTCTTTTACAAATTAACGGAAATATACAACTATGAAAGAGCTATCGGGTTATTCATGTTTAATGAGAAAGTATTTTTGTGTAAAAGGGAACCTTTATTTTAGTGATGCATTTTTATTTAGTTTTAATCATTATGACAAGAAGAAGCAATTTTTAAGAACTTTCATTTCACTTCCTAGGCAGAAAAATAATATTTGTAAATAATAAATGGAATCACTGTAATTCATGTGATTTTTATTGACATTGTCTGAGAATCAATCGTGAAAATAAATTCAGTTTAAATTATACGCTGCTGTATGGTTATTTTGTTCATATCGCATCGCATCCGTGGCACAAAAACACAGTTTATTTATTGCTTTTAAAAAAATAGTTAGCATTTGTGCTTGTAAAACCAGCAAAGCACCCCCCCCCCAAAAAAAAAAAAAAAAAAAAAAAAAATTAAAGAAAAGTGAGTTTTTACTTCAAAAGCACTAGACCCTATTGGTAATAACTCAAAATAATTGTTAGCATACAAACTTACAATTACCAAATGTGTCCAATGCCTTTAAGGTGGTGGTGGGGGGGGGGGGGGGGGGGGTTAAGTAGGGGTTTTCAGAAAGATAGCGTGAACACCCAACATTTGTAAAACTGTTTGTCATTGTTCTATAACTTCTGGTAAACAAGGGGGGATTCTCTAAGAATCCTACTTATAGATAATAGTAAACTTGCGGGTACAACCTTGTAGTAATTCTCTTTTAAATGTTGGCGCTGAAAACTTAGAGCCGATTATTTTGATCTCGACGTTTCGAACAGAATACTCTGCTCGTCTTCTGCTCGAGTAACTCGTCCGAACTCGAAAATAGGACTATTCTTAACTCTTCGATTGCACAAAGATTGTCCTAACTTGGGAGAGTTTTTTTTTTTAACTTAAGGCTAAAGTCCTAATATCTTAACTTGAGATAAGACTAGTCTTAACTCTTTGTAAAATTCACCACTGGTGTACTTTTAATCCGATCACACCACCGACTGACACACACACAGAAGAAAAATGTGTAGTAAGAAGGTGAACCCGGTCACTGCCACTGATCTCCCAAACAAATTAAAGACAACCGTGCCATCGGATACGGCTAGGCCGACGAACGCAGCCAAACCACGGCACGTTCAGGCGACTCGGCACTGGTGGACGACGCCGGAGGGTTGTATTTATTGCCCCATTAGATCCGCTAATCCCGCGCCTTGCTGCACGGATCATTCCTAATACACGCCGAGCTGCCACTTTCTGTTAATAAAAAGTGCTGGTGATTAGTATTTGTAATGTTACTGACACAGTGGTTGGTTCAGTGTAATGCAAACAGAGCACAGCACGGCCTGCCTGTACGGTAGATGAATTAGATCTTTAAATTCTCACTTTATATCAACAGTTAAGTGCCAAATGTCATTCATATAATATAATTGATTACAGTAATATAACAGGCCCAGCAGAACGATTGAACTTTATTTTGCGGTGTATTTGTTTGTTTGTTTATTTAGATAATCTTCCCGTCAAGGGAACTCGGCAAGCTCACGCAAAGGGATATACAAACCTAGCTGGCAACAACCAATCTGTCACATTGGTTTAAAGACACTATTGGTAATTGTCAAAGATCGGTCTTCCCACTTGGTGCGTATCTCAACATTATGCATAAAATAAACCTGTGAAAAGTTGAGCTCAATTGGTCGTCGAAGTTGCGAGATAATAATGAAAGAAAAAACACCTTTGTTCACACGAAGTTGTGTGCTTTCAGATGCTTGATTTCGAGACCTCAGAATTACTAATTAGTATAAACTAATGTTGAGGTCTCGAAATCAAGCATCTGAAAGCACACAACTTCGTGTGACAATAACTTTTCTCGAAAACTACATTACTTCAAAGGGAGCCGTTTCTCACAATGTTTTATACCATCAACCTCTCCCCATTACTCGTTACCAAGTAAGGTTTTATGCTAATAATTATTTTGAGTAATTACCAATAGTGTCCATTTGCCTTTAACGTCTATGATTATGAGTATTGCACAAATCAAGAAATTGTGATTGAGTAACTAGACAACAATACTTATTCTAGTCATTGTGAAATCAGCGGTTTGGCTTGGTAGGATTCGAACCCACAACCGTGTAATTACAAGTCTAACCACTGGACAACGGTAGATATTCAATTGAGAATAATTAAAGTATTATATCGTTCAACATGTTAGAAATCTCAGAGGTGCTAGCTTTCAAAAGAGTATGTTGTTTGTGTCGACGTTTTGACACTTTGGTCTTCACAAATTTGTGTGCTCACTGCTTTCAGATGCATAATAAAAGGGTTCAACTGAAGTATTTTGTTATTTGTGTGAGAAATACCTCTTTCTAAAAAACTACGTTACTTTCATAGGGAGCCGTTTCTCACAATATTTTATACTATAAACAGCTCCCATTGCTCGTTTATCAAGTAAGTTTTTTTTATGTTAACAATTATTTTGAGTAATTACCAAAAGTGTCCTGCATTAAATGGTGCTATGTGCTTCGCGGAAACCGAACATGAGTACATTTAGGCCCTACACACGGAGAGAAATTGCGACTGTTGTACGCGTGGCTTTAATGTGACGAGTTCCCCGTAATTTGAAATCATGGACACCAAGTATTAATCACTTAGAAAAAATGTTCGAGCGTGAAAAGAATGGTGCGCCGACTCGGAGCGTCAGGACAAACCAAATGAGGCAAAAAGTTCAGTGCACTCATTCGGAAAGCGTCATTGTATACTACAAACTCACCCATGTTTTCTATTGTTATTTCAAACTGTGTCTTATATGACCAAAAAATGATACATGTAAGAGAACAGTGGAAGAAATACCCTTGTTGCTTTTAATGTCCAAGGAAAGGCTTTAGGCCATGAAGTCTTTTAATATTTGAGATGTTGAGATACACCAAGCGAGAAGACTGGTCTTCGACAGTTACCAAAGATGTCCGTCCAGTGCCTTTAGCAATCAGCAAAAGTATACTATCTTTTTTTACGAGAGGACTAGGGTTTCACTTCTCCTATCGAGTAAATAAAAATAAAGAAATTTAAAAAATAAGAGATAACAATAAACCATCACTTGATGGTGCGTTTCCGGAAAGCATGGATGATTTGAGCCATAACAACCCTTTTACAATAAGACCACGCGACATGGAGTTTTGACAACCGCAACATTAAAAGTACATGTCATGATAGACATAAATGATTTATTCTCTACACGAATTCGCATTGAAGCTTTTGATGTGATAAAGCCATTCAATATGTATAACCATTGGCTTGATGAGTTTGGAGTAAATTTACCTTGGGCGGCTTCTTATTTTAATTGAGGGTGGATGCGGAAATTTGAAATATTACTCTTTTCTTCAATTCTGACTTATAGGGGGACATTTTTTTCTGTAATAAAAAAACTTCGTTTTACAACATATATATCACGTTGGGATTAATGGTAATAAAGGACACTTTGATAAAAGATACAAGCCATCAATGAGAGATGTTTTTTTAGTGTCATTATATACGAGATAAACTTTGGATGAAATTATGGGCAGACTCATGGAAATATTATATAAACAGAGAAACTTTGTGCATCTTTCTCTTGACACTACCCAAAGAGCAATTATGGAAGAACCAACATATATTCGGTTTGCAGTAACACCGTGTGTATCTACTTGCTATGTACAGTTTGTTCTTAGACAGTTCTCTAAGAACAAACTCTGTGGCAAGTGGACACACACATGGTGTTACCGCAAACCAAATATTATATTAATAAGGACAAAAACTATAAATAAATAGTAAACTTGCAACCATGTGTAAACCTCTTTTGTGGGACATTAAACACATCGGTGTTATATTGGTAAAACAAAAATTCTTTATCCCCGATGCAAATGTCCATCTATAAAAGAATGGGGTTGACGACAGTATGGACCGATGACAAAGATCTTGCAAAGATCAACACAATCAGAGAAAGAGGGGATAAGACTATGCAGAAGGCTGGTACCTGCACTGTACAAAGAAGTAGCTTTTCTGATGATGCACGGTGATGATGCTGGTTGTGCTCCAATGGTCCTAATAATTATAAAGTTTCCCATTGGACCGTAAATCTATACAATTGAGAGTCAGTACACCCAATGCCATTGCACCATGGAATCCTAAAACCAAACACGGTATACAAACGTTCACCCCATTCCCCCTCAGGCCGTGCAATTCTATTGACAAAACAATAAAATATTCATTATTATTGCCCCAAGACCGAAGCGATTATACCCCCTCGTGGCTCAATGTTCAGCGGGTGCCGTGCGGGGCGCTAGCTGGTCCGGGCCCCGGCTAGAGGAAGCATGTTGGGCGGCACACTTCACGGACTATTATCGTCATTCATGAGAGATCCAGCCCGTCGACTTCTCATTTTTCTCGGGTCTTTCAACTCCAAATTGAACCCCAGTTTTCATCTGAGGAATATTGTCGAGGTTGGTTGACAATGGATGATTTTGATCCTCAAGGTCAAACAATGGACGGTTGAAGTTCATATTCAAAAACAAAAACGTGACAGTCGTTGGTAAAAATGGGTAGAAGTAAAACAGTGCTAAGTTACAAAGATGCACCAGGGCGTATACAAAAGACAGTCAGGCATAATTTGTTTGGGTGGGGGAATCATCATGAACCATAGTTTCAAATTGAGAATATGAAAGAACCCTGACGAAAAAATTACAATTGATTTTCAACAAATATTCTTCATCTCACACTTTTCAATGTTTGTTTTTAGTTCAGTTTAAATCATTCTGGGTTCATTACTCCGGAGTGAGCAGGTTCAAATCCAGCTGTAGTCAAGTTTTCTTTGTTCAATCCAAAAGTTGAACAAGATTTACCCACGTTTTCCCTTCGTGCTATGATACTTGAGTTATATATTTTTATTTTAAAACTTCATAACAGCCTGTGTGTTTCACTATGGAGAAAAAAATAGCTATTGCAAACAACTTACCAACCAAAAAGAACCGATGGTATAAAATGCCCCCCCCCCCCAAAAAAAAAAAAAAAAAAAAAAATTAATGGCCTGACGTTTCGACCCTAGGCAGAGTCGTTCTCGAAGGCAAAAACAAAAAATACTTTGAAAAAACGTAATTTTTTTTTCATGGCGAATGATCGTTGAGTGCATTTAATACTCAATATCAAAACAGACGGATAGACTATTATGGCATGTTGCATGGGCGCGAGAGAGAAGGGGGTAGTGAATCCAACGCAAGCTGCTGCCAGGTTCACTGCAGGGCAACTAGCCGCAATCCCAGCCATGTCACCACGGCCTAGCGGTGTCATCTATCACCCGATGACTGTGGACCGTAGAGCTAGCGGGACCATCGTGGGGACGCAGCGCTCGTTGCACCGCCGGGAAATTGCCCCTTTTTGTCCTCACGTCGGGGAGTTTATACAGTGCAAATTTGTAGATCAATCATTATTGGTTGTATCACAAGCAAAAAAAAAACATCAGCAAGAAAAACAACATGAAATATCAAACTCTCGGCCCTTTGCTCTCTTCCACAATTGAGTTCATCAACTTTAATTTTTTTTTTTTAAGTTTAATGATTGTGTTTAATGATGTAATTATTGCTCGTCGGCAGTTTAAGACTTTGAGTTTTGGGTGCCATTTTTGTAAAGGACAATTTCTTAGGTGTAATTAATGGTCAGTAGTCAATCATGTTTCTTAAGTACAGCGCTATGATGGGAACAAATTCAATAAATACAATGGCGCTTCGCGTAAAATATTAATAATATTAATACACTTGAAATCAAAACAGACAAAATAGTCAGACAATTCAAGACTCAGTGATTCAAACTTGTATAAACATAATTTAAACCAATTTTTTCAAAAGGCATTTAAGTTTTAAGTTTAATTGTTTGTACAAGTTTAAACAACAGTTATGATGCAGTTGCGACGTACCTTATATTGACTCAATAAGAGAAATAGGAAAAGAAAAAAATAGTCAGACACTATTCAAGACACAGTGATTCAAAAAGGCATTTAAAATTCAAATGTTATTGTTTGTACAAATATTCACAGCAGTTATGTAGGCCTATAGGGTTGTATCGTTTGTTGTTGATTCAACAAGAGGAAAAACATAACCAATAGAAGTACAGTTATGATGCAAACGTGACGTACCTTATATCTTGACTCAATAAAAGAAATAAATACTAAAAAAAAATGCTTCCCAAGCGTGGAAAATGTCGTACAGATCGTAATGGTCTGACGTGACTTATTGAGCAAACTGAGCATAACTATACTGCAAAAGGTTATAATCCAACAAAAAGTAATTTCCCACTATAAACCAAGGTTACTACAACCTTCGAAGTCGAAGAAAAAGAAAAGAAAAAAAAAATGTCTCTCCAAAGAATCTGTTTCAAGAACATCTCTACCCGTCAGAAGTACTTACGTGTTTGTTAGGGGTCCTTACTGGAAGAGATTATCCAAAGCTTTTATGATAACTGGTAAAATTCGCTGATGAAGCGACCCTGCGTAAGACAAAGAGAATGCCGTCCTTAGCCCTTTGATGGCGGCGCGATCACAAAGATCTTAAGTTACTTGCAAGACCAAATTTGTCGTATTGCCGAAAAGGGGACCGCGATTGTTGCCCAAAGCCTTTCTTTGATTCGAAAAGTCATAAATATTTCTCATTTAGTTTGGTTTCTTCTATAAATGCGGCATTTTGTTTTTAGTTTCGGGAGATTTGTTTTACTGTGGGTAAGTTTTTACGTGAGGGTATCTGTTACGTTTGATGCTGATTATGAACGGGTAGATGCCGCCATTAGTTTTACCTTCCAGTGAGCGTGTGTATAAATTGATACCAAAATACCCGACACAGTGAACAACCTTTGGGCTGTTTTGGTTTGGGTACTTTTTGTAACACAATGTCCATAGATTTACATTAAACTTACACGGTTTAAAGAGAATGATGATAGAAAGCTTCGATTAAAATATTACTTGCTGAGGTGATGTAGTTTTTGAGACATGAGTAAAACAATGTCACGAAAATAATGTTCGTCTCCGGAGACGAACATTTGTTTAGAATGCACAACATATTAACGCGACTCTCCTGAAATCATTGCGTTGTGGTTTTCACTTTGTTCTCAAAAACTTGATGACTAATGAAGCTGAAACTTCTACAGGTAAATTGTAGTACATACATCTTCATTCACAGTGGGTAGGTACACATGTCATAGCCAGCAACTTCATCTACACAAGGTATCAAAACCCTTTGCGACAGCGTTTCCTCAAAAATTGTTAAATGGGAGAAAGCAACCCAATACAGAGCTAAACATACAACGGGCTGAACAAGAAGAACGAAAAAAAATGTGTGTAATTTATCTATGTATTGTTTAAAGAACAATAATATTCCTGCTATTATTACTGAATACAAGTGATTGAACTGTTAACGTTGTTTTTCTCTAGAGGTGATTTTATGTTCTTTAATACACCCTTTTGGAAAACGCCTCTGTATTCTAAAGAAACAGTGGTGATATCCCTCATTCCAGCTTTCTCTAAACGCCCATGTACCAGAATGGATCGACCAGACCGTTGACGGGTTTGAAAAGTGTCCATCACTACACAAATTATTTTACCGTAAATGTCGGTGATTTGTGTACATCTACGGGCATTGGCCTTCTGCCTCCAAACCCTATCGCGTGGACGGCCAATAAATCAACAAAAGTGCAATCTCAACAAAATGAACGCTAGTAGGTATTTATTTCTGTAACCTATTTCGACTTTGTTTAACTCCAAAAACCAGGCTAATCGACAATAACGCAGTGGGGTGGTATAAAACCACGCAAGTGCGTGAGTTATGGCCGCTCGCCTATATTTTGAAACAAACCAACGTTTGTTAAAAGTCAACATCGATTTAAGAAATTGCCAATTTATCAACGGTTGGTAGTTTAGGGGGAAAAAGTGCCATTAAAACTGTTCAACAAAGACAGTTATAATAGACTGTTGGTTTTGATACAAAAACTATTGGCATACGAAATGCGTGGCGGCGTGGGTTTTGGGTTTGTGTATAGTCTCGCTGGCAGCTGTTTTAGGGTATAAATCAGGGGAAAAGTTTGTCGTGAGATACATGTACAAATAAATAGTGGGGTCTTTAAGTTTAGTGTGGAGACTAGACGGAGAAAGGGATAGACTTAGAGGGATGGAGGGGGGTCGACTCCTTTGTTTCATCCGTCTGCGGTTAGATTCGAGTTGTATGACGAATTAAATAGTTGTTTTTATAAACCCTTTAGTTTTCGAATGTTTTACTCAATCTTTTATATAATAAGAACTGTGCATAGTAATGCACCCATGCCCCCAAATTTTGAATTGAGAAGCGTTACTGCAGTAACGCTTATCAGATCTTATTTTCTTATGTCCTGCGTGGACATTATGCGCTCCGGCCGGATTTTCGGCGATTATCTAAAAAAGAGAAACGGGGAAAAAAATGCGACCATCTTTTGAAATGAAATGTTCACAGTTTAATTTTATTGTGTACAAATATATTTATATAGGATTAAAGCAATCGAACAGTCCAAAAACCAAAGGTATTTTGCCTTTAAATTTGTGAAACTATTTCCTGTTTAGTGATTTACTATTACATCTATGACCCCACTTCCAACATCGAGGAAAGATCACTCTTAAATATAAACATTCACAGAAATCACTCGGTAACCAGATAGTTAAACAAAAAGCTCGTAAAAATACGGAAATTTATGGTTATTTACAAGATTGTTTTGAAAATCAAGAAATAGAAGTTGTATCTATTTAATACCGCAGTTTGGTGGAATTCCTATGAAGATAAACATGATGGAGATCGCATTGTGGTGCATACTGTTACATCCTAGTAGTTTAGCCGTAAAGGGTTTAATTTTGTTTGAGTCGGTTCCTCGACAATCTATTTTTGAAGGGGGTAGAATTTCGAAGTTTTAGGGGACCAAGCAAACTTTGATGGAACTCAATCTTGTTTAAAAAGAACTGTGCTTACAGGCTTCGTATATTATTTTGGTGTTTCTCAGCCACATCTCTAATTTAGAATGTGTTTGTTTTATCGCTGGTTATAACGAATGTCTATTTGCAGCAAAGACATACAAAACTGGAGCTGGACTTGGACCAACGACTTCCGGTTTACCGGCGCTCTACCAACTTAGCTACCCAGCCCTAAGTTGGCGGTCTCTCTATATAGTCAATTATCTTTGTCCGGGGTGCCTGTCAGAAGCCAACCGTTTGTTGCATAGCAAGGGATGTGAAATGTTCCTTCTAATCATTATTCAAACAAGTTTTGTTTTACAATAAGTCTAATAATTCATTTGTGTATGTAGATATTGAAGTGAATCTTGCACCTGTGAGTTCCGTATGATTTGAAACCGTACCAATGGTATCGTTGTATGGATACACCTGTTTCCCCCTACACATAATGACATCGCCAATCGGTTGCAATGGGTTACGACTACTCACAAATCACTCACTCTGTGCTAAGATAGGCGTGGGAACAAACCCGTAATTAAACCTAAAATCAGATTCCAAAAACGGTGTCGTAAATCAGTTTTTTTTAAGACGACAAATCAGAGCTTAATCTAACACTTTAAAATTGTTTCTGTAATTTTTCATGATTTTGAGTAAGCCAGAGCGTCAAGGCAATGGGCAGTTAACCGTTATGATCATCTGAACGGGTGCACACTCAGTCAAGCGTCTCCCCGTGCGGGGCTGATGAGCCCAACAGCCGGGCACGTCTGATCATTCGGACACGCTCGACAAGTCATACCGCCGTACTCAAGATTTTACATTTTCTTTGATGTAGTGTAGATTAGGAAAACAAACGCATTTAACACTTTTTTTAACAGTAATAATAATGCACCGAATCGATCAGGAAACTAGCCTTATTATACGCAGCTGTAAACACGCTCAGCAAAAATGTATCTATACTTGCCTTGACTCATCGACTAGAAGCAATCTCGCCGCTAGAGGGCTGTAACTTCGGTAGGGGCAGGAGCTGTGTATCCAAAGACTACTGAAATATAAAATAATACGTTCTTCCAAGGACTTGTTTGTGGTTGTACAGGGCTATCGCTAGGTACGTCATCAAAGCTATGAACAAAAATACAAAACCCCCGAAAAGGGAGGGGGGGGGGGGGTTGACTACGACCTCTTCTATGACTGTCGGAGGCACCATTTTTAGTGGGTTACACCGGTACGTCTAGACAACATTATGTTCTGGCATCCCCAGTGTAATTTCCTAACCATAGCCCTAACCCTAACCCTAGCGTTAATTACCAGGGGTTTTCGGAATACGGGGGTGTCGAAAAAAAAAAGAACAGTTACAATTTTAAAGGCTACTAAAGTGAAAATAATATTATGACAACCAACCGAAAGAGAGCCAGACAGCAACCCACCACAAGAACAAACAGACCAAGAGACTTGTAACCGAAGGTCCGGTGCTTCTTCAACTTCCAGAGGGGACTATTGAGTTACACCATAGAGCGAGGACAGGTTAAATCCACAGTTCAAACACACAGACAGCTCAACAAACAGACAGAAACTTTCCCTTTGATTACGTTCTCTATTTGATCATAATAAAGACTGTCAAGCAAAAAGTCCAAAGAATGAGACGTCAAACTTCAACACCCACACCCCTCCCTGATTTTGCATCTTCCCACCAAATCTCTCTTGTAGAGAGGAGCACGTGACTAAATCGCCGGTAGCTATTTGATGTTTTCCCGCACTGATGCTTCAGTACTTGTGTCTCGTTAGTCTTTATTACTTCAAGTGCATACTCTAATAGTCGTCGTGCTGTGCTAGCGCTGGTCCAACCGTGCACGGAATCCGCTGGTCGCATCTAGTAAAATTCAAACATGGAAAAAGTTTTACGGCTGTAATTAAATTAAACGATAGCGAAATTGCGCTCTAATGAAAAACCAAACCCTAACATATTAGGTGACTTTTAAGTTTATGGTACAAAGAGGCTTTTTCAGAAATTATCCCTTGGGATCTATAGGAATTAATCAGTGATGACTTTGTGGACGAAGCGGACATAGCCGGGCGAGGTGTGCCATTGAAATGACGAGATGATCGGCGGCAGGAATGGTCAGAAAGACGCTAAAGGCGAAGGGTGGTCCCCGGGGAATGGAAGAACAATGAGTTAACAAGAATGTAGATGGAGGTGTGTCCCCTCCAGAACGGATGAGTGAACGCAGATGGATGATCATCGCTGTAAACAGGCATCGTATTGGCCCGAACGCTATTAGTGTTAATTCACCGCAAAAGGCGTAGCCTTAAGACGGGGTAGGGGGGGGGGGGGTTAAGAACTGCCCTCTACTATGAAAGTAAAATGATGATCGTTGTAGAGATAGCACAATTTCATCGTCAACAAAACATTGTTGTAGGCGTTTAATGACGAATGTACTGATGGGCCGAGGACAACTAGGACAACAACGACAACGAGGACAACAACGGCAACGAGGACATCAACGACAAAGAGGACAACAACGGCAACGAGGACATCAACGACAACGAGGACATCAACGACAACGAGGACATCAACGACAACGAGGACATCAACGACAAAGAGGACAACAACGGCAACGAGGACATCAACGACAACGAGGACAACAACTACAACGAGGACAACAACTACAACGAGGACATCAACGACAAAGAGGACAACAACGACAACGAGGACATCAACGACAACGAGGACAACAACGACAACGAGGACAACAACGACAACGAGGAAAACAACGAAAACGAGGACAACAACGAAAACGAGGACAACAATGACAACGAGGACAACAACGACAACAAGGACAACAACGACAACGAGGACAACAACGACAACGAGGACAACAACGACAACGAGGACAACAACGACAACAAGAACAACAACGACAACGAGGACATCAACGACAACAATCCAAACTTTTTCTTGAAGTGCGATTACTTTGTTTTACTTTTACTACACATCCACTTTATCAAATAAAAACCCTAAGACTTGCTTTAGTCACGTCGATATCGAACTCTTGCTCAAAGTGAGCAAGAGAAAAGAGCTATTCCCTTTATATTCGACCTCAAAAATACAATAAAACAGAAGAAACTATAAATAAATAGTAAACTTGCGGGTACAACGTGTGTAAATCTCTTAGGGTGAGTGTGGCTCTGAAAATAGCCGGTTTGGTATTGACGTTTCGAACAGTATACTCTGCTCGTCTTCAGGAGAATGGAGTATACTGTTCGAAACGTCGAGACCCAACCGGCTCTTTTCAGAGCCAACACTCACCCTAAGAGATTTACTCATGGTTGTACCTTCAAGTTCACTATTTATTTATAGTTTCTTCTTATTTCTACACATCATGCAAAGCTTCAAACAATACATAGTCAGACCCATCCCTAAAACAGACTGAATAGTAAAATACACAAATAATGATGACACGAGGGCGACTAGAACAATGGAAAATGAGTGTATGGGGGAGCAAGCAAGTACTAGAAGACAATTTGGAAAGGTAACAAGAAAAATACCAAACAAAAGGACTAAAACAATACTATGCGGGGCAAGCTTGCGCAAGATGATTTTAGGCACCAAACACTATTGGTTACATCTCAAAATAAATGTTAGCATAAAATCTTACTTGGTATTAACGAGAAATTGAGAGCTGTTGATAGTATACAACATTGTGAGAAACGGCTCCCTCTGAGGTAACGCAGTTTTTGAAGAAAAAAGGGTAATTTTTCACACAAATATTAAAAGAACTTAGGCTTGGAGCCCTTAATAGGCAACTGAAAGCACATAAATTGTGCCTTTAATTACGTGAGACAAAACCTTGCATTTTAAGTCAACTGGAAAATTCTTCGGTTGTTTGACTTAAATCTACCACATATTACATGTTTCACAGTTGACACTCGCGAATAAAAATTCACATTGCTATATTATCTTTCATTCATCCTGAATTATTATACGAATAAGTATACGTGAAAAAAAAACCAGACAAAATACAGTCAATTGTTCTTTTGTACTCGATTTATTTTGCAAACTTATTTTGATCTTCATGGTTTGTGACGTCTTGTAATGGAGCGGAATAAGCCCGATCTGATTGTGCGTTAACCTCGTGACCATCTCGTCCGGACGAGTTGACTCAATCAACGAACACACTACGCGTCACTGCAACGTCCCATTGGGTTAGGCGCACGAGACATGGAGAGCCGGCATATTGCCGACAACAAAACTTTCTCCAGCAGTCAGTCCGACTTGATGCGCAGTGTAACATTATAACAGAACTTTAATGATCCACTTTCGGTTCATCTGTTTCACGAGTCATATACGTGATAAGGCGCTCTGATTTCTCGCGAGTTTGGTTGTTTCCGCAATTGCCTCATCGTCTGCTCATATTTCGGCATCTGCAGACGCGAGCTGGACGGTTGCTAAGAACAACAACAAGTGAGCGAAGTTTCCAAACTGAGGGCACTCACGGATACCGAAATCGCATCAAAGTTTCTCATTTAGCTAAGTAAAGAAATGGGTTCATGATGTCCTGTAACAATCAAGCCATGCGTATAGCTACTTTCTTAATTTAAATCCAAGTGGTAAATTAGTTAATAACTTTTTCCGTCTCGCTGTTGTTGGATGCGCCCCACGTTACGCGTCCGAGGCGGCCGGCATGAGCAAGGCATGCGATACGGAAGGGCGTCAGTTCTCGCCACGACGGTGCCTCCCGAGTTATTTGATGCCGTGGGTTTAACTAATGAATTGCGACTGGTAAAAAAAAAAAATGAATTAGTTCTGATTAATTTACAAGACAGTGTTTGACTTTTCTATGGTTGCCTCCATGTGGTTTGGCTGTGCACCAGCCATTGACTCGAACTCTCCAAGTCAATTTGCTAGATTATTCTCCAAAGAAGTGACTACTCTTTTTTATAAAGATGAACAGCGTCCAGACCAAGTGCCACCCGCCGCACAAAATCTGTGTTCCTTGCCACCGTCAGACACGATTGCCACTTAATTCACTCGACAAGTGTCACTAACTTGGGTCACCAGTCAGAATTAACAATAGGCTAGAGACTCTGCGCATGCGTAGACACCACCTGTTAGCACGGCGCGCGGTTTGAACCCCCTCGCAAGCAGCGTTGTTTGGCGCGCTCTGGAGATGGTGAATTTTGGAGCGATGTTTGTGCGTTTCTTTGCGGATTTTTCTGACATATGGTGCTCAATCAGGCTTTGTGGCCACGTGCGGCTTAATGTAATGAATTGCCGCATTGAAATGCTCCCTCATGGTGGTCTTTTCAAACCTCTTGGACCGGTTTGTCAGAGGAGGCAATTTGCTCTGTAACTCCGACTATAGCTACCTTTAACCGAGCTACTCGTGGTTTTTGACCAATCGCGTGGCGTAAAAATCAATTAGGGCCCCAGTGTTTCCCATCTCAGTTTACAAAAGCTGATTCAGCTACAAACAGTGGGGAAAACACTGACGGGGGATCCAGCCATTGCAATTCATAGCTCTGCTCTGTTTAACTGGTTACCTATGCATGGACAGTTTTTTGTTTCCGCTGGGGTTGTGTTTTGTACGTTAGATGTCGATTCACCGGTACTCGCCAGCGGCGCAGATGTTGCCTGCTTAAGTTTTAGACGTATATAACCAGGCAGAGATCCCTACCCACCCGTCCTAGCTAGCTGTTTAACAAACGTGCATCTGTTGCCTGTTATGCCCGCAGGTATATAATGCCACGGACCCGCCGGTCGCACTAAGACAGTGACACCACAAGCATCCAGCACGTCTTCCCGACTACTCGTCTGTGAAAACACAAATTGTCATGCGCTGAAGGATTGTCCATCTTTCTGAGCACCGGGTGTCTGTTCCCCCCTCAGCTAAAAAAAGGGAAAACGCGGGAAATAAAACTCGACGGTGCGCCATTCTTAGAAACTCATCATTTGACTTTCTGAAGATTTTACCTTCGGCGGGTAAAATGATGAAATGAGAAACATTGTTGATCAAGAGTAAAGAAGTTTTCTTTTGACGAACTGGTAAAGAATAAAGCAAGAGTGTCTTACAAATATAGTTTTAAAAAACGCAAACTAATTTTTTCGAAACTAGTTTTACGGTCGAGAGGTACGGACTGCAGTACAACAAAAAGAACAACATTATTCAAATCAGTCACGTCGGAAGAATTGTTAGTTTTTCATCTGGGTTCAGTCATGCCGAAGAATGTAGATAGAGCCCTCTCAGCTTCACCGGGTTCGCCGACAAGTTTCCCCTCGTCTGAATCCATCCTCTCCGCCGGGTCATCGCCTCTTCTTGCCCCATCACATCACCAGCAGCAGTCCGCTGCGGCAGCCGCGGCAGTCTTCGGTCTTCTTCCCCCATCGTCTGTTTCCAAGTCACTGCCTGTCAGCGTAGTCACACCAAGTGGTAAGTTTCTTACTTCAATATAAATATCTCCCTTTAAAGATTTCAACAACTTTTTCTCTAATCTCAAGTCGAATGTTATCTTGTGCTTAAGTGAAACTCGCGTTATCAAAGTCTGTTAAAAGTTTTGTTTGACATTAATACCCATTTGTGTAACCATTCATTGTATTTTTGCACACTTAAAATATTCAAATTGATTTAAAAACGAAATAAATTCCACGACTCAAAACCAGAACCACAGAGCCAAGTTTCCTTGCCGTCACAAAGTCTAACTCTCCTCGGATCGATTTTAAAATAGAAAGTTTTGCTCAACTTTGAGAGCTACAGCCAAGGATAAAATGAAGCTGTGTCAAATACTTTGAGGTGTGTCAGGGTACACACATACTTTTGCGCACAGTTGTGGGGACTTGCTATTGTTGTTCTATTAAAATTCCATTTTCTAAAGAATCGCCTTGTGGGGACCCAGTTTAACAAAGAAAACGTTCGGGGGACCTTTGTTCCATTATTTATGTCAGAATACCCACTGTAGAGAGGTGTGTGAGGGAACATTGTGTTCCTCGAGGGTGAGGTAACACCCATTGCAGAAAGGTATATGAGGGTACACCCATTGCAGAGAGGTCTTTAAGGGTACACCCATTGCAGAAAAGTATATGAGGGTACACCTAGAGGTGGGTAAGGGTGCACCATTGCAGAGAGGTGTGTGAGGGTACACCCATTGCAGAAAGGTATATGAGGGTACACCCATTGCAGAGAGGTCTTTAGGGGTACACCCATTGCAGAAAAGTATATGAGGGTACACCTAGAGGTGGGTAAGGGTGCACAATTGCAGAGAGGTGTGTGAGGGTACATATGTGAGGTAACACCCATTGTAGCGAGTTGTTTTAGGGTACACATACTGCGAGGATGCACCAACTATGTGAGGGTACACCCATTGCAAAGAGGTGTTTTAGGGTACACCCATCGCAGAGAGGGGTGTGGAGGGTACACCCACTGCAAAGGGGTGTGTAGGGTACACCCACTGCAAGAGGTGTTGAATCCCGTCCATAAGGCCAGCTAACCTGGTTTTTAAAACAAGGTTCCTCAGCTGTATTCCAGAAATACCAATAATGAAATACCTCAAAGCCAAAAATTATGCCACTTTAGTAGTTATTGTTTATTCGTAAAACTTCGCGTATGACGTTGTATTTGAAGTTTTGGAGCACGTCAAATACCCGCATCAATTGGTACCGGCACTCGAATTAAAAAGTATACAAACATTTATAATTGTGCGTGAACTTAGCATTTCAATGCATAACTATTATACTACATGTCGATGAGCAAACGGACCTCTAGCACCTCCATTTTCTTAAGTGAAGAACTGTTATGTAAAAGTCCTACTCGTGTGTTGAGGCGTAAGACAATGGGGGTGCAGTTGTTGACTGATAAGACAGTGGGGGGATTTGATTGCAAGCCACTGGGCAGGGTTGACGCCAAGTCACAGTGATGACTGAAAAGTTACTCAGAAAAGAGACCAAGATTTTGGGGGTGAAATTTAACTAAGAAAAGAGGCAAAGATTTCTGTTGTGAAATTTTATGAACAGTGAAGGGGAGAGTGGTGCATTATGTTAGGTGTGTCATGATGTTTTTGTAAACTTGCAAAAGTACTATCTAGGTTTCATCGTCTGTATTAATTTCATGTAACTGTCTTGAGCGCATTTGAACATATTGAATTTTCAAAAAATATTTTTTTCTCTACAAAGAAACTACCGTACCTTTCTTTTCAATTGGATTTGTAATTGATCAAGAACAAAGTGAACTCGTTTTTACGCACATTTTGTTTACGTGTGTTCGTTCAAATGCGAAAAAAACCCATCAGCCACAAAGCGATGCCGTGATTCCCTATTTTAAATCAACTTTGTGTCTCATAATGCAGTACACATCATCCAGCAGAAAGTAAAATCCCATACAAACTCAGTTACTTTGAACTGGCCTGAACATTCAGCAAAAAACTGAACATAAACAAAACAGCAAAAAACTGAACATAAACAATGCCTATAATGTACTCAAGTTCAAAGAAGTCATTTTTTTTTTGAAAAGAAACTAAGATTTCAAAAGCAAACAACAGCTGAACAATAATCTTAAACAGTGAGCGAACTCGGTAGTGAAAATATTAGTACAACAATAATTTAAATGAAGTCAATCAGTTTGATACTTGACCTTACATACTAATTTAACAAAAAATATATATATATTTACCAGACCGCCCTGAAAACAAACCCATACAACAGTATAGCCATGTTGCTTCTCTTCTACCCAACTTGATGTCACCAAAACGAGGCCGGAAGGGGATAAATAGACTGGCACCTTTACCAAGTTAGTAATACATGTAATTAATGGATGTTCAAGGAACACGACGAAAGATAATCATACTGCATATTATACAATGTGATGATATTTTTTTGCAAGCAAAAGACATCGAAGATGGAGGAAAAGTAGAGGGAAAATTCTGATGTAACCTCGTTTTTGTCATTATTAGGAAATCCAACCTATATATGACTGAAAGGATAATATAAAAAATGGGTTTTGTGAGATTGTTCTAAAATCTGTTCTATAATTTTCAAAAAAAGTCAACCCGTCAAATTCTGATCAAATTAGGAGGTCACATTTCAGTGAAAACATACACAAGTTTTGAAAATGTTTTGTCATAGATGGTGTGAACGTTAATGCTTCGTGCTTATTTCGATCGTTGCAATCGGTATTAGCGCTTGTGGTTTGATGGGGTTTCTCAAACTCATCTTGCTTCAGACACTATTGGTAATTACTCAAAATATTTAATAGAATAAAACCTTACTTGGTAACAAGTAATGGGGAGAGGTTGATAGTATAAAACATTGTAAGAAACGGCTCCCTCTGAAGTAACGTAGTTTTCGAGAAAGAAGTAATATTCTACGAATTTGATTTCGAGACCTCAGAATTAGATGAGGTCTCGAAATCAACTTGCATCTGAAAGCACACAACTTCGTGTGACAAGGTTGTTTTTTCCTTTCATTATTATCTCGCAACTTCGACGACCAATTGAGCTCGAATTTTCACAGGCTTGTTATTTTATGCATATGTTGAGATACACCAAGTGAGAAGACTGGTCTTTGACAATTACCAATAGTGTCTACTGTCTTTAAACTTTTTAATCAGTTAGTTTTCAGATTGGATTTTGTTGTAGTTTTTACATAGAAATTGTTTTCAATAAACTACTAATATCGTAGTTTGTCCTTAAAAAAACTTCTCACTTGACTAAACTCTGACCCTTTCAACTTTGACCTGGACTTGTGCCGTACTATTTCGAGCCCGGGTCCTTTCTTATAAATGTAAATACATCATCGTTGTATCACTTGGTAAGATTAGCGGAGCACGTGCCCTGACACCGAGCATAGCTCGGGACGTTGGGCCGTGTCAGACGGCGAGCTTTAGGGGTATCGGAGCCGACGATCACGGGACACGTGCCGTGTGATCCTCCCTTCCTACGGACCGTTTATCTCTTCAATTGCCTTTTACTTCTTTTTATTGAGGTGGGAGAATCTCTTTACTTTTTACTGGCCACTGTGTTTGGTAAAAGTCAGGTGCTGGTGAAAGACAGAAAGAAAGAAAGAAAGAAAGACAGCTTGGTTTACTAATGGAAGTCGGAATTGTAAAATTCTTGTGTCTCATTTTGTTTTCAAATGCTATAACCGTGTCTCTGTTTGTGTGTTAAAAACCCCAAATATTTCTTTTTGATGATGAAATAAAAACACAAACACAAACAAATTAGTAATACATCGTCTGATGTTAATATTGTTACTTAGATTTTACATTGTCTTGAAGAGACAGCTTTACATCTTGACTGATGATTTATAATAGAACTTCCCTTTGTTTACTAATGAACTAACAAACAACATCCTCAGAATCATTGCATGATTTCAGGGGAATTTTCAACATTAGACTTAAATAATAGTTTTATAGAATTTGTTTTGATGAATGTGTGATATATTAAACATCGTAGACATTTTCCTCTGTTGTTTACAGCGATTGTTAAACTGGAAGTTAAACAAGGAAATAGTATGGTCCTTTATTGAGAACGAGGCTCTGCAGCACCATAAACGCATTATAATACACAAGGAATAAGACAATGAATGACACTAGACTTATTTAGGTTTTGACTTCCCAACTATATGAAAATATCCTTTTGGTGTTAACTTTAACATTTTAATAATTATCAATGGAAGAAGCCGATCAGTGGAATCAAATTAATGTTACGAGGTAGGCCTAATTAGTTTTCTGTTTACATGGGTGTAAAAGAGAACAAAGAAATATTTTGTGAAGTGGTGTCCAAAGTAACACAAGCACATTACATTTTCATCGTTGGCAGGTGTCTGGTCTAACACTTATTTCGATGAAAGTTTTTATACTAATGTATAACATGACAGCAAGCCCCTGTTCAAGTTATATTCCTTGTGTGAAATTTTAATATTTATTTAACATAAAAAAATGCGATTTTAAAATGTTACACATTAAAATCGGTAACATTAATTTATCAAGACTAAGGCTATGGCTTTGAGCCATCCAATGCTTCAATGTATGTACAAGCCGTAGCCAACAAAGTCACGTAATTTTACTCAATCAAATTTTACACATGGCTAATCGAGCCCTATGTGTGGGTCATTACCAACTCGTTTACTTTTTATGGGCCCCGACTGTAAATGATCAAAGTCACAAGTACTGTACTATTGTTGGTATTATTGGTTATTGACTGCGGTCTTATCTGAGAGCAAAAATGGTTTAATTAACACAAACACACTCCAATAAAAACTCATAAAAAAATAAGAGGTAATTAAATCTCTCAGACGAGCTGTCGGTTTTTTTAACCACCAGTCGATTGTACTCAAAAACCGATATGATCTAATACATGCACACTGAACACGGACACATATTACAATGTTAGATATTGTGTGTCTTATCAGTAAACTACTACCGGGGGTAGGGGAGCGCTCGCTTTCCCCCGGGCGTAATCCAGCTCTGGAGAAGGGGGGGGGGGGGGAATACCGGCCGTGGACAGAGAGTTGAATAAACTCTAAATACACCAGCATTGTTTGGTCGTCTGCGAGACCAGTTGCCTTGGTTGTTTTCTTCTTCTCGAGAGAGATGGAGTGGAGGGATTTTTCCACCCGTTGCTCACCAATGATTGTGAATGATGTGTTATGGCAGTCTATAATTGTCAGTAGATAAGATCGATGGGGGACTAGAAGTGGAGAGAGGAGGGTTAAAAACGGGAAGAGAGCAACCAAACATTTTTTTTTTTATTTTTCCGCTATTGACGAGGCAATCGCTGCCTCAATTAGCCCGTCCGATTCAACGCTTTAACTCGGCACGTGGCTCACTCCAACTGACCGCAACCCTAAACTTTGCTTGGATTGTCTCCGACAAAAGTGCTGCTAAAACGGGTGAAATGATCCCCAAACAAACGCCATATCTAATTGCTATCGATACATGGTATTACACTACATTATGATTTACAAACACTGATAAGCCACCAGTCCGGCTGAGTTGTCATTTTCTATAGACCAGCATTTGTGATTTGCCGCAACTGCACTTTTAGTACACAAATCTCTTCACTCAAAACTCAACAACGACAGTTACAAAGTCAAGTACGTAATTCCGCAACGCCAAACACCCGTACGACAAAGAAATCTGACCTTTTGTAACAAACCTATGAATATTGAAGCAGCTCGCAGTGCTTGGTTGACTATCTTTTCCTCCGGACACAAGAAACGAGCTTTTGCAAAACCAATAACAACATTGAGTATACAGTGGTAACACACATCGGTGTACTTGGGTAAAACCAAAATAAATAGTCTGTATCCTCGATGCAAATTTCCATCCATCTTCAAATTTAAAAGTGTGTCTGCGAGGTGACAACGTAAAATTACTTGAGGAAGAAACTATAAATAAATAGTCAACTTGCGGGTACAACCATTTGTAAATCTCTTTTGAGGGAGTGTTGGCGCTTAAAAGAGCCAGTGTGGTCTTGAATAACTATAGCCCCCCCCCTGTTAGTTAAAAACAAAATCTGGTTAACGTGCTTTTTTATTAAACAAAACAAGTGATCATCTTCAGAACCGACCAATCAATTTACACATGCAAAATGCATCACATGAAATGACAACTCATTTTGTGTCTAGTAACTTCAAAATATAAAAAGACCATGAATTTAAATCCATTACGACAACTTAGATCGTGTGTCATCGTCAATCTTTTTTTTTTTTTTTTTTTTTTGCTTTTTAGCAATAAGTACAAGTGAGCTTGGCTCGGTCGTTAGCTCAGCATGTCTAGAAACTACACATGCTCTACTGCTGACATACGGGGGTTTTGAGTTTAGAGTAAAATACACACTCACACCACAGTCTAGCCCCTAGGCGTATATTTTAAGGCGGTTACCTCGCTGTAACGAAGGGGGGATAAAACAAATCAACACGGCACTCAACAAGCTCCGTCAGGGGGTAAAATTAAGTTTGAAGTCCGTGTAAGGACCTTTATCCCCTTGTTGTGTAATTGTAAATTTTTATGGAGGGCACGGTCTTTATCAAGGTTGCCGCACTTTCTCACTTTTCTACTACAGACAAAGTGCATGGGTTGCTTATTATCGAGAAGCTATTTCTTCTGCAGTTTAGAATTGACATCCTAAACAAAATTCCTGATTTTCTTTTTCTTCCTTGGATTCCATTTTTTGAATCGATTCAGAAAACACAATTTCCCATTGAAAAGCACTACGACATTGGCAATTTCGGAGTACAGAAAAAATACCCATGGTGAAAGTTTTGGTTTCAATCTGAAGGAGACTGATATATAATTCATAATACCAGTACCAATCTTCGAGAGAAATGTTGCCTATCGAATGCCGAATAAGTATAACAAACATATGTATGTGTACACAACATCCCTAACAATTCCACAAATCTCTGCTGTATATTTTGAATGCCGAATAAGTAACAAACATATACACACATCATCCCTACACCACTTCCACAAATCTCTGCAGTCGAATTTGAATGCCAAATAAGTAACGAACATATCTATGTACACAACATCTCTTACAATGCCACAAACCTCTGCTGTCTATTTTGAATGCCGAATAGGTAACGAGTATTGTATACAACATCCCTAAAAGATCTCTTTCCCCTGAAAAATTCCTTTCAAACAGAGTAAACGTATCATTGTGTGTGAATGCATTCCATTGATACAAATATCTCTCTGGATATTTCAGAATATAGTCATTCAAGTTTGAGAGTTTATGATTGGCGAAGACTCCCTTTGTCTTCTTCAATCCACGAATTACTTCTCTAAAAGTGTCCCGCCCTTTGCCAACCTATAAATTTTTAAAACCGTCAACAAGCCGACCGGTTTCACACAAAGAAATAAACTCAAACCATTTAATTAAAAATTTGGTTCTTCAAAAACCCAGATAAAATTGATCAAGCAATAACCAATTCCATAACACACACACACGGTGCACAAAGAGTTCTACACCACGCTGACCCAAGCTCAAGCTCAGATACAATTGCCAATTCCACCCCCCCCCCCCCTAAACAAGTCCCGTTAACAAATCTCATACCAACCCTCTCATCACATACCAAATGCGACCACTACATTTCTAGAAAGATACATCTTCTATTAAACAAGAAGACATGTCCGATTTCTTGCACCTGTCTATAACCCCCTTGTGAATATATATATATTTTTTTTGCCGAACACCCAAGTTTTACGCTGATTAATTTTTTAGCGGAAGGGACTGTGAGTCCCCGACCGGTCGTCAAGTTTTAATGTTTTAGAGCTGTTAATGATGTTGTGGTGGTTTGTGCCGAAGCGCGAACTGGCCAGGTCGCCTTGTACATCCCGACCGACGGGGTTTAACTTTAAGCCCAGCGCACTGGAGTTATACCCCACTCGCCTGGTGTTTTGAGGAACCCCCACTAACCATTAACCTTAGGGCAATTAGGTTAATTTGACTTCGGGGATATGAAATGGAAGATGCAAAAAAATTGGTTTAATTTATAGTTTTCAATTCAATACAGAAGAGAGGACGTCTGTTAGCTCGTTAGCGGTGGTAACACAGTGACGCAAAGTTCCAGATTTTGGAGTCATGACAAAAACTACTAATGTGACTTGGCTCTGGACTCAATTTCATAAAGCTGCTTAAAAAGTAGCTAAGCACAACGATATTATGCTTACCAGAATAAGGATACCCGCCAACGTATCATGACACATGTACAAATCGTGACTGGTATTCTGCTTACTTTTTGGTAAGCAGAAAGGTGTGTAAGCATACATTCTATAAAATTGTGCACTGGTCGTCTTCAGGGGTATATCTAATTGACAAACTTGGTTAAAATGTGTTACTGTAGGGCAGCAATGAAAATAAACGTGTAAATGAAATATTAATTGAAATATAAGACAACTTAGAACAGTCGAAGATCAGAAGTGACTGAACCAGTTGTTACACTTTACAAAACAAACGAAGTATAACAAAGCAATAAACCCAACAAGCAATACAAACAAAACTAACGGAAATACCCCCGCCCCAAAGCAAAGCAAGCAAAATATACCAACAAAAAATACAAACAAAATAAACAAAATATCAAAACAAACAAACATTTAGCCTTTTCCGAGTTGTGTCTTCGAGGACACTTAACTTATTTGTAATCTTGTCACGTAAGCATTTCAAGCTCTTTCTTAGCTATGTCTGGAGATGTAAATAAACAACGCTAAAAAACACCTGCCAGATTTTATCCCACTCTTCATCAGCGTGACATTCATGAAAACATCTTCTTCAATATACTCTTTAAAGTCTTCCTAAAGACGCTTAATTATAATTCAAGATCATAATTTAGCATATTTGGGACCCCCCATCCGACGACACACGGCAGAACACATTATTTGACATTGACGTTCAAGATATCATCCTACAAGGTTAGACGCAAAGATCTTGTCTTATACCGTAATTAAACTGAATCTTTACAAGTAACCTAAACTCCAGAAGTAATTAGACTTTTCAATTTGGTCAAAAGCTCTTTGCCATCTGCAAAATGCAAAAGAAATGCTGAGTAGAGAGAGAGAGAGAGAGAGAGAGAGAGAGAGAGAGAGAGAGAGAGAGAGATGTATGTCGTTCAGCTTGCCACAGCGATATGCATCCAGCTAGAGAGTACAAGTAATTTTATATATACGAACAGATTAGTCAGGTCCTGGAGTACTCGTCTTGGGTTTCAAAAACCCATCCTCTTTTCAATACACTTAGCTGAGGAGATCAGGTATAAGGTTATGGACATCTGATTGGACCAACGCAATGGAGGTCCATTTTGGGTGAAGTCTAACCATTTTAGAGTAATTGAAGTTAGTTAGCTTGGTGTAACTTCATCCAGACAATCCTGTCAAGATACAAAATGAGTTCCGGAGGGGAGAGGAACAAGACTATACTTCATAATCTATGGTTAAAGGGGCATTTAGGAGAAATTAGTTTCGGATAAAAACAAAGTAACTGTGAGCTAATTGTATTGAACTCATGAAAGAGGTTTTCTCTGGATGAGAGAAAAGGAGGTTGCAATCCCCTTCAGAAAAGTCGTTGAATCTTCGTTAAAGAAACAACAAATCATCACACTTCAGCAGTCTCCTGACGATGACTAGAGCAAGCGAATCGAAACGTTGAGACCAATTCAGAACTGTCTCCGCGGTAGTACAGTTAATTACGATCCTATAAGCTAAAGTAGTAGTCCAGTCTATTTTCTATACCATCCGCCCTGGTAACAGTTAAAAAGCAGGACAGTTCTTTTCAGAACTGAGAAGTCTCCAGAACCTCCGATTATCTACTTCGCGGCAGTAGAATAAAGCAAAACAGTTCTCTAAGAACAAACTCTACCTGGCACATATAGATACACACATGGTGCTACCGCAAACCAAATATACAACAAAACACTTGAAACAACATATTAATTTTGGTTTAACCCAAATACACCGATGTGTGTTAGAGCACTGTATATTGAGCTCTGTGGGATTCGAACCCACGACCTTTGAACATGCTAAAATAAACACGTACAACAACAAAAGTAAAGTATGTTAAGTGGATAAAGTATTTATAAGGAAAGGTCTTTGGTAGTGTGACCATTGTATAAAGTATAGTAATAAAATGTATTCGAAGGTCCGGCGATCCAATACACACGGACCCACATCTTTCGGACCACTCCTAAATCTCGGAACCGTCTGCAAATTTGACATGTCTCCCCCACCCCCCACACTCCACCCCATACCCTTCTGTCAAGGCCTTCGTATAGCGTAAACAACGGAGCGACTGAAACGGGAGACCACGCGCGCGAGTCGAGCGGCTTAGGGGCATGGCTTCGCCACTCGCGTGCGTAGTCTCCCGTTCCAGTCGCTTGGGATCGCGGCTCTCCGGGCCACAAATGCCTTGACAACAGCCTACCCCCCCCCTCCCTCCATCCCCTCCCTCCCTCCCCGAGATCTTGGTACGGGTCATTAGCCAGCAGTGCAAGTAAGATCAAGTGAAGTAAAAACAGTAATCGATGTTGGGCAAAAACAGATGAAATAAAGCCCCCATGGCATTTTATACTGGATTAACGGTAATGGTCATTAATAGATGTACATACGATACGAGAAAATAATAAGGCTTTAGAGTTGGGAAGGAACGTGATGGACACTTTGACGAATTGCTAGTCCTCAGGCCACCCCCCCCCCCCCCTGAAAAAAAATATGAAAACAAAAAAACGTCATCATTTTATTTTTAAGAGTTTTGAGTAAACCTCTTCCATCACTCCCCTAAAGGTAAAGTTGAAGTGATTGGAAAGGGGCGGGGATTAGAGGAGAGGGGGGGGGTTTACGAAACAACGTTCGGAAATCAGTCGTGGTTGCTTCTTAGCTTCTTTTGAGATACCTTTATCAAGTTAAAAGAAAATCATTTTTGTCGAGTCAATGAATTGTGGCTATTCATTTTTACTCATTCAGTATCTCAAGTTTTATTTACTGCGAATTCGTCAAAAATGATACTAAAAGGTTCTGGTTTTTTTACTGGTATGATTCGTTCAACTATTCAGTTGAATATTGTTTATAATGCACCCTTTGCCGTATGTTTATGGAATAACAAAATAGAAAATCAACGTCATCACAACAGAAGTCATTAAAGTTCCCAGCTTATATTACTGTCTCAAACCTATACAAATAGTTATGTAAAGATTTGAAACAAGTCTTCTGAAACCTATGATGTCTATTTACTTTAAAGGGTTCGGTTACTTTTTGTATGATACAAAACCTCTTCATTCACAGTGAGTAGGTTTCATGTCATGGTCAAAAACTTGATACAAAATGTATAAAAAACCTTTAAGAATGAGACAATTTACATGTCTAAGAATAAGACCGAGAAATAAGGAAACATCAATCGAGAGCGGAGGAAGTCGCCAATTCAAGATAGTCGGATACAAAAACGTAAGGAATTTTTCTCTCAGCGGCGCAAATTAATGTTTTAGAGTTTTTTAAAGGAACCGTAATAAGGGGTTGATGGACGGGCGGCTTCGGGGGAGGTGCCGCTTCGGGCTGATGCGCTCAAAAACAGGTCAACAGTGTTTGGAATGAAACTAAGCCAGTCTTAGATTAACCCTCTTTATCTAGGGCGAAGAAAAACATGGAATAAGAGGTTGACAAATCTGGGTGAGAAGGAATTTCATTTTGGGTCTGGTTACCGCCTCGTCTTTCTGACCCTTTTTAAGGATTTCGTGTAAGTTGAGGAGAGTGATTAATACGGTGGCCAGATCAAAGGGTAATTTTTGTTTCGTCTGTAATACGTTTGTTTATACATTTTGTTTCCATTGTTTTCTTCTTTTATTTTCTTAATCTTGCGACATTATTCACATTGATCAGATCCCCCCCCCCCCCGCCCAACTTAATGAGGGATAGACAAGAAATGGGCAAACCTCAACATTATTCTGACCTCGGTCGATTAAACGTAACTGCCAAAGATCAGTCTTCTCACATGGTGTATCTCAACATATATGCATAAAATAACAAATCTGTGAAAATTTGAGCTCAATCGGTCGTCGAAGTTGCGAGATAACAAGGAAAGAAGAAACACACCATTGTCACACGAAGTTGTGTGCTTTCAGATGCTTGATTTCGAGACTTAATTCTAAAACTGAGGTATCTCAATTACTTCTTTCTTGAAAACAACGTCTCTTCAGAGGGAGCCGTTTCTCACAATGTTTTATACTTTATCAACCTCTCCCCATTACTCGTTACCAAGTAAGGTTTTATGCTAATAATCATTTTGAGTAATAACCAATAGTGTCCACTGCCTCTAAGCAGTTTTCACGAATGATTTTAAACATAAAAGAAGAAACAATCATTCAGACTCTCACTTAAACAATAAGACTCATCCCAAAGAAAACCATGATTCCAAACCTCAATTTTTCAAAACTTATTCTTATCGGGGGTGGGTGTACTCCACTTCTCTTACTTTTCTACAGAGAGAGATACTTTCCTGAAGAGATCAGAAACCTTTGGGACAGTATTCTAATTTCAATAATATACAAGAAATAGATTTGAGAACATAGAAGTAGCTGTTGCAAACTTCTTACCAACCAAAAGGACTTAATATGGTAAAAACGCTAAGTAATAGTTAATGCCCTGACGTTTCGACCCTAGCAGAGTATTTCTCGAAGGCTAAATGACAAAATAAGAAATATATTTGTAACGAGTTATTAAAGTGGCCAAAGTAATTTATCAAACCAGACGAAGTTGACTTGATGTATACTTCGATACCCCCTTCCCCCTCCCTCCGCCCTCCAGGTTTATAAAGTAAGCGTCATGTCACAAAACAACAAATAGTCGTGTAATTATACTAACGATGCACATGAATCCATCATATCACGCCTGGGAGTAAGACATCATTATGATGAATGAGCTGAATTCGTTTGTGTCCACGAGGCCTGTTTTCTCGTAAAATCTCGCGAGTGCTCGAGGTGATCCTCGCAATACTACTGAACATCCGTTATCTATCATTACTTCCATCCTCCTTGTGCATCAATGGCAATCTCATCATCAACAGAGTTCCTTACAAGACGTTGCCATTGTTAAGTAATTACCTCTCTCCT
Source organism: Asterias rubens (assembly GCF_902459465.1). Lineage (NCBI taxonomy): Eukaryota > Metazoa > Echinodermata > Asteroidea > Forcipulatida > Asteriidae > Asterias > Asterias rubens. The sequence continues at coordinate 8,454,365 of NC_047082.1, forward strand.
CTTTTGTCATCTTGGTCATTAAGGGTTTATATCCAACAGGGGGCTGGGAGGCGATGAAATAACCTGCAATACATCTATTTAATACACGATACAATCTCATACAAAATATATAATTAAAGCCCGTTTCAAAACGGAGATCCGGTGGTTGTTTTATTATGGTTCTCCTGTCCCCACGGGGAGAAATGGTTAATTCTGGATGGAGCGGACGTCAGCAACCAGCCCTGCCGTGAGGAGTGGGTTGTTTTCCCCATTGGCTTCTTGTAAGAGCACGCTCATCTGGAATCTTCCCCCGGTCTTAGGCGCAACTCATCTGTTTAATGGAAGAGTATCAACTCGGGGGCGAAATTGTGTTCCCCCTTTTTTTATTTCCGCCAATCAGGGCACAATTTCATAAAGCATGTAAGCACACAAACTTGCACATAAAAGTAAACTAATGGCTTAACAAATTGTTCAACTTCTCTGTTTTGCATCTACCAATATTAGCCTAATAAAGCATGTAAGCACACAAACTTGCAAAGCACATGAAAGTATGGCTTGTAACAGAAACAGGTTTCCGGCCAAAATTACATTAAATTTTCCATTGTTGTGACTAGTGCCCCACTCAATTTTTGCCTACCCCCCCCAAAAAAATCTTAAATTGGAATGATTTTATGTCCTCCCATTGCCACTTTAATTTCAATCAATCCTTGGGGCCCGATGAGCGACACAGCTGTCCCTGGATATGTGAGGAATCGGGACCTGATTAAAGGAAATAATTCGCCTGGTTTTGTTATTAATAAATACCAATAAGGTGTGAATCAAATGATGAAAGATCGGCATTTGTTTTTTTGTAGGGTTGGGAATCTTGTCTCTTCTTCACAGCGCCTGGCTGTCTCGTTGACAGGTGTTATGTTAAATGGGGATGCGGTAATCGTAAAACGAGGAAGGCGGGAGAAACTAATCTCTGCTTCATTTAGTTGGTCCCGCAAACTGATTGTCTCTAAAACGAAGAGGTAGTTGAATTTAAGGATGATAGAAAAGAGACTCATCTTTCTTATTAGATGAAACCTTGTTTGTACCTGTTTTTTTTTATAATTTGTTTAAGTAGTTAGGCCTCAGTTTAGTTTTGTTTACCTTTATTGCACAAACATCAAAATACATCGCAGAGCAAAAGGGAAACACTGAACAGGCATGCAAGCCCATTAAATTGGGGGGGGGGGGGGACCTTTGATCAAACATTAAAATTAAATAGAGACAACAGCAAAAATATAAAACAAAACATGGAAGTATAATATACATTTGGCACAATTGTTTCGCACAAATCTCAATAATAGTACATTCAGTAGCAACTGTTTTATGTTCTATACGTTTGCTTTTTCATGGAACATGTACCCAGGTTTAAAAAAAAAAACATTCGAATTTACGCATGTTTCTGCAATTCATTTAAACTATAGGGCAAAGTTTCCTTTTAGCTACACATTTTGTTTCGTTTTCTTCCCCAAATGATTTCGTTCTTCTCATTCAGTTTTCAATTCAGTCATTCTATTTCATTAGAATATATTTAAGACCACATTTTAAACCATTCTCCAGTTGCATTTCTATTACCTAATTACATTGATTAAATTTAATCGTTGACCCAATTCCTGCTGCTGGCTTTGACGAAATTGAATAATGATCTTTGCGACCTAAATATATTTGAAAGATGTTATTTTGTGACAAGTGAATGCTAAACTAGTGCAATTGATTACTAGGGCCTACTTTTGACTGTGCCGAAGCATTCATCTTTCGGAGCCGATCTTAAAGAGGTTTTCCTCCCTCCATGGTTCAACTATTCAGTTGAATTTTGTTTATAATGCACCCTTTGCCGTAAGTTTACGGAATAACAAAATAGAAAATCAACGTCATCACAACAGAAGTCATTAAAGTTCCAATCTTATATTACTGTCTCAAAACTATCATTTATAAAGTGAAAATCACAGAGCAATGTTTTCACGAGAGTCGCGTTCAATAATTTTATGTCTCCTGAGACGAAAATTATTTTCATGACATTGTTTTACTCATTTCTCAAAATTACCTCACCTCAGCAAGTAATATTTTAAAGGAAGTTTTGTACCATCATTATATTCAAACTGTGTAAGTTTAATGTGAATCTGTGAATATTGTGCCTTGCGTCTTACAAAAAGTAACAAAACCCTTTAAATTAACGAAATGTTGATGAAATTGGCGGGAAATCCTATATTATGTCGGAATAACTTTTTGATGCACAACAGAATATGACGTGAACTCCTAAACTAAACATCTCTTATCACGATCAGATGACGTGCCTTTAACACATGGTTTGTCACCTTTTTCTATTTCAATTTAAGAGAGAGCCAAAACAGATCAACTGAAATGATAAAAGTTTCATTCCGTCGAGGTACAACAGAGAGCGCTGATCGTCTGTTTTTCGTCGACTACCAATCTTCCTCAATGAAAATTGACTATAAATCACGAGTAGATTATCAAGCCCACAAAACTCCGAGAGAGAGAGGATGACTGCGGTGAGATGAGGGGTTAGAGATGGGGGTTGACAAGCCGTTTTGCCCATCACAGACCAAGTCAGCTTCTCATCATCATCATGAAACGCCCCTACTAAATAAACGCGCCCCATGTGTTTCTCAACTTCGGTTTAAAGGCTCTGGACACTACTGGTAATTACTCAAAATAATTGAAGCAGGCCAAACCCTCGCACTCCATTTTGAAAGTCGGTTATGAAAGAACACATGTAAACCAATAAATTGAAAAGCAATGCGAAACAAATACAAAGACAACTTACTGACATTGTGTCTAAAAGGTACTGGACACTGTTGGTAATTGCTAAAAATAATTCTGAGCATGGAAACTTACTAGGTAACGAGCAACGGAGAGCCGTTGGTATAATATAAAACATTGCGAGAAACGGCTCCCTCTGAAGTAACATAGTTTTTGAGAAAGAGAAAATTTCTCACTCAAATAAGACTCAAAAAAAGACTATTAGCTAAAGCCTTTTATTAGGCGTCTGAAACCGCACAAAAGTTTTTTCTTTCTTTCATTATTCTCTTGTAACTTGAACGACCAATTGATTCGAAACTTTCACAGTTTTTGTGTATTCATACGTTGAGATACACAAAGTAAGAACACTGGTATTTGACAATTGTTACCAAACGTGTCCATCGCTTTAACACAGTGAACATTAAAATCTCGACAATCAACTCTTTTCGCGCGCAAAGTGTAAACGCACCGTGAGATTAAATATCTTAATTACTTCTAAACATATTTTCGACCCACTTTTTTCCCGCGCTCGGGGAGAAACTAACGATATAACTGACGGACGAGTTGTTATGGCTTCAATGACAGATTGGTGAGGGGGACGAAACGATGACTTTCGCGCCACATTTTCTCGGCGGTTTAAAAAGTGGCTGATTTTGTTGCCTTCTATTTTGTCTCGAGGGAGTTTAGTGAGGGAAGCATCGTTTTTTTAGGGAGATTAAAACGAATTATAAGAATACTTTTATGGGTTGTGTACTTGTTGTACTGGGGATGAATTACAGACGTTGTTAATAATGACATGATCCAATGATAGCTTCAGTAGTGCCATCCAAGTCAGAAATGTTATAAAAGCTCCACAGTAACACAAAACATTTCATAACAATGGTTTTACTTAAAACATAGACACAATCGAAAAAAAAAATACAAACAAAAAAACCCAAAACAAACAGACAGGTATTTCTACCTCCATCAACCAACAGACAAACAACCAAAGAAACAATTAAACAAACACACAAACAAATAAACACCAACCAAAACCCAGTCAAGCACAACAAAACATATCTCATAAACAAATAATAAAAAAAATGCAGACACGACTTGAAATAAATAATAAAGTGATCAAATCTGTCGAAGACTCAACGCCCAAAACAAAGGAAAGGAGAAGACGTAGGGGGGGGGGGATCTTGAATACCGGATTCGTATCATAACAAATAAAGAGACAATGGTCCGCACACAGGTTACCGGCAGTAAACCATATCATCATAGCTCGATATTATAAATCATGATTTGCTCTGTTTATTTGTCCCGGTGATTAGATCCAGCCAGTCCTCTCCATGCAATAGTAATCAAGTTTCAGTCTCAAGCTACGATGACCGTAAATTTGTCTTGGATTAATCTTGGAGGTAGTGTGTATAACGTGTGTCTGGATGTTAGAGTTGTCGTCATATAAGGAGCAATGGTAAAACTATTAGTCCATAAACAAGGTAACAGAACACTCCAGCGACTGATTACAATAAAGATATCCACACTGGGCCCATCGTAATAATTAAATACCTGATGAATAGATGTGTAAAAGTAATCACTGCCATCAGACTTTAAAGGGAAGATGTAGATTTGGTAACGTTTGAAAGATATTTGTTTCCAAATGACGCAGTTTTCACAAAGGAATTAGCAAGCGTTGGTAAATGATATAATGACAATGCTCTTGAATAAAATACATACCTAAAATGACATGGTAAACGTAATCACTGGTTTTCGAGAGGGAACTTCATAGCAAATATTGAATAGATGTGTAAAATTAATCACTGCCAGACTTAAAGTGAAGATGTAGATGTGGTTACTATAGAAAGGTATTATTGCTTTCGAATCATGTATTTTTGTTTTTTTACAAAGGAATTATCAGGCGTTTGAGATGGAGAAATGATATAATGCAAATGCGTTAAATAAGTACGGTATTATACACAGAATTTAAACAATTATTTTCCTCGAAGTCGCCCTAGTCTTTAAATTTGCTCAAACAAATATCGATGATGACTGTTTATGACGACGATATATAATTTTGTTTTTATACTTTATTTGCTGCTGGCCTTCAAGACGAGATTGGGCTACAATATTTGTTCACGGCAATATGGAATTATAAAGCACAGGTTATCAATAAATATTTATGGCGGGATAAATGAACACACTTTCTTCGTCTGCAGGGAGTCGCATTGTAAGTGGGCAGGGAAAAAAACTACAATAAATTTGGGTGGGATTCGAGCCCACATAACATCAATTAAAATCTTCTCAAATAGTTTCAATGCGTAGTTTATTTATATATATTTATTTATAATTCTATTAAAAACAATAAATTATATTCAAAACAAAAGAGCCGGTCAAGCTAACTTTAAAAAATTAAATGTTTGAAATTTTAAAGACTGAAACTGTTTATAACTGAACTGTTCAGAGCTCATTAATTGTCCATTGGTGATTCTTTATTATTTAGCCCCTTGATCTATAGTGTCTAGGATACGTGCGCTTAGAAACAATTTACTTGTAAATCTGTGAACTTTTATTTGTTTTCTGTTCCGAAAGTGTCCAATGGCTTTAATGTATAATTGATGTTAAATTTGCATCGGGGATAACGAATATTAATTTTGGCTTTAATGTAGTCCGTTGCTAGGTCATGAAGTGATTTGTATGCTAAAGTAAAGATCTTCAAAATAAAAACAATTATTTTTTTCCCGTTTTGTTGTTGTTGCAGTATCTGGTAGCAGCGCACACAGCATGATTACGCCCTCTATCACCTCCGCTCTGGGTGAGGAGCTATTCATGGACGAATTGATGTACAACCGTCGTCGCCAGGTACATGCAGTAAGCATCCCATTTGTTATATTATTCGGTGTTTATGGACGATGAATGCCATTCTAAAGCCAGGGGTGTCACAGAGAGTTAAGACTAGTCTTATCTCGAGTTAGGGCGAGTTACTCATCTTAACAAAGGACTAGCATTAAGTTTAGGAATGAATGCCATTCTAAGGCCAGGGGTGGATTTCACAGAGAGTTAAAACTAGTCTCATCTCGAGTTAGGACGAGTTACTCCTAAAAGTTTTTAATTACTCCTAAAGAGTCCTACAGGAATGGTCCTAAGTTATGACTATCTTTGAGAAATCGACCACAGGGCTAAATTTTATAAAGCCTGTTTACACATAACAGCACCATTTTTACGTAAACACGAGTTAAAGGGAAATGTATAACCCTGGCTCTAACGGACGACCCCAGACCATCTTGACAAAGAAAGCCAGTCCCAACTAAAATACAGAATATCGAGTAATAACGCACTATTTTGTATTTGTTTTACAGCGGCGTAATCGCACTACATTCACACCTCAGCAACTGAGTGAGCTGGAGACACTTTTCTCCAAGACGCATTACCCGGATGTATTCGTCCGCGAGGATCTTGCTCTACGTATTAATCTCACGGAAGCCAGAGTACAGGTAAACATTATCCAGTAAATAAACAACCCCCAAAACAACCCAAATAAGCCACTTGGCTTCGGTACGGCTGTGGCTGATGGCTTGGACGACGCTGAAGAAAAAGTATTTTTTTAAAGAGCTAGCAAGAGCCACTGTCTAAGCCGTCCGTTCACATGGTGAAACCGTAAACCTCTCTTACACTTTCAAATCCATCATGCAACGTTTTAAATCCTACCGATCAACTCATCACACACACAATATTTATTTTGATTCTCAGGTTTGGTTCCAAAACCGACGGGCCAAATGGCGCAAGATGGCCCGCCAGCGACTTGGCATCGACCCGTGGCGATCACGCCAGATTACCAACTCCTACAGCGGTGGAAACATCGGATTTACCGGCAACCCGTGGCTGGCCGCAGCCGCTGCCGCAGCGGGGGCGGTCAGACCTCCCGCTCTCCCCCCGACCTCGGCTGGGTTTCTCTATAATGAAACGATGGCTCGGGCGGCTCATAACTCGCTCAGAGAAAGGTGATTGTTTTTATGGAATCTGTGTCTTTTGGTCAGAATTTTTTCAGACTAAGTAGTATTGGCCAAGCAGAATGACCGTTACGATAATGCTTTGCTGTTTGGGGGTTTGCATGGTTGAGATCGTGGTGTTTATGTTGACCGCATTTTTTAGAGTTCGGCCCCTTCCATTAAACAAACAACCAGGAAACAACGTATTCTAACTCGAAAAATTATTTTGAGTAAAGTTATAGTAAACAGATAAACTGTTTTACCATAAAAAAGGGACGAAGGGTAAAAATAGGCCATGCAAGATAGGACATCTTATAAATTTGTAGACAGACATAGATTGAAAATTTGAAATTGACTGTCCAAATAATATTCATTTTGGTCAGCGTAAAAAAAAACATAGCCATCGTAACTGGTGTTTTGTATAATATTGTTTTTTTCTTCTTACCGTTTTCCCAGCATGCTTGCAGTTGCCGCTCTAAGAGATGGCGCCACCGGTATCCCACACTTGCACTCGGGGCTCCCTCTACCGGCATGTGGCTGTCACATGACCGTGACCAAGGAATCCAAGGATGACGTCATGAACGCCCCGAACGGTGACATGCAGGGAACGTTCAGTTCGTGTAGTGATGATAGTGTAAGTAGTTCCAGCGTGGCGGCCCTTCGACTCAAAGCTAAGGAACATGCGGATCTTGTACACAGAGAGTCGTCTGCAAAATCCAGAGATAATGTTTGAGATTTCATTCCATAATAATGTTTAATAAAATAAGAGTTACTAGATCTTTAAAGGCACTGGACACTAAAATTAATGGGTAATTACTCAACAGCATAAACATCTTCTTGATAACGAGCAATAGAGAGCTGTTGATAGTATAAAACATTGTGAGAAAAGCTCCCTCTGAAGTAGCGTGGTTTTTGAGAATTTTCTCACTCAAATATTTAAAGATTTCTGACAAATTTGTGCAAGAAGTATTTTTGTTTCATCATTCTCTCGCAACATCGATGACCAATTGAGCCCAAATTTCCACAGGTTTGTTATTTTATGTATGGTTGGATCTACCAAGTGAGAATACTGATCTTCGACAATTAACAAAGGCGTCCAGTGCCTTTAGAAGCTTAAACATGTTTAAAAATCAAATTTTAAAGTTCGATTCTCAAACCGACAGAGGACTAGAAAACAGTATTTTTGATAACAAAGACTGCTGTATACTTCAATCATGTTGCTATCCAAATGTCGTGTTCCCTGGTATGCAATAGCAAACATGGATATGAATTATCATTATACAGGAATGGGACCAGACTTTCCCATAAGCCTTAGCCTCGCTTTGGTAATGTTATTGAGTTAGATGAGAAATACATCTAAAGCTTTTTAACTACCCACATGTTGTGTTGTGGGTTTATGTAAATTATTTTTAGTTGCAATTATGTACAGTGCTTTAATTAAAAAACTGAAAAACAATTGGGGACTTTAATTACAAATAACCTTTTTTTTTTTTTTTTTTTTTTTTTTGGGGGGGGGGGTATAATGAACAGAGGAATATGTTGTGCAATAGTATAATTCAACATTCAAAGAGTTGTTGTATTTAATATTATGTTATTATTGAGAGACAACACTCGCACAACTCTTGTGTTGATTTGGAGAAAACGAACTGGGGCCGATTTCACAAAGCAATCAAGTTCATCATTTGTATTGTGACATCACACTTGATTAGATCTTAGATCTTTGTGAAATCGACCCCTGAAAGGAGAGGGGATTTTTGTCATTGATTTTTAGAGTGATTGCCAAACGTGTACTTTCCCTTTAGCTCTTGAAGGAGATGAAGTATAAATTAACAAATCCTCTCTGACTATAATCGAAGTTTTTACAATTATAGCTCCATTTAAATTAGATATGCGGGTTATTACATCAAACGTTGGTAACTTATTTCATTGACTGGTATTTCAATTGGTAATAATAAGAATAACAAAAAAAACAATACTAAGACGTGCAATATTATATAATGAAAATGAAATATTAAGTTAATATTATACCCTCCATATTTAATCGTGTCCATAAGAAGGGTAAGAATGGGAAGAGCTGCCTTTCTGGGTATTTGAGAAGTTTGACAGTTGTGAAAAAAAACTCTGAAATGTAGGCCTATACCAACTACCGGATCGGATTGTTCCGAAAGTGAATAGCAGCTTTGAAGATCCGGACCTTTGCATAAACAGTAACCATGTAAATAGCACAAAGAAACTATGGTTGTGTCATACGGACCACTTCGACTCGGGAAAGTACTTAGTATACAGTGCTAAAACAAATCGGTGTATTATGGGTAAAAACCAAAATTAATATTTTTGATCCCCGATGCAAATTTTGCAAATGAGGTCACTCGGATTGCACAGATTGAAAGATACATTTCTCGCAAGTTTTTTTTTTTTTTACTACAATGTGAACCCTGTACCATAATATCTAAGTGAAGACTTTGGAACGCTTGGTGGCAGCAGACCAACCAGGTAAAAGTCCACTGTTTACGTAGTTCTGAGCATGTGGACATTATCGAGAACGATGGATTTTGTTTTACCTTACCTGGTAAGTCTGCTACCACCAAGCGTCCAGAAAGTCTCCTATTGACGCTCTATTATAAGTTTTTTCTAAAACCTTCATCTTCCACTTCTAAACATTCCTTCCTTTGAGTGCAATGATATCTACAAATAAATTTACAATAGATTAACAAAAGATCAGTTGGTTGGTTGCCCCAAATTGCATGTTGAAAGTTGTCTGACAATGTCCCCACGGAAAGGGTACTGGTTACAATTAAGTGGTGGGTTTAGGGCACGAGCTCATTAGCAGAAAGTAATATTGCTAAGCGGTAGTGTTGCTGTCGCTACTAATTAAATTTGCAATGATGAGCACGGTAACAGTGCCTACAATGTGAACTTTATGGCATTTTTGCTAACGACGTGTTTCTGTTAAAGCAAGATATATGTTTAGCAATAATATACAGGTATATGAAATTGTGAACCGAAAGAACTGTACCCAGTCATGACTACTTCATAGCTTATTGACGCCCTCTGTTGATACAAAACTGGCTATATTTTTTAACTAAGGCCGTGTCCAAATCGACGGCAGTGCGGCTGTGGCAGTTGCTAAGGGTAGCCTGTGCTTCATCAACGCACGTTGACGTGGAGCCATAGCCGTAGCGCAAATTCTGACACGGTCGAACTGCCTGTAAAGCCAGGCTGTGTACATATCAAAGAAGTGAAGTTTGGGGTAGGTAGGTCTAGAAATGTAATAATTTTTCAGTCAATAAAATTCCAGTTGTATTATATGGGAAACAAACTATGTATGATGTCTTTGATTTCTGTGTTTTGATTTGAATGAGTGTTCTTTGGTCACGTGGTTGCTTACCGCCATTTTCTAACCAAATGAAGCACAACCCAAAGTGCAGTATAGGCTGGCACCCTATAGGCACACATGTTTTTTTTGCACCGAAATGGCTTCCATAATCGTAATAGTTGTTGCAACTATCTCAATGCACAGAATCGTTTGCATAAATAATTGCTAACTACAAAGGGGAGCATCTCTCGACAATAGTCCGCCATTTGCCGTGGGGAAATTATCCCAACTTTTATTATCAAAATGATTCCTCTAATCCCCCATGGAAAAAGATAAAACAAATGCCAATCGCCATCTCTCTAATGATTGAGAAGTTAATAGTAATATTGTGCGTGGGACGATGATTCGTACAAAAGGGACAAAATGGTGTTAAGAAATCTCTGTGAAATAAATAAGACGCCAGTTAGTGTAACCCCCGAACAGAAGTGTCCGATTTTGCATAACTTGTTAAGCCAGTGAGCAAAGTTGGTTCAACGTCATTACTATGTGATTATGACCCCGGTGATGTGTATGAGCCATAGAGCTATTATGGTATGCGCGCATAAGGTAAACATTATTTTATAGGCCAATACGTTGAATCAAGAGAGGGCGCTATTAAATAAAATCCACTGCCTGCGACACCGGTACTCATCGGTTCAGGCGAGTTCGGGCGGTGAGTTCTTGGCTCGAGTGCGCTTTTCGCACGCCCGAACGACGAAAACACCACCGGGAACAATCACACACCACCTTTTGATCAGCAGGGATCTGTCTAGAACAACACTGTACAAAATGGCGCTATTCATCATCGTTCGTGTGGAAGATGCATGAACAGTGAACCTACATGTTCTAGGCAGTGGACACTATTGGTAATTACTTAAAATAATTATTAGCATAAAACCTTAATTGGTAACGAGTAATGGGAAACGGTTGATAGTATATAAAACATTGTGAGAAACGGCTCCCTCTGAAGTGACGTAGTTTTCGAGAAAGAAGAAATTTTCCACAAATTTGATTTCGAGACCTCAAGTTTAAAATTTGAGGTCTTCGAACACAACTTCGTTTGACAAGGGTGTTTTTTTTTTCATTGATATCTCGCAACCTCGACAATCAATTGAGCTCAAATTGTTACAGGGTTGTTATTTTATGCATATGTTTAGATACACCAAGTGAGAAGACTGGTCTTTGACAATTACCAATAGTGTCCACTGCCTTTAAGCACCCAAGAACACACCGCCCGCACCCACTGATCATGTTTTACACACATAGACAGAATAAACCTTCGCCAGGAAAGTTTTCAAAGTATTTCCTTTTCGCAACATAAAGCACATCAAATAAGCAGTCAACATTTCGGAAAAAATCAAAACTATACTCAGATCACAGCCTCGTGCCGAGAAAACCGACAAAGAGAGGGCGCACTACTTAGTGAATGGTATGTTTTTAAGTACAGCAACCGATATTTATTTTTTATAAATTCCGTTAAGAAGGTTTTGCAATTATCGAAAGAGGGCGCACTTCAGGTAAAGCAAGCTCGACCCTAACAAGAGCATGACATTCATTGGATACCTTATTATATTACATTCTGGAACGACTGAGTTAAGTGTTCATCAATCAAAGCAACCCCTTTCACAATGATAAAATGAAAGGCACTGGAAAAGTTGTAAAAGACAACTATTCTCTCTTGGCGTATCCCTAATGCAAACAATAAAAAATCAGTAAAAATTTAAACTAACTAATTACTTCTTTCCACCAAACTAGGGAGACGTTTCTCACAACGTTTTATACTATCAACAGCTCTCCATTGCTCTTATTATTGCTAGCAGTATACCACAGTAGTGTAGTTCTTGACAGATTCTGTCAATCAGTCGTGCTGGATCAGTTGCACAGATGAACAAATAAAATCATTATTTAAGAACATACTAAGATAATGTTCGAAACACGTAAAAAAACAAAACAATAGTGGCCGTTTGCACAATGGGCTGACCATTTAGCTCTTGCAAAAAAATAACCCTGCATTTGTGACCCACGCCCTCATACATCTGCATTGGGCCAGCTTTAGACTTGTATCATGCTGCGGTCGTCTCTGTATTAACATTTCCAGACGCATAACCAGGTTGATGTGCACTATACGTAGAATGATTACAGTTTTTTCTATAAGCACTACACAAAATAATACCTAGTTTGAAGAACAACAATTATCGCCGAAAATGTTGCAGAAAAACAAGCAAGTCGAAATTAGGCATAAGGTTCGAGTGAACGTTGGCTTCGAAATTTTGATTGTTCGCTGCTGTGTGTGTCTTTTCTTGCATGGTGTAGTGTTCACCTTGACTTTAGGCTGAGGGAGAGCTCACAGGGAGATCGAGGTTGAAAGAGGTTTGGTTTCAACGAAGATCACAAGTCGGCTATAAACATTAAGTTTAGATGAAATAAAGACACATGATCAGTTATCGTGTATCGATGGTTCGTTTTAAAGTCTGGACCTGTGTGTGGTGCTTGAAGGGTCAATTACGCCCGAATAGTGTTCTTCACGTAACGTTGAGGAGCCAAGGAATCTGCCTAAAGCGACGTCAAAGAAAATCTATACGAATTGACACCCATCTATGCGGAGTGAGAATTGTGACATTTACAAGACGTTGATGTAAAGTAAGTGATGTTTATATTGGTATATTTACATGTTAACACTTCTTTTACTGAAACTACACAAAAATAATATTTACAATAATAAAGCATGGTTGATCGCACAAAGAAATAAAATGCTACTGGTGACTCAAAAGAATGAGTTTAGAACCGATGATTAAATATTAGACAAGAATTTTCGAATGTATGAAGAGATAGAGTCTTTACTCGTATAGGCTTTATGCTGCAGCCGCTAGGATCTGAACTTAATTCCATAATCGGGCAGTTGGTAATAAATTATATTGTGACACTTCGTTATTGTGTAAAAAGGGCGCCACCATGTTCCACTCTCTTTTGCTTCGTCCTGACAAGTTTCACAGCGCCCTCATTGTTACCTTTCTGAAAAGGGGTGGGGTCACTTTGTCGTATTACAATAGACCGTGTCCGAATTGGCGACTTCGGCTACAGCTACGGCTAGGGCGCGCGCGTCTGCTATTCTTCAACACTGACAGACGCGCTGATCTAGACGAAGCTGTAGCCAAAGTCGCCAATTCGGACACGGCCTAAGACCCATTAACCCTAACCCTAACCCTAACCCTAACCCTAACCCTAACCCTAACCCTAACCCTAACCCTAACCCTAACCCTAACCCTAACCCTAACCCTAACCCTAACCCTAACCCTAACCCATAAGGATGTACCGATTGCTTTTTTACAATGCGTTTGCAACTCCCATACCGTGGCTCATTGAAACAAACAAAGTAGTTCATAGCATTTGGTTTATCGGACCTGGACCCAGTTTCACAGAGCTGCTAAGCACAAAAGTTGCTTACCATGAAATTTCTTTCATGATAAAAACATGACCAACCAAATTTTCATTTGTTGCATGTTGCTTCTTTTTGATTTTCACCTGTTCTTTGCTTGTCCTGAAAATCACGTGGAAATTTGGTTGGCATTCCTGTTTTTATCAAGAGAGAAGTTTCTTGCTAAGCAAATATTTGTGCTTAGCAGCGCTGTGAAATTGGTCCCTTTTGAATGTTGTTTACTCCTCCTCCAAATGTGTGAGTTTTAAAACACAAACATAAACAAACCCATATCATAATAATGTGAGCATTTTTCAACAAGTATTTTCATGATGATGATAAAACAAAAATAACACCAGAACCTCTTGATGTAAAACTCAGTTCTTGATCAAAGATCTGATGTTTTGCTTTCTAATGATGGTAATGCTTAGGTATGGAGGTTGAACATGGACAAAAACTACAGCTTTATTCCAATGGCCCTTGTGCTCAGGCTTGCATGTTTGTTTTTGTTCGTAAACTTGGACAACTGATGTCGCCAATGGTGGTAAAGAGGGGTATGCAGTCGACAAAGTAGTCTATGGTAAGGATATGGTTAATTAATGACCAGTAAACATAACTTTAAAAAAAAAACACCTCAAAACAGCAACAACAAATTACCACGCGGGAATTCATCCCCAATGGAGAAAATGGCGGCAAAAAGGGACGCATTTAAATGATCTATGATACAACGTGATGTTCAGCGATGGACAATCTTAAAACGAACTTCAAGTTTTTGAGATTGTTTATTTTCTTGAGCTACCTCCTTCTTCATATTATGCTCCAGGCAACCAAGCTATCGGTGCCCTCTTCAACGCTTCGTTCTAACCGCACACACCGGGGTATTTGGCGCCAAATTTCTCTCAGCAACCACGGTGCTTTTCGTCTGCCCAGGGCAATCACCACTTTGATGCATCACGAACCAGAGTCTAAATTCTCTAGCACCGTACGTTGAGTGATGCTTGATATCGTTGCCCAAGTAATCAATGCTGATTATGGCTTCTCCAGAAAATAAAAATATTCATAGTTGCGTTGTGTAAATTTATAGGGTTCTTGCACGAGGCTAGGGCATTTACAATGTATGGCCGGTCGAAATTGTGTTATTGTTGAACGAGGCTATGCGTGTTAAAATGGCTGCCTCGGAGACACAGAAACGCACGGCACGAATGATCTGATTCTGGATCGTGTCTACGAATATTGGAGCGTTCGTCTGCAACTGTATACTGAGTGTGTTTAGGCGCCATGTACAGAAGAATATGAAGTCAGACTGGAGCGGGAAAGCCAGTCTTACATTGATTTAATACTGGGGTGTAAGAAACAAACGTTAACGGCAACATGGTACGTCGGGGTTCGCGACCAGCGGTGGTTTCAGCTTGGTTTCTCCTCTCCACAGGCTTCATAAACACAGCCATGAAAACACATAGAGGGGAATGAGCTCGAGAGAGGGCGCCCGAGGCAATGGATGTGGGCTGGCGACTGGAAACCCGAACGATCTCATTATGATGTGGGGACAGTGTTTCGAACCCTGGGGCTTTCTAAACCCGGTCAACGTTCTCTTTTATTATTCCAATAAACAAAAACACAAAATGGTACTCATAAAGCATGACACGTTTTAGAGTGAACCGGGCTGTGTTCGTAGAATACAAAAAATCACTTATGCGGGGAAAGGGTGTCCAGTATTTCTGAGTTATAAAAGATGTGACTTTTCCAATATTCCTCATATGATGTGATGAATCAATGTAGGTACATGTTTCAGTGTTATCCGACATACCTATTTGCAATTACTGAAGTCAAAACTGAACACACAATATTCCCAAACAAAGAAAAATATTACCATTTCACACAAAACGACTCACCAGTAAGACAAAAGTGCGGCGACACCATTTGCAATCGGTCCATCGACAATACCGCAAAAAAGCAAAATAATTGTTATGATAGTTTGACATGCAGAATAATTAAATATGGCAATGCCAGTTTTACCGATAAAGCCATACACGGCTCTCCATAAAGACAATGATAGTACCATGGCTGGTTTTGCTAACGACACAATTAAAACCATTGGATACTTTCTGAACAGAACAAAAATTAAAAGTTCACAGATTTACAAATAACTTACATGGTTTACAGAAGGTAATGGTGAAAGCATTCCCTTGAAATGTTATTCCATGAAATGCTTTATTTTTTGAGAAAATATTAAAACAATTATTAATTCTCGATATCGATAAGATTTATTTAAACACACGTCATGAATGACACGGCGAAACGTGCGGAAACAAGGGAGGGTTTTCCCGTTGTTTTCTCCCGACTCCGATGACCGATTGAGCCTGTTATTTTATATATAAGTTGTGATTTCTTTAATACTAACAAAACCATTAATAATCAAAGACCAGTGTCCAAAATGTTAAGTGACCCAACATAATACACGAAATAACAAACCTGTTAAATTGTGTGCTCAATCGGTCATTTAAATAACTGTGATATAGTAAAACACGCAACAAAGTGTTTTCCCTTTTGGTCTCGCGAGCTAAAAACTAATTAGAAATGGGGCCTTTTTGAGGTAAGGTGGACACCGTACTATACGAGTGTACTGTGGTTAAAGTGTATGCAAACTAAATGACTCAAACAAAGTAATCACACATTAATGAGTCAACTATATCTTAAATTGGCTAAACTGTTTTACTAATTTCTCACAAACAATAGCATTTCAAGGGAAATTTACTACCACGAATGTCTTTCATTTACAAAATGTTGTGAACACCTTTTAAATAAATGAATACAATACCATCACATAGTAATAACAACTATTGATTTATTTACGCGAAGAGCGCCCTCCAGCTGTCACGAGATATGAATTATTGCCTGGTGCCAAACTTCGAAGCCGAGAGACACTTTGTCTGTGAGTTCATCCATTCGTTAACAACACGTGTGCGATAACCGATTCCGCACTGAATTATACATCACAAAAGGTGGCAGAAACGTCGCTGTTTTTGACGAACCTACTAAACTACCGGCAAACTTCAGAAGTGTTGGGACATTTATCAAATGCAAATTTTAGGTTCACTTGAATTTATCTGTTTTTCGAGTGGCATGACCGGCTTTCTCTTCCGCCCCCGCTGGGTGAGAAATAAGTGGCTCTATAACTTTTCTAAATGTTGATTTTTGTTTCTGTCTTAATTTGATAAAATATGTCATTTTAAAAAGACAGCTAATACGATTTGTCACCAAACAATCATTTGTTCATCTATGTCCTTCTCAAGCTGTTTCACACAGTTGTGTTTTTCTGAATTAACAAAAATCACAACCAAAATCATTTGCTTTATTCAATAATTGCCAACACAAATAAAGTACAATACTCAGTCATAAACTTCCCTAACCGGATAATAAAGACCTTTATCGTGCTGTTACCACCTTGGTCATGTTCCCTGTTTCCAATAACAGTAACGAGTGCTAACATTCATTGCGCATGGTACCAGACTATTATTTCGGCCAGCCTCAGTTTGGTATCAATAGGTGGGAATGTAAATCAAGATGACCACACCGTGACATAGGTCTATAGTATGAACTTTGACCTAAATATCTTTCAAGGTCAACACCGTCGACGCTTGGTGGCGCTCTTTATAACTGAGGAAAAAAACTACCGTAAAATCTCGTTGACAAAAAAACCTGTGTAGACAAAATGGACCACGTGCTTTACAAACCGTACGCCTACAGGGAACAGAACGTGAACAGTAGTTTTCTGAGCAGTAATTTGTGAAAGATCTCAGCGAAGTGGTAGCTGATGACTGACTCAATCTTATGGTCACTTCATCAGGGACAATACTGCTTGATCGATCGCCTTTTGATAGCACGATAAAGAAAGAAGAAGAAGAAGAAAAAGGAGCGCCAATGACCGTCTTCGAATCTCTTCATTAACACTTAGCACTCTAAGTGGTGTCATTCACTCCCTCGGCAATAACCACAAGAAGAACAACCAAAGTGAAAAACGATTTTTGGCATATTCTTTTCCCGCCTTTTTATATAATATACTTGAGGGGAGGAAACCACAGCGAGATGAAGAAGGCATCTGCGTGATTTCACATAACGATAATCACTCAGCATTGACTGTCATTCCAATAACAGCCAAACTCAAGCTACGTTTTTCACTTTATTGGCGCGTTTTTTCTTCTATATAATTATAATTATAATCATCTCCAGCAATGTTGTCGTCTACTCGGAGTCTCTCGCGCCAAATTGTCCAATCCTATTTCCCATTTCACCTGTTTTTCGCCCTTTTTCTCGTTAGGAGGGAGTGGTGAAGGACGGGGGGGGGGGGGGGTGAATGGGGTTCTCAAAAAAGGACGCTAGCTGCATCAATATCACTTCATCTGCCGATACCCGTCTAGCACTGATGCCCTGACCTTTATAATAAGTCCTTCCCGTAAGCCGAGTGCAAGCCGCAAAATTCCCACCTTTTTGCATTCTGAATGACGCCGCCGCTCCGCTCTTCTTGTCCATTTCTTGTTCCTCCCCACACACCGGGTACGAAAATGTAATGAAACATTTCGCAGAAAGATTCCCAGCAAGGTGGAAAAGATTCATCTACAATTCAAGGACGGACACATTTAACGCTCGCCTGGTCAATAATAGCATACAGATGCCTTTGCTCCAGCATCCAGTGTTATAACGCACACGAAGGCTTATAATATTTCCCGGGCCAGATTTTATAGTTTTTTTTTTTTCATCTACCGAGGATAAGATTTTAGCACTTATCCCAATATTTGGTCAGTCAGGAGTGACAAAACCAAAACCCCAATCTAGTAAAATCAATTATCTTTATCTCGACATGAGAATCAGTGAAACGTTGAGGGCGGTGTTTCTTTACTTAATTAATTTTTCTTAATGATCACCTCGGTTGTGATCTTTATGTAACCTTGCGAAGGTAAACAAGGTCACAAACAGGCTGAGGTGAGGGAATTTATATCGACTTTAAACCGGTGAAGAAATAATGAACACCTTCAAATCTAGGCAGGTGAAATAAATCCTCCTTAAAGACAGGTAACCCTGGCGCTGAGCCGACAAAAATAATTCACGTTTCTACATGAGTGAGCAATGGTACATGGTTGCCACATCTCACGGTCTATGAGTGCCTTGCCTCGAAATATAGATATCGGCTCGAGTTATGTGATATAAAATTAATTGCAAAATAAAAAACAGGCAAAGGTAGATGCTAAATGCAGCCAAACAAATAAGAGGTGTAGGAAGAATATACGAGAAAGCTATGGATTAAAAAAAACCCAGAACGGAAACAGAACAGAGAAAAAAAAAAAACAGAACGATATGGATAGAAAATAAATAGGAATGAACGAAAATATGGCACGAAGAACAAAAAACGAGGGCAATTATTTGTGACTGCAAAAAAAAAATAACAAAAGCAGAACGTCACATCTCAAAATAGTAGACAAATTACGCGTAACTAGCCCTATTTAAAAACATAGTGGCAAAATAACTAATTTTTAATGGCATCAACCCTTAGTGATACTTTTTTGGTCATCCAAGAATGTTGTCAATATAACTTTAATTATAGAAATAACCCAAATGAAGGCTGATTTTACTGTTTGTTTTCATAATAAACAAACGGTATTGATATTAACACAAAGGGTCACATTATTGACAAATACTTATTAATCAATTATATGCAGCCTAGACACCTGCCAATCAAACAAGAAGAAAATTAAGTTGGAATCAGGAATATTGGATAAACCTTCCATTTACAAACTTATGAGAATCCGCATTGCCATATACATAGTCGAAATACTTCGAATTGAAGTAAAACGACTTCAAAGAATGGACTGAGTCCTGAGATTTATCGATGAATACAAGGAAAGATATGTCGACAGACCAGAGACCATCTGGAACAGGTGCTGGTTTGGATGCTCTATCAAACCTGCCAAGCAGACGACACTAGCCCGGGCAAGAACACAAATTGCGGGAATCTGTCAACGAAAAAAAAAAAGAAAAAAGAAGAAAAAAAAAAGAACTCTTTTGTCTTCGCTCTTCGAATTTCGATTTCGAATTTTGATTTAGACGCTATGCTTTGCGCGTAAACTGATGATAGTGACGGTAGTGGGTTAAAATATAGGTAACTTGCGTGCATTGTGGTTCATTCCCGCCAGTGTGGGTATCATAATACGAGGCGAAGTGACAGAAAGGGGAGCCCGGGTGCGATATTAGAAGTCTATATTTCCCTATCCCTCCCGCTATCATCCAAAATGATGTCAGTTCCACAGTTGTCAATACTGACACTTTCACTGCAGGAGTCTTAATCAAAATTTCAATTTCATTACTTTTAAAGGCACTGGACACGTTTTGCAAATTGTCAAAGACCAGTATTCTCACTTGGTGTATCCCAACACAGTATGCATAAAATAACAACCCTGATTTGACAATTTGGACTCAATTGGTTATCGAAGTTGCAAAAGAATAATGAAAGAAAAAACACCCTTGTTGCATTACTTTATGTGCTTTAAGATGCCCAATTAAAGGCTTCAGCTGAAGGTTGTTTTATTTGAGCGAGAAATTACCTCTTTCTTAAAAACCTATACGTTTCTTCAGAGGAAGTCGTTCCTCACAATGTTTTGTACCATCAACAGCTCTCCGATGCACCACGTCTCATCATCACTACCAACAAAAAATACCGTACGTTTGCCAGTTATGCTAATTAGTCACATGACCCACATAAAAATCCGTCATCATCACCAAGAAGCAATTATGACTGAACAAGTTTCCCGCCACGGGATGTGTACTCAGGCCGCACGTCTTTCTCACAGATCTGTTGTCTTCCAGCCCTGCGTCACAAACCCCCTCCAAAAAAGAGAGAGAGAGAGAAAAAGATAAAATGGCAAAAACCGCGAGGGGGAAATCCGGATTGCAAAAGGAATAATGGATAATAGAGAACCGCTACAGCACCGTTTGCTACACCTGCAACCTGCAGGCAACATCGTGGGTACTTGTGATTATTCTTAGAAGGTATTAGGTTTCGGAACGCCTCACGACTGAAATCAGTCTCAGAAATTCTCTCTCCCTCTCTTTGACTAAAGGACTCCCAGATCGCATGGCGTGTGTAACCGTTATACGTCCCTCGTAGGGGTTGAAAGAGGTTAATTAAGAACTGATCTATCTTCCCAGGATGCAGTTCACCGGAAATTACCTGTCATTACGTTACATCTCATGTATATGAGCATGTCTGTTTTTCTTTATATGTTGAGTATGACATGTACCTCCATCCCTGACATGTACATTAGTGCTGCCTGTGTGTTGTTTCAATACGTGAGGTCGCAGTGAACAGTGACTGAACTACATACGCGGCAGCCATTTTGTTTTCTTTAGCTAGCGAGGATCAAAACTACTGCATGTATTGGTGCAGTCGTTCTGAACGCATGGACTCATGGGTAGATTAAAGCGCAAAGAGGAAAACGTTGAGTCGACTAATTAGACCTTGAGATGCAAGTCAAGCAATGCAGCTAATTATAGTGACGTCGTATACGCCACTTCCCATGAGATTTGACGAGACGTTATGGGTCCAAATCCACCTTACAGCAAAATCAGATTTTACTCATCACGAGTATGCATTAAGCTGGGTTGGTAAGAGCGGGTTTAGAGTACGACATAGCAGACCCTGTTTGTCACTGCAATACGCAACTAAGTACTGCATTTTTAAATCAAATTCACTTGATTATTACCAACACGGGAAACACATTTCGGGTTTACTAATGGCAATTTGTTATGCATACATAACAATTAAAAATTAATAGAAACATAGAATGTGTTGCTGCAAACTGCTTACCAACCACGGTACAAA
The DNA here is from genome assembly GCF_902459465.1 of Asterias rubens. NCBI lineage: Eukaryota > Metazoa > Echinodermata > Asteroidea > Forcipulatida > Asteriidae > Asterias > Asterias rubens. The sequence goes on from NC_047082.1 coordinate 8,475,745, forward strand.
TGCAAAATAATGACAGAGTCTTTCTCCCAAACTCTGCTAGGGTCGAAACGTCCGGCCATTAACTATTTTGTGCAAAATATGAAAAGGTACCATATTCCAGTACACAAATACATCATTGACTTTTCAAAAAAATAAAAGGAAAATGAACACCTCCCATCAAAATGGTAAGGTACTGTTTTAATGATTGGTCATGCCTGTTTTATCCTTTGAAATTGCAAATGGAATAATTCTTCACGAATCAAAGATAATCGGTGGACGAAAGAAAAGTTAATATGATTAAAGTTCAAGAATTGAATCACACTTTAATCTGACCTTCAACCGAAACCATTTTTACACACGTGGCTTAAAGGCACTGGATAGGTTTGGTTGTATCGTAAAATACCAGTATTCTCTCTTCTGGTGTATCCCAACATGCATAAAATAACAAACCTGTGAACATTTGGGCTCAATTGGTCATCGAATTTGCAAAAGAATAATGAAAGAAAAACCACCATTGTATGCCTATAAAAAGCTTCTGCTGAGAAGTCTTTTATGAGTGAGAAATTACCTCTTTCTCAAAAACTAGTAACGTTTCGTCAGAGGTAAACGTTTCTCACAATGTTTTAAACTATCGTCAGCTCTCCATTGCTCGTTACCAATTTAGTTTCTTTGCAAAACAATTATTTTGAGTAGTTACCAACAGTGTCCAGTGCCTTTAAGAATTCAAACCATGAATATAAGTCTTAGCATCACCCTAACCTCATCACTGCACTTTAGGTACGGTAGAAAGAGCTCACATCTCAACGCCTATAAATCCAAGGCCGCAAGTCTTCCGCGGTCTTAAATAACTCAGTTCATCGTTAATTACATTTTTGTTTTGTCTTCATTTTCCTTTTCTTACTGCGGGCATATCGAGAAAGATGTGAAGTGGGGGGGGGGGGGACGGTGTAGGGGTAGTCTATAAGTATACAAGGGTCATAATATTCTTATATTATAAGAATAAACTATAGATAATAGTAAACCTGCGAGAACTGGGTAATAATTATCTTTTAAGGGAGTGTTGGCTCTGAAAAGAACAGTTTTGAACAGCCCTTCCTTTTCTCCTGAAGACGAGCGGAGTATACTGTTCGAAACGTCGATAACCAAAAAACGGCTAATTTTAGCGCAAACACTCACCCAAAAAGAGAGTAATTACATGGTTGTACCAGCAAATTTGCATTTATCCATAGTTTATTCTGATTCTTCACACCAGGTTAAGCTTCCGACATCAATTTTTTTTTTTTTTTTTTTTTTTTTTTACATAATAACAATACTAATACCAGTTTAAAATGTTATATTGCGCCCTTTACATTATTAAAAAACAAAAGCTCATGACAAAATTTTAAAACATGGAAGAGAAATGGCAACAAGAAAAGACAATGACTAGTCTGGTCACCAGGCCAATGGCCAAACCACAGCATGGGGGTACGTCTGTCCCGCAAACAGAGAACTTAAAGATACCTTTACCTTACATAGCCCTGTACCCCTGCTGGCATCGGTAATGTTTTTATCATACATGATTCAGAAGAGGGCGCCCTTTTTAAATTCATTAGTTATTATTAAGCGATGCATACCACAATCTTGAAATGAAGTAGAAGCGTAATTTCCTCTTTGGGAATCTCCTAATCGATTCCGCTTCTCCTGACCAGCTGGCCTTGGAAACTTAAGGCTTTAAAATTCACCTTTTCCAGAATTTATATATACAAATTAGAATTCCGGCAATCAGTAACTCGAAGCCAGGTGAAAAAGCCGAGATGATTCTTCCAAGATTACTCCGAAAGATTAAAATAAGAATTGCTTTGGGGTTTTGCAGAGTGGACATCTTAGAAAATGATAAAGATTATCACGATGAACAAAATGTTTGGTTGCATCTTTTTGAAATAACAGCGATTCTGATTGGAGGATATTGTCCCAGACGTTTTGAACAGTGTGGTTTGTTTGTCTCCAGAATTCTGAACGACTTTCATCTCCCTCAGTTATTTTCACATTTTGATAATTGTTCTTCTTGTAGCCCTTACCAAGCCTTGTTTGGGCAAAGTTGCATTAACCAAAAAGAAGAAGAAGAAAATGATGGGGGGGGGTCTTTAAATTCTATTTTCTGCAGTTTCATAATACGGATTTATTTCCCTGGTATGAACTGAAAATCAGTGAGCTTTTAGATTGAAACTTTTGTTCTCCATTCCATTTACTATTAGTTAATTTAAGAATTTCCAACATCAAAATTTGTTCCGCCTTCACCACCCCCGCTGATTTTGCCGCTCAGATGAAAAGTTCATCGGTTGGTGTTTTATTCAATCTCTTCCCTCCTCATATAGTCCATCAGAATTTGTCCGTCAACATTCCATCAAATTCCTCCATTTCCCTAAAACCATCATGGCTGACGCAAATAACTTAATCCCTCCTTAGATTTTTCTAAGCGGGACCCTGGGATTCCGTCTTCCTATAAATCAGGACTTCCCAATTAGTGAGGACTCTACCGGGAGAAAAAAACCACCGTAGTTTACGGTCACTCAACGGCGCAATGAGCTCGACGTCCCACCCCAAAGCAATTACGGCTTAATTAATCCTTGGTTTAAAACACTCTATGATAATATGAGGCCATACTGTGGGGCCAGTCTCCAGAAAAAAAAGATGGGTCCACGGTATAATGCGGCAGAAGAGAAATTAATCAAGCATAAACATCAGTCTGCCTTCGTGTTTGGTTAAAGGGGAGACCTAACCCAAGCTAATTTTTACAGATTAAAAATGTATGTCCCGAAACCATGGAGCGTCTACCTATGGTAAGAGGGTCCAATCATGCCGTAATTAATAATCGTTGTTAAATATTTGCATTATGAAATTAAAAACTCATGAATTGATTAATGAATGAGCGCAATTAGTTATCAGTAATGTTATGAAAAGATGGCAAATAATAATGTGAGATGGACGCAATAGACTACAAAAGCTAGACTCCCGTTCTTCGGAAAATATTGGTGGCGGCACCGTCTTTTGTGGGCTAATTTACATTGACTAATAAAGATTATGGAATTGGAGCATAAATGAATATGGATGTCTCAAGACAACTTAGATTGAGTTACTCCGGACTAAAACCAAGTGGTGTCTTACACTTTCGACAAGTATGTTTACAAGGTCGTTGAAGATTGTTCTATTTGATGTTTTCCTCAAAAACATAATTAATGGCCTGACGTTTCGACTCACAGCAGAGTCTTAAGCCCGGTTCATACTTCCTACGAATGCGAATGCGAAGCGAATGTTGACGTATCAAAAGTCGCAACGAATATTCGCAGCAGTTCAGCTCTTTTCAACTCACTTGCGAATATCGCTGCGAAAGGATAGTTGTGACGTCAAATTCACGTCAAATTCGCTTCGCATTCGCATTCGCATGAAGTATGAACCGGGCTTCACACGAAGGCTAACTAAGTGTATCATACGCAGTGAAGTAGACATACATAATAAAGAGAGAGATGGAGAGAAAGAGAGAGAGAGATTTAGAAAGCACACGATGTTTTCCTCCCATTTTCCGTGGTTTAGTTTCTCTTAAAGTTGAAAATCAACCTCCTCTTTGACCTCAGAAGATGGAACTTTGTTTGAAGAAAATGCGGCTTCGGTTCAGGAAGACAAGGTGATGCCGCGTCTTGCGTACACGATAACCTTTCGTGTACGTACACGATAAATCCACAATCTCGACCTCTCTTTACGATGACAGTGAATTTTCTAACCTTTCCATGCGGACTAGGTTTTTGGGCGTGGTCTGGATTTTAGCCAGAGGATGTAAGAAAACCAAATAAAACTGTTAATTTTCCAACCTTTCTGTTCTACAATGTGTCAAACCAAAATATCGACCTATTCGACGAAAACATGGAATTTACTCTGTTTTGGGGCATGGTTTGCTTTCAGCCCGAGGGGTGTAAGAAAACCACCTCAAATATAGTTCCCTTTTTTACCTTAAGTCTGTTTTGTTTTTTTGCGATGTGCCAAGCCAGACCTCTTTTACGATGACAGTGAATTTCGTTGCGGACTTGGTTTTGGGGCGTGGTTTGCTTTTCAGGCCCCAGGGATGTTTGAACAGAGGGTATAATATACACCCATCAAGTCGACGTGAAGAAGTGAGAACAACACAAGATGATTACACGTTGGTTACAGAGAGTCCGGAGTCCAAACACACTTCATATTTTACGGAGGTTCCTGGCGTATTGTTGAATACAGGGCGGTTGATTCAACGCGGAATAAAGGCACGTGTTCCGTGCGCTATTGTACCGGAATACTCCTCCAGCAACTTCCAGAAGAAAGAAAATAGAAAAAGAATAAAAAAATGCTTTTGTGCAAACAAAAATAAAGAGGAAGTAGAGGAAGAAGAAGAAGACAAAAAATAAGAAAAAGAAGAGGAGGTAGAAGATAAACCTCCTTACCGTTACCGCACCCTTATCCCATTCCGAAATACAATACTTCGCTTACCCATTCTACGGTTCACGTGCCGCGGGGGGCCATTGGTAACGCAAGACAATCCTCATGACGTCACTACTATCTTTCTGCTTTTTTTGTTTGCATTCTGTATCGTGTTCCGCCTTAAGATAAGACAATATCGTGAACGGTTTTTGTAATTTGTGAGAGGGTTTACTTAAGTAATGAACTTATCAGCTTCTTTGGGCGATAGCGTTGGCTTAGGGATACGTTGTATTGATTTGGGTCCCCTCATACGCAAGCATCAAGCTCGTCGAGTACATAAGAAGAAAAAAAACTCTTTTCGATAATTGATTTTTGCAATTTAATAAAACAATCTTCACAGAAATGATATTGGAATGTTGTAGCATTGTTCATTCAATAAAGGAGATTCCTTAACTTGACACCGAATGCCTACAGCGACTGTGTATATTATTAGTGTCATTCAATTCAAAATGCTCTTCAAGGCATAACGTGTACGAATCAACAATTTGTCAAAATGAATGGTTAGTGGATTTGATTTCATCAGATGTTCCTCTTAATAGAATAACAACAAATGATTCCATTTTATAAATGGAATGACCGAGGGCAATAGTTCAAGTGATTATTCCTGTTCAAACCACCTGCAACTTTACTGAGAAATCAAATAACTGTTTGCAGCGAAAAAAAAGAAAGAAAGATAGAATGTCATTCTTGTCACATTTCCCCCACTTTCTTTTCTAATTAGATCATATCCGTTAACGTGCAGCGATATAGCTCCATTACAAAAGAAAGAATACAGTAATGAAAGCAAGTTATCGTCCCCCGCTAACCTGATTCTCACCTAATATGAAAGTCTGAATTTCCTAAATTCAGGTTTCGTAATTCGACACCATTGTGTTGAATTCAAAGTGCTATTATTAATGAAATCTCCACATAGTAGTCAATGTAAACCCCCTCAGACTATAATAACTAGGCGCTCTATATAATTTAATTATTTACTCCAGTTCCCCAATTACTGCGCTTAAACATTGCCATTTAACCCAAACTCCTTTCTCCACAATTGCCTGAATTTACAGCCTTTATCAAAGCTACAATTTAATACATCTATTGAACAACTCTGAAGGCAATAACAAAATGGGGGGATAAATGGAAGTCCTCCTTAACTCTGATTTTTTGTCCAACGATCATTGACATGTCACAACTTAATTAAATGGAAATCAAAAACCAGTAATGATAGTGGGCAAGCTAGAGACACCCCATCCAACCCTCTCCACTTGATGACAAAAACTTGATACCGACGAGGCATTTGGTAACCAGCAATCTAACACCTCATTGCCGATGTGTACGCTGCGGTTGACATTTCAATAAATCTTGGCTTGAATGTATAATCTTGATATTTATCTGTATAATTTACTAGTTATAAAGTGGTCTGAGGGGGGGGGGGGGGGGGCTGCATAATTTGACACGTTAAAGGTATAAAGTTGAAATCTCAGATCAAATGACTGTGTATTTACCAATCACAATAATTCAAAGGGAAGCATGAGAACCTTGAATGGTTTCATTGCACCTTTTAGTGATACATTTAACTACAGGATTCGGGCTTGTTTTCGGTTCGAAATACATTTAAGTGCAGTGTTTGTGTTATGTTCAGTTCGGGCTACACTACGACCAGTCTTTTTTTTCACCAGTATTTGATTTATCGTAAGGAAAAATTTTGCACACACAATTACACCACTTTATTACATATTCATACCACGCTGTTTACTGGCGGTTTATTATCCTCTTCTTTTTCCCTTCTCTGTCGAAAATAGCAAAGATGATTTTAGAAGGAGACAATAACCATCCATTTAGGAATAAATTGCATGTTTTATGTATAGATGAGATTCAATAGTGCCAGGGCTGATATTTTCAACTAAACAATCAGTTTTATTGACCAAGCAGTTGGTGATTTAAGGGGAGAAGTGCACACAATGGCTTCGGACAATAAGATGGCGTTGTTAAGGTCAATTTCATCTTGGTTGGAGATACGTCGTGATAATTTTCTAAAAGACACTGGACACGTTCAATAATAGTCAAAGACCAGTTTTCTCACTTGGTGTATCCCAACATAATTATGCTTAAAATCACCCGTGAAAATTTGGGCCCAATTGGTAATCAAAGTCGCAAGAAAATAAAGAAAGAACACTCTTGATGCACAACTTTGATGAACACCCTCGATGCACAACGATGCACAGCTTTGATAGGCTGACGTTTGGTAAAAAAAAACCAGACACTTCGATGTAGTGGGGGTCCATGTCTCGCTTTCTTCGTCCATTTTATTTGACTGATTATAAATAAGAAACATTTTTTTTGTATACTTAAATAATTAAATTTTATCGTTGGCAGGGGTCTGGTTGTACACATCTTAACATGACAGTTTGTATACTTCTGTAACTTTGACAGCTGTTTAACTTGTAATCATTGTGTATAAAGAGTTAAACTAAATAATCACAATTTGTATTTTGTTGCTTGGTGTCTCTCAGAGTGATGCAGGCAAAGGATGACTTTCTTATGCAAGATCGATCATAGCGCTATTTGGTGTTGCTACTTCGCATGTAGGGTGGCAGCTCTGAGTTTATTCATCAACGGCTATTTCGTGAAACGCAATTACAAATCTACCCCCACTCCTAAGGGACAATTTCAGGTCACAAAACCACAAAACACTGTTTTATTGTACGGTAACTGTGCAATTAAATGTTATCTGGATGGTTTTTCTTTGTAATGGAAACACAAATCCAATAATTGAGCTTCTTCAGTATCTGTGAGCACACATGTAACAGCCGTTGAATCTCGGAACGATTCCTTCCTAAAACAAGAACGCTGAAGCCTATTAGAGTCCCAACGGTGCAAAGTTTTGGCTTCGGGCGACGGAATATTTAGCGCGTGAGAAAAGGAGAGGAAAAAGCTTCAGAAAAAACGAAGGAAAAAAATAACACAAGGAAAAAAGCCATTGATTTTATACAGCGATGGTTGGAAATTATGCTAAATACAAGCACCTGAAAAGATGCGACAAATACGAGGTTGTCACGATTCGTGCGAGGTTGAGACAACACTTTATTGTAATACGATGAATTGAAGTTTGAATGTGTTTTTTTGGTCAGTTGTAAATTCGCAGTTTTCACCCAAAAATTACCGCAAGATGGGCAGAAACAAGACAACGGTCTAGTTATATATTAGGCCTTAAATGCGTTTGATATATTTTATATAAGAATAATTTGTCCGCGAGATGAATTACTGCTCACTGTGAATGAATATTCACTTGGAGAAATATTAGCTTCATCAGTCGTCAATTTTTTTTGAAAAAATCACGGAGCAATGAAAAACACGGAGCAACGTTTTCAGGAGAAAAATACGTTTCCCCGAGACAAAAATTATTTTTGTGACATTGTTTTTTTTTTCTCATTTCTCAATAACTACAGCACCTCAACAAATGCTATTTTAAGGAAAGCTTTCTAACATCATTATCTTCAAACTGTGTAAGTTTAATGTAAATACGTGGATATTGTAGTATGTGTCGTACAAAAAGTACACAAACCCTTTAAACGAAAAGAAAAAGCCATTATGTCTACGAAACCAATGTGTACACATTTGTTGCAGTAGATGCTCGTAACTGTTTGATTATTAGTATAGAGTGGTGTAACCGATAAGATGTAAGATTATCTGCGAAGCACCGGACGTTAAGTCCAGTGACAAGACCTTGCTATAAAAACGCGGGAAATTTAAACGGACAGAACCTACATGTGAAAAGACAACACGAGCATAGGGCAACGCCAAGAGGTATAACCTCAAAGATTTGTTTATTTATCTCCGACAGGAATCTCTCAAATTGGTTTAATACAAAAGCTTTCCCGGGTTTAATGGAATTTTAAGTGTATAAGAGCACGTTCATTTCACATGGGGAGGATTGGCAATGCAGTACAAACGCTGGAGAGAAGTGTAGAGGCGTTTTGTCGTTAACGTTCAATCACAATTTTTTAGTTCTGAGACGAGGCTTAAGACGTCTGTTGACACAGTCAGCAACGTACGTCAGTAGCCGTGTGTGTCCTCAATTTAAGGAGAGCATACAGTGCTCTCAATCAAGATGGAGCTCTGAAGACGAAAGGAGAAAAAAACCTACTTGGCGTGCATGCAGTCGTCGCCTTTATTACTATCATCGTGATCGGTAATCGGGGAAAAAAAACTGCTCACGGGTAAATCTGAGTCTTATAAAACCAACCCCAGGTCATCTAAGCGAAATTCCCGCCAACGGCAAAAGTGGATGTGAGTTTGAGCAATTCATCTGCCGGATCACACCGCTGAACTTACGGTGGAAAGCCCCGGGGTTCAGAGTAGTAATGAAGCGAGGGGAGCGGCTTCCTCTCTCACGAGCCGATGATGAAAGTTTGTTCCTTCGTCTTATAAGATGTGGGTTACCCGGAGCAGTCTACCTTCTTAAGGTTAAGCTTTAAAGGCACTGGACACTATTGGTTATTACTCAAAAATAATTTGTTAGAATAAAAACGTACTTGGTAACGAGCAATGGGGAGCTGTTGATAGTATACAACTTTGTGAGAAAATGCTCCCTAACGTAGTTTTTGAGAAAGAGGTAATTTTCACTCAATTATTAGAAGACCTCAGACTTGAAGCCCTTTATTAGGTATCTGAGAGCACAAACAATGTGTGCAACAATGGTGTTTTTTCTTAATTCATTATTCTCTTGCAATTTCGATGACCAATATTGAGTCCAAATTGTCACAGATTGGTTAGTTCGTGCATGATGTTGGGATAAACCAATGTAGTAACGACTCCCTTGTACGAACTTAAGAGGGCGCTATACGATTGAACACACTGCGTTCCCAAATGTAAATAATAAAATGTGCTGTCTCTATGTCAAAATTGGGGTCAAGGTGATGACATTGGGTACATAATTTACCACAATTTATGTCTGTGATTCAGCAATATTTGTACCTGGTTTCATATTAGCAGCATACTGCGCCATAGCACCTTGTAAAACCATTAGTATTATGTCTCATAAACACTTCAAAACCGTACATACGAATACTTTGCAGGAAAACAAAACCCTAAGCGCTTTGATACAACCATTGTTTTATGGTTATTCCGTTTTTAAATTAAAGACACTGGACACTATTGGTAATTGTCAATGACCAGTCTTCTCACTCGGTGTATCTTAACATTTATGCATAAAATAACAAACTTGTGAAAAGTTGAGCTCAATCGGTAGTCGAAGTTGCGAGATAATAATAAAAGAAAAAACACCCTTGTCACACGAAGTTGTGTGCGTTTAGATGGTTGATTTCGAGACCTCAAATTCTAAATCTGAGGTCTCGAAATCAAATTCGTGGAAAATTACTTCTTTCTCGAAAACTACGTCACTTCAGAGGGAGCTGTTTCGCACAATGTTTTATACTATCAACAGCTCTCCATTACTTGTAACAAAGTAAGTTTTTTATGCTAAACAAATTATTTTGAGTAATATTACCAATAGTGTCCACTGCCTTTAAAAGAATGTTAAAATTATATTTGGCCAAAACGAAAGTTGATTTAATATGGTCCTGCACGGTAGAAGACTGAGGCACAGGCAAAAAACAGTACTAGGCCTATATACATTTCTAAGTTTAAACAAATCGTTTCGATTTTTAAACTTTTACACTTCAGTTGTTGACGTCGTCAGCTAAAAGCTCAGGGGGCAACTTAACATTCAAATTTATTTATTTAGGCCTTCTGAACTCTGCAACAAGAAAAGAGTGTAAACTATATCACCAACGAGACCGACAACAGAGAGTGTCACCAAACTTATTTCACGCAATGTCAATAATGGAAAACAGGGACCGGGTGTAGAGAGAGGTTGTTCTTTACTATAGTTCTTGTAACTGAACTTTGGTCTAGTCAATAACTGCCCTAGTTTCTCTGCGAGTGAAGTGATGCCACAAACTCCCCCGTCCAATAACCGATTAATTGTCGACAGTTTAGCGATTGTTTTTTAATCCTCGGTCCCCCAAGAAGTGGTCAGCGAGTGTCTTTCATCCCCCGTCCATATATTAGCAGTAGACTAAGAAAGCACTTCGATGTAACTCATTTGAAATCCAAAGCTTAAATATGAATCATTAGGGTCCACAAAACAGGACTAAATTTTGTCAACACCTTTGGCGTTTCCCCCATTACTGACAAATATAAAATAAATACAGCAAAAACGAGCCCTCTCTACATAGCGTTTATAATATCCATGGGCAAATAAAAATCAACAGGACTTTTAAATTGTTTTAGTGCTATTAACAAAAAACCGCTAAGAGGCGCAGCACTTTGATCCCCGGAGGGTAAGATGGTTACAGATGGATTGGTTATAGTGTATGATCATTGTAAAAACAAGGTACTCTTAAGTGAAGTCGGCGATGGGTTCTTGGTAAATGTTACAATGCCTGCTTTGCCCAAGTGCTGGGGTATTTTGCAAATGGTGCACTTACGATCTACACGTATTGATTTCTTGGATCCCGTAAGGGCACTCGCTGGACGAGTATATAAAATGGCCTTGCTCTTTTCTAGCCTGCTTGCTTTTCTCCTCTTCGCGTTAAACGAATATTCATTAAATAAAGTAGCGGCACAGTGCGTTTTCCTCTTCATTTTTTTTTTCTTCGTCTTTTCTCGTATTTTCTTTTTTGTATTGTACTTAATTTTTTTCCCAGCCATTATTTGTGTGGATTTGTGATTTGTATGTAGACATTATGCAGTGTACGGTTGTTTATGCTGCCTTACAAGTATGTCAAGGGTCCGAGGAGAAAAATTAACATAAAAACCCACAATGTGTACGACGCATCTCAAACATTGTAGAGTGTAGAGTTGTTGTTTTCATTTGAAAAAAAAAAGAATTGCGGTTCTGTTTTAAGACGCGCATGGACTGATTTGGTACAGAGATGAAGAAATAAAAAGAGAAAAAAAGAAGGAAAGAAAAAAGAAAAGAATGGAGACTGGTGTCAGCTCTGCCTGGCCGCACCTGTCTTGTTTAATCAATTGGTACCTGACAATCTCTCTCACATCGTCAAATCCTGGCCAGGTTCAATCACTGATTGGAAAGAAATCGCAACCTTGAAATTAACAATACAGTGGAAAGGCTCTCCGGTCAACACAAAAAAGAGAGAGAAGACAAAAAAATGACATTAATTTGACAGATTCTGAGCCCCGTCAGGGATTAAGCTTGATTCACCATTTGAGAACTCTTCAGTTAAACCTGTCACTTCTTCTCAGATATTAGTGATAACTATAATTTCCACAGCTTTTAAAAATACGATTCGTGTACATCCCTTTAATCAAAATTCAAGAGAGAGCTTTGATTGGAAATCCCCCATTCGGATTTAGAAAGAACACAACAAGAACAAAACCTGTAACGGTGTCTTATTTGTCACTGTCGTCTTGAGGTCAGTCATGCCATAGGATTTCAATGGGCATGAGTAACATTATGATGTCAAGAGCGAATTAATTTAATCTTCTAGTTTTCCTGAAAGTAAAACGTGACCGGAAAACATATTAATTTGTTCAAAGATCTGAATACGGAATGCGTTTTTGAAGAAAACAAAGTATTGGTTTAACAATGTGATTTCATTTGTTTCCAAATCAATATAATAATATTACGATACTGAAAGCCAGGTAAAGTAATGAACAAGCATAAATAAAGAGAGAGAGGGGAGGTAAACAATTATAAACAAAACAGGAATATCATTTGTATAGGCATATACTCAACAAGACAGTAAAAACCACCGAAATATTTAAATTATTAAATATATTCATATTTTACAAACCATTAGTTTGCGGAAAATCAACATATCTGATTGATTAATTGTTTATCTTTTTGAAATAAAATGTTATCTGGAAACTAAAGCAAATAATTATTGTTTGAAGATCCAGGAATTATTTTCAAGTTCGACAGGATTTATCTTTACCAAGATTCTAAACTGCGCAGCGTAATTAAACATGTTCAATTAGCTTTCTGGATATCACACAAACCTCACAAATATTTCTACTTCAATGATTAAAGTATACAATGTTATAAGAGCTAGCTGTTCAAAACATATGTTGACGTACGATTACAAATGGGGCCAAAGAGAGTCTATGCACACGACACAAGAAGCCTGGTTGCCGGGCGATGTATTCCCAAACTCCCCTACAAAAACACAAACCGTTTTTATAAGATTGGCTTCGACATCTCTTAATTGGTTGCGACAACCGTCTCAGAAAAACCACCCTTCTTCGACGGAAGGCAAAAGAGTGCCACGGGTTGTAGGAGTCTATATGGCCTCATCAAAGCATAACATTCAAGTCTCTCAGAAGGTGTACCGCAACAACGTTTTAATTGCTGCGCAGACTCGCTTAAGAATCCCCCTTCTTCCCTCGCCCGAAGGGTGCCGAGAAAAACACTAAAAAACTCCCTTAAAAAACACAGGCAGAAGCTTTTTATTATGGGCTCATAATGCTCTCCATATATGTGGCTGTTCTTCAGAGTGTCCTGTTAGCTAGCTGGTAGTTTTGATATCTTTATCATGGCGTATGTGTTGACACAAAGGGCCATCTACAACCTAAGGATGTTTTGCTAATAACGGTGCGCGAGAGACAAGCTTAAAGTCACTGGGTGAGAAACACTGCCTTTACGCATCAGTATTATTCTTTGTATTCGTTGCTTTAATGTTCTTCAACGAATCTACATTTTCTAGATAAGCTTTTAATGGGGAGGAGTAAAGCAACGTTAAATGATTTTGTTTCAGGCAACGTGGGGCCAGTTAAATACCCATCTGAAAGATAACAGTGCCCTGGCAGGAAAACTTAAGCGTCGAGTTATTTTTTTTACAGCAATTCGTCTAGAAGTTGATTACAATGTGCAGCCGAACCACTTTACTTAATCGTTGAATGTGTAAACTAATAATCTACACATTTGTATTATTGTAAACGTCAATTTCGGCTTTTTAGCCGCTGTATTGCAGTGTTTTAATAAATAAACCATGAATAATAATTACCGAACAAGGCACAAAAAAACACTTCATTGTGGCATATTAAACCACGTCAAAATTAGCCATTTAACTGTTAGACCCTCAAAAACGTCATAAAACATTTAATCTGCTAAAATAGCTTCCAATCATAATTTAAATGTTGCTGTTAAAAAAAAGAATCACGACATTTTAATTTGTTGGTGATAAAACATGACAAATCGACATGTTCACGTAAAACATTTTCCCACAGTTACATGTAGTTGTTGTCAGACACTAAAGCAACAAAATCCAAGATGGCCGACGTCATTGTATTACCCTCCCCATCTCTCGACAGAGCGGCGTAGATTCCGGAGCAAATCAACAAAACTGTCTTATCATCGATTCACTAAATGCCCTAATAAATAGAGGGGACTCTTTAATAAAACACTCACTGAGCGATACATTCAAGCGATACACTCAACACGGGAAACTATAGTTTTATTTAATTCTCATAAAATTGAGACATTTCATACAGAAATATTTCAAGAGATGTTTTCTTCTATCATCATTAGACCGTGTAAGTTTTATGTAAATCTGTGATCTAAGACGAGTTTTTTTCTTCTTACCAATTATGTAATGTTCCTTTAAGGAGGCAACCTCTGCGACAATCTCCGAAGAAAAAAAACTGCGTATAAAAAAACTTGAAGCTACACTGATGACGTCACGCAGCTGCACGGATTCGAAGAAAGAAGATTGCGGGGGAATTAAAGTACCATCCGAAAGATACGCTCATGAATATTCAAACTATTTAAAGTAGCAATCCGTCTTAATTGAGAGAAGGTTTCCTGTCTTATAATTAGTCTTGATGGGTACCTTATCAAAGGTGAGAGCATATATTCATTTCCAACCTTACTGTGTCAGATGAATTTCACCCTGTGAATGGTTTATTTAATTTTATCATGCTACCTCCATCTTGGTCATGTTCCTCGTATCGAATAACAATAATAAATGCCAAAAGTCATTTTGACAATAGGAACCAGACTATTTTGTTCTTCCAGCCTCGGTTTGGTAAAATTGATATCAATGGGAGATGGCTGCACCATGATAAAGGTATATGAGTGAACAGAGCCGACTCCAACCGTACTCGCAACACTTTTTTTATACTGAATTATTAATACTGTTTAATAATGTTTTCTGCTGGGGGTCTGCAACTCTTTACTGCTGTTTTCTTTGCATAATGTGCGCATATTGTTTATTTGTTATTACCCTCATGTGGTTTTAAGAACTCAGAACAAAAACAAACATTGGCTAAAGCTAATCACACGGTTTGATTTCCTTTTAAAACGGAGAAAAAGAAAGATGTATTTTGCAACGTAATTAATAATAGACTCATGTTCCCTACCAAGAATTTCAAAGTCGTTGCATTGATTAATAATAATAAGACCAACATGATATTCCTATAAGGACGTTGTTTAATGGGCAATCTAGCAGAAAATGGATTTTTGTTTCAACATCAAAGTGACAATGCTGGGAAATTATTTGGCTTGACTCCAACCAAATATATTTCAACAAGTAGCTTGAACAAATACGGTCATTTAGGAGCAAATAAGTGGCAATTTTAATCATTGCATTATTCTATTTCGCGCGAAGTTCAAAGGTCCTCGGAACCGTCATTGAACCACTCGAGCTACATTCAAATCCGTAGCAGCTTTTCATAGAAATGTCAAGTTGCGCCTTCTGCTAAATTTAATGCCGATTTCGCATTTTTTAAAAGAGCTTCGTATAATACATGAATTGGATATAATGCTACAACAATTCAAATGATTCAAAGTGAAATTAAAGAACGCTTTGAGCTGAAGAGGCAAAACACTTTAACTCAAATGCATGGGAGAGAAAGAACTTCAAAATTATGCATTTAATTGGATATATTGCTACTTATAAATTCACTTGCTTCAAAGTGGTTTTGAATGACAGCTTCCCCTGAAGAGGAACATACCATTTATCACAAATGTATGAAAGTGGAACAAAAAATGACCGAGAAACCTGTCTCAAACATGACAAGCTAGCAAGTTGGGTAAAATATTTATTTGAAAAAGTGTCGTGGATTTCTTAAATAGATCAAGTCTCACTGCAGGAACGGTGTTAGTGTAACAAGAATTGAGCATGTCTATTTTATAACTTTGTGGCAATCCTGTTTTTTCTGTTAAGCTCGTGCAGTCAGAACGAGGCTTGGGGACAAATTAGACAGGCCACTGCAATGTACGATTGAGTTTATGTAAGTTACGTCTGGGAAACAGCTAAAATGGTGACAGAACAAAATTGAAGTGTATGAACTATCTGTGTATACATATTAAATCGTTGCAGTACCCGCTGCTAAAATTATAATGACTGAACTCGAACTGCCTCTAGCCACCGGGCATAACCGGTGGTCTAGTTGGTATGACACTGCTCTAGATTTGCAAAGGTCGTGAGTTAGAATCCAACCCGAGTAATACAGTGCTAAAAACACATCGGTGTATATGGGTGAAACCAGAACTGTTACATGAGACTGATAAATAGACGGATGTACTCAATTAAAAGCAATTATAACCAAGACAATAGAAGACAATAACAAGTATGGCCCCATTGTTATAATAGGAATATGAACTAGCAAAGTTTATAAGCATACATGGAACCAGAGAAAGATGGCTGTGGTTTGATAAAAGTTAAACCAATGGTAAACTTTTGTATTTGAGGAAAGCTGGAACAAAAGAAGAACATCCCAAGGATGGGAAACGCATCCAGCATCTTGCTCCAAGGAACCCGCTAGAACAAAAGAGTAAACATGGAAAGAGCGTCAAGCATCTTGCTTTACATACCTGGATACTTCCAAAAAACAAATCTAAAATGTGGATTATAATCCAGGCAAGGTTTAAAATCCTCCAATATTTATCAAACTTTCCCAATTTGCTCTCATGGTTTGTTTATGCTTGAGGGTCCGGTGTGTCTCCAATTCTTCGGTCGGGTCGTCGGTCCCATACCGTCCTACGACGCGATTCACCCGAGGGTGTTATGAGATCATCCGGGCCCCTAATCGGATCGGTTGGGCATTGTCAAGCATTACCGTTGATTAACGCTCGGAAAGAAGCCGGGGTAAATATTGATCACGCACCGGGGGATTTGTGGCCAAGAAGATTACTGTCGTGGGATGTGTGTGGGTGTGTGTGACGGTATCTGTCAAGAGGGAGGGATCCAAGAGGTAATATCTTTGACCCATTTCCCCACCCTTCTCGGTGGCTGCTCCTATATGGCGGGGACCATGCAGGACACTATTCCAATTAACAAGATAGCCTCGCAAGAACAAACAACGCGGGCATACCACGCGCGATTGAATAGTAATCAGATTTGGCGGGAAATTCATCCGACTAATGCGGTTTTGGCGGGAACTCGGCGAGTTCGTAAACGTATACGCATCTTGGGATAGTGGTGAAGGGAATAGACTAAAAATAAATGATAATATTAGTAATAATAATGGCTTCTTATATAGAGCTCATATCCGTCACTCAGTGATGCTCCAGGCCTATTAACATTCAGTATTGTCCTGCAAGTTATGTGGGACTACGTTTGAATTATGAGACCTTATCCTTTATACGTGCCATGTATCGGTTTACAAGGTGATGAGGCGCAACATGCTACCAATCAAATCAGGAACACCGGAGCGAGCCCCCTTCTCTTTTCGATAAGTGCACCGGGTTCTTTTACGTGTATTAACACAAAACACGGGACCAACGGCCTTTATGGTCCCATCCGAAGGACGAAATGAAAAGAACAAAAAACAATTCGCCGGGTTGAATTTTATATCAACGCAGGGACAAATCAGATGAATTTCAATGACCAGGAGCATTCCACGCCCTTCAAAAACCTCAGAGATGGATGGCCGGGACAAGTGCACTAGCGACGGAATTGGAAATAAGGGGGCTGGGTCCACTCATCGACAGTAAACCCTGATGCATTCATTTCACGGCTCCATCGCTAGATATCACACCTTCGGACCTCGGCCGAGGACTGCACGAAACTGTCCCTATTTAGTGGGAAGTAGCTGCATCTCGTTTAATAATGAAATGGGCTGGGGTAGAGGGGCAGGAAAACAAATCCATAACGATCTAGAAAGCCTGCTAGGGTAGGGGGAAAAACAGCTCATGAATATTTCTAACCGCGTTTGTATATCCATGCCCTCATCTCAGCCTGGATGTTGTAACAGGTACCCCTGGTGATATCACAGTATGCGGATTGTTGTATTGCAAAAGAAAACCTTGCATGTATCAAGTCCTGGGAGTGTTATTGAACCAGGGTAGAAGGAGGGGGGGGGCGAAGAACGGACTTGGGTTTGTGTCATCGTAGAGATTTCGCCAAAGGATTCGATAACTGATTTGGGTATAAACCCTTGAAAAACAAATCTTGAATTATATCAAGGTGTACAGTGTATACGTACACAACCTTTTAGTCGATGGATTATGCATCAAGTTTTTATGCATGACATGTAAATTGAGAAAGTAGGTGTAAACGGATCGAATATAGGGTGATGGAATAATCAGTGCTAAAATTCCCTGATGGAACGTCATTAAACTTGGCTAGACGTGGAGTAGTTCGCTTTATTATAAGATTATCATCTCACGAGTTGATTCTTCGTGATTGGAATCATTTGTCGTCTGATCACCAATATTAAAACAATTTTTATAATCTAGAAGATTGCAATGAATTACCAAAGGATGTAATATCCCTTTGTGGTGTTTTTTCTTAACTAAATGATTGATGAGGCAGTCGTCCATAAACCAATGACGTCACTATCACGATTGGAATGAATGTACTCTTCCACATTGATTAATAGTATACCACCCCTTTGTACGATGTGTTTCTTGAAACCTAGAAGATTATGATAACTTGCAAACAGTATTGTTTCACGACATACTAAATATAGAACGCTCATCTATTACAAACAAGGTAATGTCTAAAAACTCAAGCATCTATAGCCGTGTAGTTTTGGAATGAACATTAGTTAAGGATCGAAATCATCCGGCCATATATTACTATAGCCTATAAAGGAGCAACCTTTTCTACCCTCTAAAAACTTCCAGGTAGAATTGATCCCAGGTCCTGTCTTGAGCGGCCTGACCATTTTTTCCAGTTTGAACGGGACTCGGTGTAAAAATTATTATCCATAATATAAATATCGCCCAAAATGTCGCAAAATTCGCAATTTTTTTTTTTTATTTAATTGAAAACCCCTTTTCTTTGACCCTGAAATCGGGTAAATTCTGACGCGGGAGTTTTGAATTTGTGTTCGGTGCCATAAGCCGTCTGACTCTTGGTGCTTTGTGAGTATTTTTTCGTGAGTTTTGTTATGCAAGTTCGTCCCAAACAACTAAAAATCCACTCTTTAAGAAAAACAAATTATTTAATGTGAAAATAACTCAAGGGAGGTGAAGTTAGGAATTTATATTCCTCTTAAAACCGTCTAGATTGCAGGACGGGGGCGGGGGGGGGGGCATAAACCAGGCAAGAAGTTCCAGTACGGATCAATTGTTTCTGACAGTAACTCTGAGAACCAGTTTGGTATTTAAAGATTTGTTTTGTGCTAGCACCATAACAAAATCACACGTGATGCTTCTTGCGTCTCAAAAAAAATTTTTTCTCATCGTTAACAAACACATATACCTAAACACGTTTCTAAAACATGTGTCAATAAACAGACAACACAAAAGTCGATTTGTACGATGGGGGACGAGGTTGAACGGAGACGGGGCACCGGGGCACGAGACAGCGGTACCATAGGGGCACGTGCTTCCCCTGCTTCCCGTGGAAGAAAACACAACGTGTCCCGTGACCGTACTTCTGTTATAAAACTTAAAAAACAACCACTGTAAAATCGACATTTGTTTTTCAGTTTGTCGTGGAACTCCTGAGGGTTTTTGCATTCAACCAAAATTGTCTTCCGGATTAAAATTGACGGCATCGCAAAACGGAAATTTGTTCATGAGAAAAGTGTGAAAATCCCTACTGATACCTGACCCTAAATCTACCAATCGATATAAGAAGCGTCGCTGTGGTGTGTTGTGATTAGAGACTATGCTTCACCTCAAGTCGTAGGTCATCAATACTGTCAGTCTACGTGTGACTTGGTTATATTGTAGAAGGAGTTGAAGTGCAGCTTACTTTGTTTGACTTGTATGTAATAGAAGATATAGTGATTTTAAAGGCACTGGACACTTTTAGTAATTGTCAAAGACCAGTACTCTCACTTGGTGTATCCCAACACGGCTCCTTCTGAAGTATTACACGTAGTTTATGGGAAAAGAGGTAACATCTCACTCAATTTGAATCAAATAAAAGACTTTAGGCCTGAAGCCCTTTTCATGCATCTGAAAGCACATTATTATTGTTTGTGCAACAAGGGAGTTTTTTATGTCATTATTCTCGTGCCAATTTTCACAGATAATTATTATTATCGTTATAATAATATTCTGACTTTTTGGGTGGGCGGGGGCGGGGGGGGGGGGGTCCCATCACACATGGATTACATCAACAATTTGGCTGACAGTTATTATTAGCGGATAACTTTGTCGGTTTAAACCTGAACCGAAAACTCTAAGATTTTGGTATACTTGAAACAATACTCATGTATTGTTTTAAATTATGAGCTGTGACTTTTGTAATAATAATTTTCTTCAAAGATTGACAAATTCAGAACCGGTTTGGTAAAGGCTGGCTTTATGGCAGCAATATTAAAACTCTCGACACTGGCACCTGAAATATTCCTCCCTACGTCGGATGTGATCTAGACAGCATGTATGGTTTTGACGAGGTACTGAGGCTAACGTAAATATCCATTGGACGGGTGTTTACGCATCGCACCCGATGTGATTTGAAATAATATTGGTTCTCGTCAATCATGTGAACACGTCAGGGTGTTATTGGGGGATAGTCTGTCATTCCAGCTTCTTATCCATCACAAGAAAACTTCACTGAGCAAAAACAAAGAGAACACTTTCCTCCCTCCAGTCTTACATGTGCTTCTTCAGGATTTGAATGTGCATTGATTCTGGCATCTTAAAGGCATCGGGTCGATTTCACAAAGCGTTGGGACTAGTCCTAACTTATGACTAGTCCTAAGAGAACTTAAGGCTAACCCTAAGTTAGGACGAGTAACTTGTCCTAACTGGAGATATATGAGACTATTGGTATACTCAAAATAATTGTTATCATAAAACCTTACTTGGTAACGAGCAATGGAGAGCTGTAATATAAAACATTGTGAGAAACGGCTCACTATGAAGTAACGTATTTTTTGAGACAGAGGTAATTGATCACTCAATTAAAATACTTCAGGCCTGAAGCCTTTTCTTATGCATCTGAAATCACAAAACATTGCCATTTTTAAAAGACTGGAAAAGAGCATAATCATAGTTGTCTCGATGACCGTACACCAATCTTGGATTTTGCACAAACAACACTGTCCAATAAGTCCAGTTTCTGGACGTCCTTGCATGGTTGAGCTATCATAGATTTACTCGCATGGTTACCTTCTGATAACATTCTACCTTTCTCAACTTAACAAACAGAAAACTCATTATCTTTTTCTGTTTTCCTTCCTTGTATTTAACTGTAAGTCGACTTTTCTCAGTGAATTACAGTCGAGTGGTTTCGAGTTGACCCTGAAACCTGTACCAACGAATCAAGAAATATTCCGGTCGACTTTGTAAATGAAAATGAAATGAAATGAAACGAACAGTGATCGCTGTTCCAAAAATTGACATAACCAAAAACTAGTGCGAAAAGGAGCTAGGGAGAAAGCTGTCGTATTGACACTTCAAAGGGTCTTGATACCTTTTGTAAATCAATTTGTTTGCCATTAAATGAATCCATACTCACTGTGAATAAAGATGCAGTAATATTATTTACCGGTAGAAGTTTCAGCTTCATTTATAGTTGTCAAGTTATTGAGGGAAACAAGTGAAAATCACAGAGCGATGTTTTTAGGAGAGTCGCGTAATAATACGTAGTACGATTTTTTTTAAACATTTTTGTAACATTGTTTTACTCATTTCTAAAGAAAAACTGCAGCACCTCACCAAGTTATATTTTAAGGGAATCTTTCTTTCAACATGATCTTCAAATCGTGTAAGTTTAATGTAAATCTGATGACTTTGGGTTTTGTGTCCTACATATTAGTGCCTAAACCCTTTAAGAAGAATGGCGAAGTTTGCAAATATTGGTTTGGCCGGGATAAATCTGTTCATGTTGATTTTAGCAGCAGAAAAAGCTTCTGTAATTGTGTCAAAGGGTGCTACTTGGGTTGTTACTCAGATGGTGAGCGAGCATCGGAGTGGAAGATTGCATAACGGGGGAGTAGAATCAATCTAAAGGTTTGCCGAGTCCACTTTTATTTTTAAACGTCGATGATTATTTAAAATTGGAGAAAAAGAAAAGAAAAAAAAAGTGAAAAACTTTGTATATCACCGGTCCCTGCGTATTTTGTTATGATTTCATTTACAGTAAAATGAGTTGTATAAGTTTAAAATAGTTAATCTTTATGCAAAATTTGTTGATAATCATTTACATTTGGAAGATTTGGTAAACTTTGTTTCGAATAAACCAAAACTGCTACACCGAAATTAAATTCGTATCTCTACTTGAAATATACCGTTCTGCTGTTAGATTCATCTGATACAAAATTAACGAATTATCCATTTTTTATTTAAACACAAATGCATAGAAACATGGATTCTACAAGTATTTACCTCTACCGTCAAACTATTTATCTCAAAATTCAACTATCTTTATTTCAACTGCGTTATCATAATCAAATGATGTGCACTACGCCATTGTCTGTCTTCATCTGAAATTTCACCGTATATTAAAAGGACACGTTGCTTTGGATCGGGTGAGATGATCCGTGACCGTTTGTTATAAAATGCATATAGTTGAAGATGTATTAAAAGTAGAATATAACAATCCACATCATTTAATATGGCTCGAAATTGCATGATTTTCCTTTTACTTTGCGAACTTACGCGGTCGGACATTGTCTCGGTCGTGAGTAAAAAATTTGACTCCACAAAATAGCGGCCGTGTTAGTTACCGACGTAGCACGGAAAACATGCAATTTCGAGGCATAGTATTCAACTTTTAAAACAACTTATCAACCATTTGCATTTCATAACAAACAATTTCAAACACTTTTCATAGACCAAATCGTGATCCAAGGCAACGTGTTCCTTTAAATCACAGTGGATGATACATACGCAGTATCGCGTGTCTGTACACAACATCTGATGCATCACGCACCACATTATCATGTGCACATCGTATATTAAATTACAAATCTCGCCAATTTGCATATTAAATTAGAGAAATAACTCAGCAAGCGTTGTTAATGTCGGGAGTGTTGTCCATACACAGATGCACTCGAGATGCACGCGTGTCATTTTCGGGAGCTGTAAATTTAGTTTGGGGCGTTTTGACTAAGTGCGTTTCAATTGCTCTGATTTGGTTATTTCTGAGGGCAAGTAAAGGAGCCAATGTTGCATGCATATTACAGTCCATGTCTACTGCTTTTGAAGATAGATACCACATTTGCTTGTAAATTTAATAAATACTTATGCAAAATATCTTAAATGGTATTTCTTTTAATATTCGTTTTGACTAATTGCGTTTCAATTGGTCTTATTTGTAATAGATGTAAATTTGCATCGGGGATAAAGAATATTAATTTTGGTTTTTACCCATACACCGATATTTCTGAGGGTCAGTAAGGGAACTATTGCTGCATACAGTCCATGTCTTCTGCTTTCGAATATAGATACAACATTTGCTTGTAAATTTAATAAACACTTTTGTTAAATATAGATTTCTTTAAATACTACGTTTGCAAATTTGATTGCTCCGTGGGGTTCTGATAAATTGCGAATATCTAAAAATAGTAAATGTCGCGTGCTTTGAATATCAAATGAAATAATAGTGCTATAATAATAACATCATGTATATTTCAACATACTATCCTTAATGTTATCAATTTTGTTTTGCCTCAAAGAATCTATTTCAATCCCTGATTTGTATTTTTTTTATTATAAATAAAAGCTGGTAATATTATTGCTTTAAGAAAATAGCATCATGTATTTTTCAACATAATCCAAAATTTTATCAATTTGATATACATCAAAAATTCTATTTCGCAGATTTGTATTCTTTGAATACTAAATAAAAACTAATAATTTATTATTGCTATGATTACAACATCGTATGTTTTTCAATATACTTAACATGTTGTCAATGTGTTGTTACTTGAGGATTTCAAAATACATCTGCCAGTATCTTTATGTAGATCTATACTTTATTCGAATGCTGCAAAATACCCGAATTCAGATTGTTTAGTTTTATAACATTGATTTGTTTTAATTTAGCATAAATACAAATCTACGTGGCTAAGCAATGTACAATACCCTTAAAGGCAGTGGACACTATTGGTAATTACTCAAAATAATTATCGTCATAAAACCTTTCTTGATTACGAGTACAGGGGAGAGGTTGATAGTATAAAACATTGTGAGAAACAGCTCCCTCTGAAGTGACATCGTTTTTGAAAAAGAAGTTATTTTCCACGAATTTGATTTCGAGACCTCAAGTTTAGAATTTGAGGTTTCGAAATCAAGCATCAGAAAGCACACAACTTCGTGTGACAAGGGTGTTTTTTCCTTCATTATTATCTCGCAACTTGCGACGACCGATTGAGCTCTCATTTTTACAGGTTGGTTATTTTATGCATATGTTGAGATACACCAACTGTGAAGAATAGTCTTTGACAATTACTAATAGTGTCCAGTGTCTTTAACATGAGAGGTCATCCACAAATTAAGTTTATCTCTTTCCGATAACATACTCTAAAATATTTGATTAAGAACTGCGCGACGGTTATTGTCGGTAATCTTGCCAGCATAGTAATCAACTAACCAAGCAAGTAATTCCATTAAGGTAGCCGGAACGTTATCGATACGTCATCTGGATACAATCTCCTTCGTCGTAAGTTTGTTTTGGCAATTTTCTTTAATTTGTATTTCCTAATTTCGGCAAAACTAACCCTCCTCTGGCCTGTTTCGGGGCTACAAAGAAGAAGAAAAAAGAGCCAGAAATAATTTGAGATAGTTTAAGAAAGCTTAGTCGATGGAAAGAATTCGATTTTAAAGAGTTCAAAGACTCTGGCCCAAATATTGAGATTTGTCCTCCTGATCGTTATCGGGGGGGGGGGGGTAAGGGGGCAGGGGGGGGGGGCAATCGTACGGATGTACCGTAGGGTCAGTAACATGCTGGATCGACGTCTCAGTATGAGGGGATGATCACGATCATCTGTGTACAACCATTGCTCAAAATCAATCTTTACTTTACGGAAATAAACCTTTTATCAAGATAACTGGTGACAGACCTAATTGTAGAGCTAGAGAAGGACAGCAACTAAACAAAATAAAAGAGAGAGAGAGAGAAAGTCTGAGAGAAAGAGAGCAAGACAAAAAAAATCGCAGTGACATTTCCCGGAGCTTAGGGAAAAACAATATCCGCTGGTACCCCTAGTCAGCGAGCAGCAATTGGGACGTTCCAGACTCTCCTTGCGTTATGACCGCCGAGGATTTAATAATGCCGGACCCTGATAAAAAATAAACAAAAAAATCGAGGAAAAAAACTAACAGAAATCCAAACCAAAGTGGGGTCGACGTTCTGTTAAGGAACCTTCTCCCCGCAGTGTAGTGCCCCGGCCCGGCAAGGATCTTATTAATTAAGTACAATCTATTAAATTAATCCATGGCGAATCGTCCCTTAGGCCTCAGTGTGGAGGGAAAGAGACGGGGGAGAGTGTAGAAACGCTAGGGTGTGATGGCTGAGAGTGGATGTAGAGATGGACCCAGTTCGATGCCAGGGAAGAAGAGAGGAGAAGGGGAGAGAAGAGAGGAGAAGAAGAAGAAAAACCGGGTGCAAAAATACGAAGACAACGACGCGGGCAGAGAGCGGGTCTTGAGTCACGCATGCTGGATCAACTTCACCCGACGGCTGTTGCATAATTACCATTTTATGCGACTATGTAATAACAATAATAATGTTGATGATTTCTAGTGAGCCATGTCTGACGTCAATGAAACAAGAACTCTGCTAACACACAAGACTATACAGCAAAAGTTCGAGGCCTATGGTTTCCGAAATAGATGTGTTTTAAAATGAGGTTTGAATTGGGAAAGAAGTATCTGCTTTTCTGAGTTAAAGTTGGACGCTGTTCCCTTGTAGGTTATTTTTGGTTTGACCGATATAAACCGATGTGTGCTAATAGCACTGTACACTCAGTATACTTTCCAGAGCTCTGTGAACAAAATCACCATAGGCATAGCTACTCGGGTGGGATTCGAGACCACGACCATTTGCAGAGCAGTGTCTTACCAACTAGAGGCAGTTAGACACTCTCCATGGTTCCCTAGGTCAACTCTACCCCCTAGGTACCTAGGTTAACGCTATCCCTGGGTCCCTAGGCCAACACTCTCCAAAGATCACTATGTCATGTCTATCCCTGGGTCCCTAGGTCAACACTCTTCCTAGGTGAACACTATCCCTAGGTCCCTATAGGTGAACACTATCCCTATAGGTCCCTAGGTCAACACTACCCCCATGGTCCCCGGGTCAACAATATCCCTAGGTCCCTGAGTTAGCACTATCACTAGTTCCCTAACTATGCCAACTCTTTTCCTATGTCTCTAGGTCACCTTCCCTAGGTCCCCACTTTCCCTATGTCCCTAGGTCAAGACCTTCCCTAGGTCCCTAAGTCAGCTCTATCCCTGGGTCCGTAGGTCAACACAATCCCTGGGTCACTGTAGGTCAACTCTATTCATAGCTGCCGATCCCTAGTTCAACACTATCCATTGGTATCCCTACGTCCCTAGATAAACACTATCCCTATATAGGTCCTTAGGTCAACTATATCCCTAGGTCTCTAGGTCTACACTTTCCCCAGGTCCCTAGGTCAACTCTATCCCTACGTCCCTAGATAAACACTTTCCCTATATAGGTCCTTAGGTCAACTATATCCCTAGGTCTCTAGGTCTACACTTGCCCAAGGTCCCTAGGTCAACTCTATCCCTACGTCCCTAGATAAACACTTTCCCTATATAGGTCCTTAGGTCAACTCGATCCATAGGTACCTAGATCCACACTTTCCCTAGGTCCTTAGGTCAACTCTATCCCTAGGTCCCTAGGTCCACACTTTCCCTAGGTCCTTAGGTCAACTCTATCCCTAGGTCCTTAGGTCAACTCTATCCCTAGGTCCTTAGGTCAACATTTTCCCTAGGTCCTTAGGTCAACTCTATCCCTAGGTCCTCAGGTCAACTCTATCCCTAGGTCCTTAGGTCAACACTTTCCCTAGGTCCTTAGGTCAACTCTATCCCTAGGTCCTTAGGTCAACTCTATCCCTAGGTCCTTAGGTCAACTCGATCCCTAGGTCCTTAGGTCAACTCGATCCCTAGGTACCTAGATCAACACTTTCCCTAGGTCCTTAGGTCAACTCTATCCCTAGGTCCTTAGGTCAACTCTATCCCTAGGTCCTTAGGTCAACACTTTCCCTAGGTCCTTAGGTCAACTCTATCCCTAGGTCCTTAGGTCAACACTTTCCCTAGGTCCCTAGGTCAACTCTATCCCTGCGTCCCTAGATAAACACTATACCTATATAGGTCCTTTGTTCAACTCTATCCCTAGGTCCCTAGGTCAACTCTGTCTCTAAGTCCCTAGGACAACACTATCCCTTGGTCCCTAGGACAACACTTTCCCTAGGTCCCCAGGTCAACTCTATCCCTACGTCCCTACATAAACACTATCCCTAAAGGTCCCTCGGTCAACACTTTCCCTAGGTCCCTTAGGTCCCTAGGTCAATTCTTTTCCTAAGTCCCTATGTCCCTAGGTCAACGTTGTCCCTAGGCTCCTAGGACAACACTTCCCATGGGTCCCTAGATCAACTCTATTCATAGGTCCCTAGTTCAACACTATCCCTGGGTCCCTAGGTCAACACTATCCCTAGGTCACTAGGTCAACACAGTCCCTAGGTCCCTAGTTCAACTATATCCTAGGTCCTTAGTTCAACACTA
Source organism: Asterias rubens (assembly GCF_902459465.1). Lineage (NCBI taxonomy): Eukaryota > Metazoa > Echinodermata > Asteroidea > Forcipulatida > Asteriidae > Asterias > Asterias rubens. The sequence goes on from NC_047082.1 coordinate 8,503,322, forward strand.
TCCCTATAGGTCCCTAGGTCAACACTATCCCTATATGTCCCTAGGTCAACACTTTCCCTAGGTCCTTATGTCAACACTTTCCCTAGGTCCCTAGGTCAACTCTATCCCTACGTCCCTACATAAACACTATCCCTATAGGTCCCTCGGTCAACACTTTCCCTAGGTCCCTTAGGTCCCTAGGTCAATTCTTTTCCTAAGTCCCTATGTCCCTAGGTCAACGTTGTCCCTAAGCTCCTAGGACAACACTTCCCATGGGTCCCTAGATCAACTCTATTCATAGGTCCCTAGTTCAACACTATCCCTGGGTCACTAGGTCAACACTCTCCCTAGGTCCCTAGGTCAACACTATCCCTAGGTCACTAGGTCAACACAGTCCCAAGGTCCCTAGTTCAACTATATCCTAGGTCCTTAGTTCAACACTATCCCTATAGGTCCCTAGGTCAACACTATCCCTATATGTCCCTAGGTCAACACTTTCCCTAGGTCCTTATGTCAACTCCTTTCCTAGGTCCCTAGGTCCTAGGTGAACACTATCACTAGGACACTAGGTCAACATTGGTCCCTATGTCCCTTGGTACCTAGAACAACACCGCCCCTGAACGGGTTCAACCCACCACGGTACCGGTCCGATGATGGACTTTGAAGCAGCGTCTAAGCAGAACCCGAATCATCTTCTCCAATTTATTACTTAAGCTTCAACTAATTTCGATTTACCCTTTGGGCTGTTTTCTTTTTCACATGAAGGGGACATTCTAGAGCAATCGATTGATTTCTTCTCGAAACTAAAATGCTTTCAACTTGTGAAATAATTTCTTCTCTGGTTTCATGGCTTTGTCCATAACCTCCGAACACCAATCAGAATATTTCCCCCCTTGTTGTAATCGCCCCTGCATTCAAGCATATCGGGATTCATGTGATAATTCAATTTTATCTCCTAAAAATAATGTCAACATCATTAACAAAATTGCCCCATGGAACAGCCGTTGAATATCAAATTCGTTCGCTCCTGTCTTTAGCTCAGAGGGGTCGTCTAAGAGAAACTTCGGTAAATCCAATATTGCTCCAGATTTCGCCCTGATCTTATCAACACGATGCCACAAGGGGTAATACTCACCCGATGCCTAAACCCCCCGGGGGTGGGGTGTGTATGTGTGTAGTCGGGAGAAGTTGTTGTACATTATGAGCAACGTATTTTATGAACTTGCAAGTTTTCACTGCGTGCTGGTGAACATGCAATGACACATAACAAACACACACACCAACGTTAGGAGTTACCATTTACAATCCATCTGTAGATAATTACGAGTACAGTTATACAGTGGTTTGAATTCAAGCAAAGCTGAAATGTATCTCCTTACAATGATGATTTGCTTTAAGTTTCTAACTTTTTTTACGAATTTGATCGAATCTGTTTAAACAGTCTATGCATGGCAATAACGAGGGTAACATTCTAGGGACGCAAGGGGGTGCAACGCGATTGGGGGCCATTACACATTAGTGTGGGCTAACGGAAGTACCCTTGTGGGGTATTTTACAAAATGTAGCCATGGACCTCACAAGGGAATTCTTTGTTCAACATGGACCCCACAAAGGAATTCTTTAGAATATGGAATAATATAAACCTAGCCTCCTATGTGTTGTGTATTAACAGAAACATCGTCTTTAAAGGGCAAGCCTCCCAATGGCTAATACAGTTGAATAACGGGGTATTCTACACAAAAGAACAATGGACCCCACAAGGCCATACTTAAGAAAATGGAATAATAGAACGGATCCGGTTGTGTGTGTGTATCTGTGGTGTATTAGTAGAAACATCGTCTGTAAAGGGCTAAGCCTCCCTGTAGCCAATGGCTTATACAGTTGAACCGTTTACTTTAAGTCTGCATAGCACCGAACCATCCATACACAATTATATTAACATTGATGGCCCTTTTTTCCCAGCGTGTTTACTCTCGGGCAAAAGAAAAGAAAAGAAAAAAACTCTTTTCAAATCATTTGAAATGCAAATGAAGGTTCTTATTATTTCAGTCACGGCTCCTTCGTTAAGGGACGGGCCTACTGACATCGATTGGCCCCTTCTAATTGAGAAGTTTTCTCACGTCTTCAAGATGTACTCATACAAACGTAATAGGTAGCACTCGCACGGCTTTATAAGTACCCTCATTCAGAACAGACGAAGAAAAGAGAGAGAGTGAACAAAATCAGGTCATATCATTTCAGTGAAAAAAAATTCTAAATAAAATTCAGCTCACGACACTTCCGTTTCCCGAGGGGGTTTTTACCCAGCATAAGAGCTCCAGTCATACACCCGCCGGAGAAGTAATAGCTTAGAGGACAACGACACTTTTCCCGCCGTTTTTATTTTATTTTATGCAGCTCACGATTTTACGCGGGAAAAAGATCGAGTGATTATTTTGTGTGCATGTATTTTTGTTATTGTCGTCTGGTGGCAAACCCAATTTAGAAAAGGACAGACGTTTTTTTAAACATGTTTGCTAACGGGGTAATAACCTTAGGGCGACACGTCACCAAAAAATATGTAATATTACCATAAAATATCTGACAAAAAGAATTAAGGTAATAGGTTTGACATGGGACTAATTATAAAGCCCGAATAATTTATATTAAAAAACAAATAAGGACACAAGTTATGCTCCATGATGTCCAAACAGGAAACAACATGGTGCAAAAATATCTTCGAAATTAAACATACCCATAGCTTAACTTAGCTAATTTTCAACATAAAGGGTCTTTGTTTTAAATTATGTTATTCTTGATGGTGTCTTTAGCAGAAAGGTGGGCGCCTCTCTTTGAGGTTGAGCGCCTCTCATTACGTCATCGCCGGTGACGTCATACAATAATACAGCGATATAAATCAAGAGCATGATCCGAACGTTCTAATCATCCCTTACGCTTCACAAACTAACAGTTTTGTTTTAAATGCCCCCCAAAAAATAGTTTGGGGGCTTTTTCTACGATAACACTCTTGCTACTACAAACAAAATAAATAGATTTAGTAAATGGAAATTTGCTTCGGGAATAAAGAATTTTATTTGGGGTTTTATAATAGATGTTAACTTTACATCGGGGATAAAGAATATTAATTGTGTTTTTTACCCATACACCGATATCCATAAACACCAAAGTGTGTTAGCACTGTATACTCAGCACTTTCCCGAACTCTGTGCAGAAAAATCCACACTGGCATATAGTACTCCGGTGGGATTCGAACCCACGCCCTTTACAATAGTACTAAAGCAATGTCTTAACTTATTATGAGTGGATAACAACTCCAACAGGGAACCGTGGTCCTAATTCAAATGTCCTTTAATAAACATTGCTTCCTTCATTGGGTGTCATTTTTGCAAAATAAACAAAACCGCACCATAAGGAGAGACGTATACTTCTTGATTGTATTTGCTAATCCTAGGATGGAAAATCCATGTCAATCGATCCTTCAACAACCGTAAAACAAAGTTTTGCAAAAAAACAATAAACAATACAAAAACAATATTTGCGCAGCCATGAACTATAGATTATCTGGTACGGGTTACTATCGAGATTATTCTACTCACTGATTAGTAAAACCAAATGAGACGCAAGCGAGTCCCATGAGTGGATGTTAATGGCTGGCGTATATCACATGGGCCGGCGTATAAACAACAGTGTTTATGCAGTACGGGTATGCGTGGTTGAGCTTTAGCCTTGGATGTGGATATCAATGGAACACCCCTAATCAAAAAGAAAAGACAATTATTTGTTATTAAATATACAGAAATGTTGTTTTGATAAACTCGGAAATCTCCATCGGTGCTTATCTGAGCTTAAAACCTTGTTAGTTTTTGCTTGGCACGCTGTAATGTTAAAGCACTATAAACCATCGCCATTTGATACCATTCCCAATACGCAGGGGGTTTCGTATTAGCTCAGTTTAAAGATGAACTCTGTGGCCTGTTTTTCAAAGAAATATTTAAAGGCACAGGACACTGATGGTATGAACTTAAGATAATTGTTAGCATAAAAACGTGGCTTTGTAACGAGCAATGGAGAGCTGTTGATGGTATGAAACATTGTGAGAAATGGCTCTCTCTGAAGTAACGTAGTTTTTTAGAAAGAGGTAATTTCTCACTCAAGTAATATTAAAAGACTTCAAGCCTGAAGCTTTTCTCACGCATCTGAAAGAAAACGAAGTTCTGCAACAAGGTTTTTTTCTTGCAACTTCGATGACCAATCGGGCCCAAATGTTTACAGTTTTTTGTGTGTGCATTTGTTGGGATACACCAAGTGAGAATACTGGTCGTTGACAATTGTCAAAGGTGTCCAGTGTCTTTAAGCTGAGCTCTTTGGCACGATTCTCACATAAACATTTAGAAGAACAAAACTGAATTGAGGTAGAGATTAATAATGATTATAAGAAATCCATGAATCAGTATAAATCACAACGAGGAGAATCTGGGGGTTAGACGTTAAGTGGAAACTTTTGATGTAATGTTTCACTAGTGAAATGTAGTTGGTCCAAAACGACAAAATCACACGGCGCCAGTCTCTAGAAAAGACGTATAATGTTTAGCCTTGAGAAAAAAACATCGCAGTCGTCTCTTATATTATAATCAATACAAAGTAGTACTTGCTGGATTGTGCACATGTTCTCGTTACTACCTCTTGAATTGTTCCTTCAAATTGAAAGAAAACGAATAGAGCATTTTTGAGACAGTACCTCCTCGAAGACAAACCGACACTACTTCAATGAACCAAATCGACTTCTTCGTTTCCACATTTTTTCTGGAAAGTAAATCGAATTGGAAACTTAAAATGAGAGAAAATACTACCAAGAAAGCTCGATCCTAGCAGGCGGGCGTCAGACCCAGTGGCACCAGACTTCCTTAGGGTATGGGACACTTCTTATGTGTTGTATCTATAGTTGTGTCGAGGTAGGAGTGTTAATAAGCTTTTGAACGGGGAACTCTGGTGCGTTGTGTCCACCACGCCCCCGCCTTGCAGTCCAATGCATTCAGGGGTAGCTAAACGCATCCTAGCCTTGGTTTGGGGTCCGGCTGGCGTGCTATCACTCAAGACAATTCAATAAAGAGGCGAAGGATGCCAGGTCGATGGCGCGTCGTGGACCCCCGTCTGATGGCTCTGTACCTCGGCTCAAGAATGAATTCTTCCCCCGGCCCTGGGATCATTTGCGTATCGCGGACGGAAGGAAGCACCATTTCAAGAGATGTTTTGACAACTGGCCCACGATTCGATTACTTTGGCTTCGTACGGGCGATCCGCCTCTCAAGATCTGAGTTTCCAACACAATGAGCTCAGGCAACGTCTTGAAGTGTCTGAAACAGGGCCAGGTAAGTTTCAATGATGACACTAAAGGTTCAGCACTCGGATGCAAATGATGACTACCGTATACCATAGAGTAAGGACAGAGAATCACCAGTGTGACACAATAACCAACTTGCCAACGACATTGGCCTATATAAAGTGAGAAGGTCAAAGTTCACAAAGGTCAAAGTTCACAAAGTTCATTCACTATTACTCCCTTAAACAACGGGAATGAGTCATGGTACATCGTCTCACCTCTGTTAAATCGAAATCAATGAAACCATATCGAGGCTTGCAGTATACAGTAGTCTGTTCCCTTATTTATTTTAAGGAAAACAAGTATTATCCTTTGAAAGAGGGAGACAGGGAACCCGACCACAACATGTTTAGGATTGACTGCAAACTGGGATCTATCATATCGCTATCTTTAGACACCTTTTAAGAAGGAATAAAATGTTGTAATTCTTAAAAAAATTCTAAAACACTCTCTTACTCAAATGTAAATGCATCAATGGCAGCAACCTGTATTGAATGGCACAGGCAATTTAAATACATGTGAAGTTTAATTGAATTGATTGAAATGAAACAAAAAGTTCAAGTGGTGCAAGAATCAACATTCTTGAGAAGTGGTGCCGTTCTAACGCCCACACACCAAAATGTTGTTTGAAGAACCTTTGAATGGTGTAAATTATAAATCTGTTACTTCCGAGTAAGAACCCGTTGAAATCTCCCTTATGATAAATGTTAGGAGGAGTGTTGGCTCTAAAAAGAGCCGGTATGGTCTCGACGTTTCGAACAGTATTACTCAAATAAGTATACTGTGCGAAACGTCGATGCCACACTCTGGCTCTTTAAGACCCAAAACTCGCCAACAAAGATTAAAACAAAAATCGCAGTGATAAGAAGCTTTATCTCTTTACTACTAACTATTTACAGATATCTGAGTGTTTTTGTTTAGTGGAAGTTAAAACTTATGAATAAAACAAACAAAAATAGGTAGTAAATAAATGAAATAAAATGATTAAACAAATAAAATGAGAGTGGTATTTCTCTGAATAGCAGGCCTCATTTTAGAAACTAATCGATTCATGTAATGCAAACATCACTTTAAAAATTTACCTCTGGTGATATGATTAACATCTTTATGCAAGAACAGTAGTTGGAAGTCAATGTTCGAGAAAAATGTGACCCGGTCACCAACGACTGTTCAATGTCTTGAAATATTAACGTTAAAGGTTAAATTGATTCTAATTACAAGCAGACCATGGCGGGCAATGAGCACCAAACAACCCTCAGGTGAATTGTCGTTAATAAATGATGACGTCATAATTAAACCCCGCAAGAGGCTCTTTTCAATCTTCAAAGTTCTGTATTTTCATCTTGAAGAGCGTGATATAGACACGGGCGGCCATTGGATAAATGAAGTGCTGACTCTCCATAGGATTAAAGACAGGGTTTAGTTCTGGCTGCTTAGTTTATTTGAAGCACAATGTCCTTACAAATTTAACCTACAAAACAAGCCAGTAACATGCGAACCCTATAAGCAATTTACAAAATAGTCCACAAAGAATAGTGTTCTAAAGAGACACTGGGACATATATTAGTGAACAATACAAACAAAAATAAAAGGGATTTTGTATTGATTGTTTTATTTAGTTGTATATGTAGTACAATTGCCCTACACAATTATCATATTAAAGACACTTGACCCTATTGGTAATTGTCAAAGACCAGTCTTCTCACGTGACAACATGTGCATAAAATAACAAACCTGCGAATATTTGAGCTCAATCGGTCTTCGAAGTTGTGAGATAATATAATGACAGAAAAACACCCTTGTCACGCGAAGTTGTGCGCTTTCAGATGCTCGATTTCGAGACCTCATTCTAAATCTGAGGTCTCGAAATCAAATTCGTGGAAATTGCTTATATCTCGAAAGCTACATTACTCCAGAGGAAGGCGTTTCTCACAATCTTCTGAACTATCAACAGCTCCCCATTACTCATTACCAAGAAAGGTTTTATGCTAATAATTATTTTGACTAATTACCATTAGTGTCCACTGCATGCCTTTAAGCAAGTCAGTAACATACGAACCATTATAAGCAATTTACCAAATAGTCCACAAAGCACAGTGTTCTCGACAAACGCTCAAATATTTGGTAAATGCACCGGGAATAAACAATGACAGTTATTTTAAAGGGATTTTGTTTTGAATGTTTATCTTAGTCGCATGTGTATAGCACAATGTCCCTACACAAATTAACCTACTAAGACAGCCATAAAAATATATGAAGGGGTTTTGTTTTTACTGTTTAATTTAGTTCTTTTTTATTAACCTACTAAACCAACCAGTAACAGGCAAACCCGAATCCTACAAAGGTTAATAGTGTTCCTACAATAAATGTCACCCAACGCTGATGGTTTTTTAAATGCACCAGGAAATATACAGGTTGAAAATGAAACATATATGAAATGAATCTGTTTTAACGGTTTAATCTAGTTTAACATGGAACACAAGGTTTCAACAAAATTAACCTACAAAATCATGCAGTATGGCAATTTACCAAATTTTCTACAAAGCATGTGATCCAAACAACAACAACAATCAAATAATATGTTACCAAAATCTCGTATATTTTGGAAATTCACCTGGAAATATTTTAGTTGGAAATGGAGAAAAAAATATATAAGTAAAGGCTCGTTTGATTTGATTATTGAGGCAACCTGAAACATTTTCTAAATTACTGGCTCTGTATGTATATATCGTCGCAGGAAACCGGTGCACAAATTTTACACGCGTCAAATCTCAAATCAAAACATATGAATCATCCTGAAAAGTGAGTCTTACAAAAAAAAAAAAAAAAAAAAAAAAACATTACCTTGAAGTAAGCTCTTGAATGCTAGTGTGTAGCTTAAATTATTAATGAAATGTCTGAAAATGCGCATTGCCCGAGGTGCTATTTTCCCCACGGATTTTAATTTAATACAGGAAAGCGCAGTTGTGGAGAGAGAAAGCTCTCTCTTGATTGGTCAGTGCTAAGTTCAATATCGCCTGTTCAAGTGCCACTCTATCCAGTAGCCTTCGTGTGTGACCTAGCGGTCTGGGGGTCAGGGTGGGTTAAGGGACGGTAGCATCATGCAGAGGACTCTCGGTTTATGAGCACAGGACTCTATTTATGAAACCACCGGTCAGGTTAGTTAACAATTTAATCATCATAAATCTTGTATCCCGTACAGTAGGAAAACTGTAAGATAGATAATTCAACAAACTGTGTAAATCTTCTCTCTTTTTCGAGAATCTTTTTTAATTGCGGAATTTTTTGGGATACAATTATGGATTATAATTATGGAAACCCAATGTGAGTCTACGGGGTTTTTTTTTCGTATACTAACAAGACCAAAGGGTAATTGATTCAACCAATAGTATACATCTTCTTCCTTTACCAAGGATCGTTATTTATTAAATCGTAGAATATTTTGTTTTCTGGAGTATAATTAAGGAAATGTATTGTAAATCTTTGTTGTATTTCCAGACAAGAAGGAAAGGTAGATGATTTAACCAAATGTCAACATCTTCTTTCTTTTTGGAGGATCGCTATTTAATTCGGAGAACATTTTTTATAAATATGGACTATAAGTAAACCCATTGGAAATCTACAAGACCAAAAGTTAGAGACGAATCAACAAAAATGTATACATGCTCTTTCTTCTGTCGAGCATTGTTATTTAATTCGGAGATAATTTCTGTGGAATATAATTAAGGACTTGACAATTTTGATTTGCAAAATCGGGTGGTGACCTAGTTATTGAGTAAACACACACATTTGGTTTGAGTACATCATGTTAAGACGATTCGACGCCGGTGAACATCTCGATTGCGATGTGATTATGATGTACACACAATCAACTCGAAAAATAAATAAAATTAATCTTTTCAAAGCTTCATTAGGTTTTACAAGGAAATTGAGGTAGAGGTTAGCTTATAGTATTCGATGTGGTTTTTGTTCACTTTTGCACTTTGTATGCTCTGCTCAATCTCACAGTGTTTTTGCTTTTTTTTTTCTATTCTTTTGTTTTTATGTTTTATTTATAAATTTGTATTATTTATTTATTTGTTTATTATTTGTTATTATATTTATTGCTGTTATTATAATGAATAGGGTAGATGGCCTTAGCTTTCGATCCAATCCGGACCTTCTTCAGAGGCATAAAACAAGTACAAACAAATACATATCCATTTATAGAAAAAGAGAGGGGGAAAGGGATTAAGGAAAGGATCCAGAAAGAAGCGGGAAAATAACAGCCAATCAAAGTTCCTATTTCAGAAACAATATTGGTGGCTATGAACCAATGGGAGTGCTGTTATTATATGTATCTTCATAATTTCTGTCTCTGTACCTTTCTGCCCGTACGTTCGTGTTCCTTCTGTTTATCTGTTCATCGGGCATATCACCATAAGCCTCGATTTCTATAGATGGGGCATCCATTGACATTTTTGTCTTGTCCCGTTTTCCTTTTGGTTACTCTGCTTTAAAATAATGTTTTGCTTCATTATGTTTGGACAATAATCACGAAGTATGGAAATAAATGTGAGTTCGAATTGAATAATGAATTTGAAATGTTGTTATTATTCACACATGATGCACGATGTATGCATGGAAAGCCCTTGACCAAGCAATGTAAGTAAATGTCGAATATATTTTGACAAAAGATAAATATACTTCCACGCAGGGTATAGAATAAAAGTGAAATTATTATTTGACCACGCGCAGAATGTGAAAAAGCTGCACAAAATATTAGTAAATTTGCTATCCATTGTTTGGTAGAAGAAAACTTGAGGCATACATATTGGGGAAGTATTTCAGGTGGTAAAAGATTTGCTTTTGATTTCTTCTCTCAATTTCTATAAGTTTAGTGTTTCTAACGGACACCAATACAGATAAAAGTGATTCAAATTCCATGATTTATACGTCTTTGGCAATGCCGGGCGGGGAATAAACCTAACAGGAAAATTTGCTTTCCCATAGATCTAAGGGAATGGTTGACTGAAAACATCCAGTCTAAATAAAACCGTTGCAACATCTTCGATTTTAAACTCGGGGAAATATCTAAATCACGCATGCAGCCGTCACCACTACGCATTGTAAGTTCATATGCAGTTCTTATTCGTACAATTAGCAATGCAGTAGCATCACAATTCACCATAAGACAGGTTTTTCCCGTATGCCCTCGTTGTTTGAGATGATTATAATACAGCACGCCCGGGACTCTTAATTATTTCTTTTCCCTAGCAGAGAGAGAGAGAGAGAGAGAGAGAGAGAGAGGGAGAGGGGTGAGCAGGAAAATTATTCCCTTCTCAATTCTCAATACCTGCACCTGATCTCAGAGCGAACCCCAAATCTAATTTGCTGCCTGTTTTCCCGAGCGCATGCGCAATGTTTTCTCCCTGCCTCATGAATATGCAGATCTCATAAGACGGGCGTCATCCCTTGTTTTGTGCACGGGATGCAGCAGCAAATAATAGCGTGTGTCGTCTCTGAGGTTGGGCTGTGTGTACCGTGCGCGTGTGCGTTTCAACGGGGAGGGTTTTTCACTCTCTGACTGGCCGGACGAAGGATGACTTAACAAGCTGAAAAACTCTCCCCCATTTATCGCCTCGACTGTCAGCCGGTGAACATCGTCCATCCTGTCCTCTCTCTCCCAGTCCTCCCTCCTCCTCCTAGTTTCATCGCGAATCGAAAAGGAGGATGAAGATTCTGACTTGGCATCTTGGGGCATCCTGCCTTACATCATGGGTGATGCATAAGAACCCTGTTAGTGCATCACTGCATCTTCACAGCAAGGTGGTTGAGTATCTGTACGTGAGTATAAACAAATTCCTTCTCATTTCTCACCATCTTCACCCATCTTTCTTTCCTCCGTAATCACCACTCACCAAAGACACATCTTAAACAGAAATCACCCTTTGAGGCCAATCCTCGGCATATTATTCAGTCCATAATCCAAAATGGTCCATGCAATCAGTGCACGATACACACAAACGAGCTCCGGCAACCATTTCTCTCTCTGATTTCCCGCTAGTCATTAAGCTCCCCATCAATTGTTTATGCGATGTCCGGATCGCAGAGTAAGCACTTATTGTTTCTAAATTGAAGCATGCCTGCTTTTAATAACAGACTAGAATTCACTCACTAATGAAAGAGTTCTGACGAGGCTTTTGTTTCATTGTCGAACCTAAAATACACAGTGCCATATGGACTCATGCCAGAAACGTAAACCCATACTAGAGTAGTCTATTCTTCCAAAGTTCACATTTCTAAAGCTCTCGTCGTCACAGCATGTCAAGGCTGCCCTTATCGGCCGTAGATTCGTCCGGTACAACCGCCTCAGGAACCCGTGCTTTTCATTGTTTTCACACATTATAACCACGGCCCCTTCTTTGTAGTTCTTTATTAAAACCCAGCCATGCGAACCAAACCGCTATATATGAATCAGCAATGTGTGATTTTTCTTTGTGTGGACTGGCACGTGCCACGGTATTCTTGGGAGCGAGCTAACTGCGTTATGGACATACACGCAGTACACAAATTGACCACATGTTTTGTTTTTTGGCATTTCAATATTTAAGAGAGGCTGTGTGACAATCTGCTGGGAAAAACCCAACCACATGCTTTAAATTTACGACTGTCAAAAACACATCAAAGTCTCAAAACCCGCTGTACAGAATTTCAACTTTCGGATATTTTTTGTCTGTTCAGTGCAACAAGGGAAAATTTTCTTAATAATAGATATTTGCAACGGGATAAAGAATAGTAATGTTTGTTTTACCCATGCTATACACCGATGTGTGTTTTTACACTGCATATTCGGTTCCATTGAGAAAATAGAAATATAAACGCAGATATTTTCTTTGTTTAAAAGGGGAACGAGGAAAGTTAATTAAACAGTGAGTTTTGGATGTTGGTGGTTAATAATCGGCAGGTGCTTGGGTTTGCTCTGGCCGTCTTTGCGGCTTTGGGGGTTCGGGCCGTGTCCCTTCTGCTGACACCTGCTCTGCGGGCTATGCTTGGGATCAACTACGACCGAAACATGGCAAGAGGGACTGACAGCTTGTTTCAAAACCCCGGTCTTTTTACCCCGTTGCGATTATAATATTATGCAGAGCAAATGCCGCATCAATTTAGATCAAAAAACCTCCCTTTATTGTAATCCTAGATGAGTACCAAAAGCATGTCAATATGAACTATTAATTAGTACTTTTCATTAAAGCCAAGAAGCTCCCTGGTTCTCCTTCAAGTTTCAAATCAAACAAAATAATTTAAGATATTGAACAAAAGAATAGCAGAGAGGCTTTGCGTATTTAGACATTTCTGATGGATTTTGTTAGGTTTAATTATTATTTTATCAGCTGATGTGAGTTGGAGGTGTGAAAGCTAATATGCAGAGCCTCACATGCTGATGATATAGACCGTTCATTATTCATTATAAAGTGTAGCCAGTCATGCGTAAACCACAAGTGCCCTCCATACACACTAATGACTTATCCAGATTGAAGGGGGGGGGGTGCTGGTCTACAATGCATCCATTACGCTCTGACCGAGAGTAGTTATTATTATTCTAAATTATTATGATGATTATGTTTATGATGTCATTTTTTATATGACGGTCTCAGGTATACATCAGGCTTTTGAATTCATAGTACTGTTTGGTTAATTTATGTATTTTACAAATTTCAGAATAATAGTTTTTTTTCTACAATGACGTGTGAATTTGTTGTGTTCTTCTTTTTAGCAAACAGGCATACGATTTCATCAAATTTTAGTTGTAGACTAAAATTTTTCTGGGTTTATTTATTGTCTTTTATCTCTTGTCATGGTATTGGTTGAAGATTAAAATGGACTTCCACTTCGAAATCTTAATTGCAAGTTAAATATTTTAATTTCGGTTAAGGCGCTAATCCCACAGGGAGTTTTGCCATAAAACATGAGAGAGCAAACAAATCCGGAGAACGGAAATGGAATCGATTACCTCGTCGGTTATTCGGTATCGACGTCACCAAGAGAACTTCCTCTTGTTTTCGTCGTGACATTTTCCAAAAGACACGTTTTTTTATGTTTTCCTTAGAGGGTTTTGTCTCACACACACCCGCCGCGTGTCGCGGACAGGTTTTAATTATTCCCGTTTAGGGCATGTTGGCTAAATCGTGCCAAAAACGCTCTTCGTTTTTTTGTGTGTTTTTTTTTTCAACGCCGACAAAAGAAGACTGGTATATGCAGAGTTCCAGTAGAATCGTGATAACTGTTTAATGTGACTAGTACTCCAGTGAATTGGATGCAAAAACGACGAGTCCCATATCAGCGTTCAGATGTAGCAGAAATTAACATGGATGTTTTCTAATAACACAGATTTTATATCATCCGTATGGTACCTTGTCCGATGGGCAGATTTCACATTTTCTTTACGTTAATGGGCAAAAACCCAGAACGAAATATATCTGAAACAACACCCTCCGAGCGGTCTAGAAAACCTGCCAGTTTCTCTCTCGCTGTATGCGGCACTTAAATTGGTATGAGAAAAAAACAAAAAAAAAAAAACATGAAATTTTGCTTATTATACAGTGCACGTTCTTCAACAAAAGAACGAGCGGGAATCTAACGCGAAAGCTCGGGCCGGTCTTCCTGAATTATATTTAATTTCAGCTGACGTTGCCCAGAGCCACCAGAGGGGTGAGACAAAAGAAAATGGACGGGCGATGTGCACTCAGCGAGTAAGAGCGAGCGGGAAGAGAGCGATGGGCCGGCCGTCTTAAGGGCACAATTCACCCGCTGTGATTTAGAAGATTGGTCCGCCGGATACGAACAATTCCCTGCCTTTAGTTTGTCTCCCCCCCCCCCGTATATGGCAAAAAAAGAAATTAGTGCATTATAAGGAAATATGATATGACGTGTAGAGTGCAGGGAGAGAGTGTATTGGGTCTGAGTGGGAAACACAACACCAAAAGCAAACCATCTGAAGCATGGTTTTAGTAAAAAATGTGGATAATTAATTTCATACCCATCGGAAATGCCCTAAAACTAAACTAAGACCGAACTCCTGGTCGTTGTGTGTCCGGGTTTTGGAATCCAAGCTAAACTGCAAGGACCGGTGCGTGAATTCTGTTCGAATTATGCTCTCAATGTACAAGGGAACTGAACAAATTACTTTGAAGTGATTTTTTTTAAAGTAGGAAGGACAGCTAAAAATGTCAAGCGATGATTGTTCTTGGAAAGATTATGCGTATAATAAAACATACGAGAGGCGCAAGTGGGAAATGTATGTCGAATCACAACGAAAGTGAAAACAAACAATTACCATCTCGACTTCCATTTGGACATTAACTTTTTATAATAATCCCACTCAACAGTATGAAGACTAAAAAGCGCAAGTTTCTACAAGGTTCTACAGTAATTTTGGTGTAGATTTGATGAAGTGCCGGACCCTTTCAAAGTGTTTTCATTATGTTAAACCGATGCCTGGGGGGTACTGAGGCCTACGCTTCTGCCAAGCCACGCTTTACGCGATCTGTCGGTCTCTGCTTCATGTCAACTCAATCCACTTCAGCCCTATTTTCAAATCTTACTATAAAAACGCGCCTGCGTGGTCAAAAGCATAAGAAGCAGTTCTGCCATTTTTTCCCGCGTTCTAAAAGGCCATCTGTATGGTTTGGCGGGAAAAACAGCGGGGGTGGTAGAAACCTATGTTGCATCTCCAGCAAAACCCCGCAATTCATTCTACATTTCATTTAGTTCTCAAATATCAGAAGAAGGGATGTTACTCGATTAAGGATCAGCGATTCGTTAACAAACACACAATCCATATGGTGCAGAGTTTTTAATATACAGATGGCAACAAATTAATATCACATTATGCTATTCAATGCTGGCTTGATGTTGATGTTTTCTTTCATTAACAAAAATATGTATTATTTACAAAATAAATGGTTATTCGGTGATAAGGATATTTTGTGACGCACGTACAATTTGTTCACTCGTTGAATCACATCGTACAATATCATGCATTATCATAATAATGTAAAGTCTTCTTCAATTTATTTAATGACCTCAAAAGGAACGTTTTTTTTAATCTGCAAGCAAAAGAGGGAAAGATTGATCGAAAAAATTCAGTTTCATGATACGGTTGATTTATATTCTGTCACAAAACACCGTTATTTTCAAAGTGTTTAGTCCTTTTGATTCCTAAAGAAACCCTTTCATCATTTTATGGATGAAAGGGACTTGAATTCCTTACCGAGTACATTTATATGTCCATGGTTTTTTTTGTTAAGAAGATGCAACTGACTGGTGACACATGTTTGGTTCTAGGAATTTAGAGAGTTCGTTCGTTGGTTCGTTCAAATATCTTTTTCTTATTGGAGAGGCTTTATATTACTTATATCTGAAGTCTTTAATTTTCTTGAGGTGTGTCTTATAAAACTTTTTTTTTATTTTTTTTAACCAGGGATGTTCACTTGTTGTTTTGTTTTGTTGTTGTTTTGTTTTAGAGTCTTATGTAGGATGCTGCCAGCTAAACCAATATGATTCTTTGTATAATATTAACAAAACAAAACTAAAATCGACGAAGGGAATTATTGGTTGACATTTGAACAATGTGTGCGATTCGGAATGTTTTAAAATGGATGAAATTAATGATGTATACCACATTGCATAGCTTTATAACAACATCAAGCGATATGCCTACGTTGTGGTTGATCAGCTCACAGAATGTCATCGTTCATATAACGCTTGCATAATTATGTCAGTTCAAATTATGAAAATACAAAACAGGTTGGACTAGATATTAAACTACAGTTGAACTCTAGTCGAGGGTTTTGCAGCGAAGCCCTATAGCGCGTCTCAGGCAATCGGACACTCGGCAGATGGGGATCGCGAGTCGGGTCTATTCTCGCTCTACACCCCGCCTTGCTACGGCGAGCTGCACACACGCCGTATGCAGACGTTATAAACCCAAAAGACCAATGCAGCGTGACTGTGGCTCGCTATGCTTGTGTGGGCTGACATCCAATATTACTAAGAAAATACAGGGCAATTTTGTTTAACACATTATCATTAAGTAATGGGGTCACTCTGATGTAAGTATAACTTAAGAAAAACAAACTAAGAAAAATACGAGTGTTTTGTCTTAATAACTTTGTTTGATTTGTGCGGGAAATGAAATGATGCTGGATTGTTTGAGTTCCCTAATTGTAGTGAAATATCACGTGCTTCGCTGTTGAAAGTTGTGTGTTTACTATTGCAAATTGTGTTTACTATTGTTTGGAATTATAATTATTAGACAATCCAACACCGTACGATCAAACTTATTAAGAACCGATCAGCGGTTTCGCGCCAAAATCCAGAGCGAAGCTAATTAACTATTCCCAAACGTCCAGCTTCCCAGTTCCAAATTCCACTCGTTTTTTGATATTAACCATTCCCAGTAATTCACATAAATCTTTATACTTGATACTCGAGCACTCGCCGGTTGAGTCCAATTTGTCGCCATGGTTTTAAAACTAGTCTTTATTTTCTCACGAGTCTATATTTACATAATAAAAAGCGTTAGTGATTTGAACTTTGTACTAAGAGTTTTTTTTTATTTTTTATAGAGCGGGATGGTTTGGTTTGACAGCGTGTATGTTTGAGATAGAGAGATGCCTGGGTTTGAGAAACGGGCTCCCCGCATGAAGCCGTCAACCACTGACGTGTTTGATTAGTGCATGTTGGATAGCCTCTCTATATATACATACCGATCGTGTCCCGACAACCACTTTGGTGAAATTAGTCAGAGCTGCTTGCCTAATTTAGTGAAATGTTTATCATGGATTTACATTTCACACCACGATCTCGCTTAGAATGTATACACGATTATCGCATTGCATTGTTTCATCGGCTTTAATCTGTACGCTGGTAGGGCGCGTTAATTAAAGGCGAATTATTTTATAATTATCATGCACTGTGTTTGGAAATCAACATACGCTTTCGAGTCGCCATAGATTCTGTCTTTGTGAGTTGCTTTTTCTCCGTGTGCGTGCACCATCGCTTGGCAGCAGAGGCTGTTATTTGAGCATTTATATTGAATTATACTGACAATACTATCTTATATGCATTTTCTATTTCTATTTCCATTCATTGTTCGTTCCGTACGAGGGAGAGAGTTGATGACGACTCCCGGAGACAAAACCTTCACAACATTATAATCAATCACGTGTTACGGCTCAGCCAATCCGATCCAGCGTTGGAGCCATTATGCTAATTAGCGGCTAGCCCACGCTGCTCTGTATGGGGTGATGAGGTTACGGAGATAATGCGTTTAGCAATCGGACCTCACGTGGTTTTGTTCTAAGCCAATGAAATGTCTCCCTTGAGAGAATCTCAGCGAATGGGCTCGTTCAAGGACATGCATCTTCAGATTGTATTGCTGCGAGGTGGATTCTTGAAGCTCCATAATAAGACATGTCAGTGCCAAATTAGTTCCAGAATTTGCAATAAATGCAAGAGCGACTAAATCAGTCGGGTTTCTACATCGCTAAATACACAACCAAGAACTAATCATATACCATCGAGATGCTGATTAAAGCAGTTACTATTATTATTAAGCGGTACAACGGTTTTTTAATTATGTCTCTCTACAAAATGAGAGAGAAAGCACTCCACATTACTCTACAAAATTAAAACCATGTTTGTCTTTGTTCTCATTTAAACGACGAGAAGTGATTTTAAAACGATTCATGTTTTGTATTAGTTTATTTTTATTATAGAAAAGCTTTTTAGTCATTTCCAACCATTTTCAACTGATTACACCCATCTCCTTAATCAAACCTCTCCATAATTAACATGATGTGTGGTTTTTGTTCATCCTAGGCTCGGGTACAATTATAGTCAAAGTGCATATTTTGTGCTCTCCATAAACGAATCAAACTTTGCTTTCCAACCCCCCCCCCCCCCCTTTAATTCTTGGACTCGGTTTTCATTCGAAATGAAAGAAAGAAAGAAAGATGGCTTTGCCATGATAATGAAACCATTCAGAAATACTATTCAGATATAGGTAAAACAAAAACAAATCAAGAGATATATAGAAGTCATAATCAGAAGCTCTTGTACAAAACAATTTTCCTTCATGTCATAGTTTACGGTTTGAACGACGCAGGGAACACAGTTTAAGATTGACAATTTTAAACAATTATCGTACTTCGAAACCCAGAGATTCACAAGCGAGATCATCTTATTTGAAATTCAAATGAAGTCGCCTGATCAAGATGTAGATGTGGTGGTCCCTTATTGAATATTGCCACTCACTAGGTGGGTTTTCAAGAGCCGGGAATAATCTAAAAGGGAAAGCTTTGTGTACCGTAATTGAACTGACTGGATTGGAGTTTACGGGGTTCACGATTCACAATGAATGTACTTCACTCGAAAAGACTGAATTAACAAAATAATAAATAAAATAAAAATCATTAATATATTATATTGGATTCTCTGGTCAATAATATTTCAAAATTGGTTTCACTGTAATGTGATCATTTCAGATTGTGTTGTCGTTATGGAATATTGAGAGTGTTTGAGAATTGTGCACTGGGAATGTGTCATCTGCTGATGAACACCGGAGCATACTGATCGAAACGTCGAGTTTAAAACAACAGTTATTTCCATCTGGCCTCCAAAAGCCGCCCAATTTGTCGAGGCTTCAGCAGCCGCTTCGGAATTAGACCAAAGTTCATGTAAATGCCACATTTAGATTTGAATTGAAATGGAAATGAACTGGTATCGTTTTACTGTTGTTTCCATTTTAGTGAAGCAGTCGTCTTACAAATCCTTCATCTCGGATGATTTTGTTTGAGAGGAATTTACGTCCCTTTGGGCGACAAAGAATCTGTAAATACCGAGGCTTAACGACAGCCATTGAAATTGTCCGAAATCAAGTACCCGCACGTGATTGGCTAATACAAACAAAGCGCAATCTGACAGGTTGGATAATTCATTGGTGAGTTGGTGTTCACTGAAGCGGATAAAGCAAAACGAGTTATTGCGGTTGAGTGGGTTTACGCACTTCAGATATAAACCAGTTTGTCCAATCTTTTTCGGTTTTTTTGTTCCCTACGTCAGTTTAGCCGCGAACTAAAGTCTAATCAATGCATTCTACCTGAAATTAAACAAATCTGAGAAAATGAAAGTCTGTGACTGTTCTCTGATCCAATTTGAAATATAATTCGCTGGTGCACAAAATAATAGCAATATGTAAAAACAAGCCAGGATATTTACTTATTATTTTAAGGAAATGAAATAAAGTTTAGGCCTCTCTTCATGTCTTCAAAAATAGGGTCGGGGTTGTTGTATTTTTGCCATTTGCACACATAATAAGAAACTAATTGTAAAAAACTATTCAAACAGAAGTTTGTGAAGGAAGTTAAGTTCGTAATTTGTTGAAAGAATATTCCCGATTTGCACAAGCTGAACTTAACTTTATTCCTACAATATTATCACACACGACCGATGGCAGACAACAAATTATCACGCTCAATTTTCTTGAAGCTCAATTTGTACACTCATGTCTTTTTTTATTTTATTTTTATTTTACATAAAAAATATGATTACTTGTTTACAACAGCCAAATCTGAAAATCAAAAAGAAAAAGTGTTCGTCTGGTTGGCCTATTAACTAGTGCACTGCAGTTCAGTGTTTCAACCAAAGTAAAATGACGTCATCAACCTCTCAGTGGTAAACACATCTCATTGGTTGTTTTGACCTGTTGCATTTTGACTGTATCCGCGCTCGGTGTCTATTTCTAATGGGACGGACCTCGCTGTCAGCTAAAAAGGTTGCTTGCGTTAAAATGAAAAAAGAGAAGAAAAAAAAAGAAGAAAAAAAAAGAGATTTGCATTGGGGCTTCCCAAGAAGGGGAGATGATGATGGGACAGGCGAACGGTCCTTGACGGGGGTCATGTTTCCAACTTGACCTGAATTTGTGGTATGACTGATGGAGAGGGTCGGTCATGTTGCACTCTTTTTAAGGTGTCAGTGTCCCGATATCGCTTTATTTAATAGAAGGGCCCGACTCGTCTTCCTATTTTGTTGTTCTCTTTTTTTGGCCCTCGCGTAAATTATCAATGACTCAGCGATTACTACTTGCGGCGTTTTAATGATAGAGAAGTTAAAATAAATGTGCACGTGTAAGCGAATTGATGTTGTAAAGTTTCGATCGAAGTATGTTTTTGAGTCAGGCTTTTTTGGAGAGAGTGATATCAAATTACCCTAAGTTCATTTTAAAAGAGGTGACATTTTAAAGAGTTTGAAAGACAAAGAGTGTCATTCCTTCAAGTGATTTAAACATTTCATACCTTGGTTAAATCGCAGCCCTTACAGAAATAAATTCATACACAAAATAGTAGTCGGTTGGTATTAACACTTTTAACGTAATACAATAAAACTAGGTCAACCTGAGACAAAAAGAGTCAAAATCCCTCACTGACGTGGATCAATTAGGACCCTACTTTAGGAGAGTAAACTAATTCTGGCCCCAGAAGAAAAAAAATCAGGAACAAAAATCGCTACCTGTCACTCAGCAAAACTTATGCATCAAGTTTATTTCTTGCTGTCATCCTTCGACAAAGACATTGCCTTGCTGTTCAAGGAGAAAGATATCTCAAAGTGCTGATAGGATTTCGAAGGAATCCGTCTTAATATATCGCGAACTCGAACTATAAGACATAGTGCTCTTCTCTTATTCCACCTGAAATCGATTTCCAACAAGAAAGAAAAAACTCGTGTGGTACTTACAAGACTCATTTGTCACCACGCTTTCGGTATAAACTGACAGTAATATATGATGAAGTACAAATAGGATGGGCTATAATAAGTGAAATGATAGTATTTCTGTTTCTATCATCGCTGACAACAAATGACAAGGTCTAATCAAAACGAAAAATTGGTTTTCAGAAATGATCATCATTATTTTTGTCAAGAGCTGATTTGGGAATCGCTTTCCGAGTTGATTTGTCAAAATGGGTTCAAGTGATTGTTTCTGGCAAGCTGTATGTGTACTTTGAACTGGTTGTCTGCATCGATAGCAACTTGTATAATAATGCAAGAAGTTGTTGATTTTATGCGCATTAATTATCATAATCATGTGTGTTGGGTTCCCTTTGTATATATCGCACACGCGTCTGCAAATAAGATATTAAATACAACCACTCACGAGGGCATGACTAATGAAAAGTCCTGCATATATTCGGGGCACAAGATGCTTTGAAGTTGCCGAGCTATTAAGACTTAAAAACCCCAGAGCGGTGGGACATCCGTTTATCGGCTTAGTCTCTTGCGATGCAATTGCAAAAGATGCTCTGGTAATCAGTTTACCCCTAAAATCCCATCTGATACCGTGAACAAACAAATCCAGACAGCGTCGATACTGCCCGTGTGCTCTTTTCCCCATTCTCTATATATCCATAATCGATTCTTGTGCACTCTTTATCCTGCTGGTATCGACACCAGCGTACGCCCTCTGGAGTTTGATTCAAACGATATTTTGAAACAAAGGACGATGAAAGAACTATGAGCTATCTGAAATCGTAACTTGGAGCTAAATGCACGCTGCAACATCAACTTATATAGTTCGTTTTCTAAAAAACTGATTTGCTCCGATATAGCAGACTGAAATCAGCGGACAGAATCTACTAATAATGGGAAGCAGACCCCTCGGCGATCATGGCGACGATTTTGTGTCGAGATATTTCATAATTGCATCTGTGTGAATGAACCATAGGCGCTCCGGGGTGAATAAGTATGAATTTACCCAGCTCTGTGTTTGTTCCATTATAGGTTGCAGTGCGCCCGTCCGACGCGTTCAGCCCTCGCCCCGCCTCTCTCGCTCTCGCTCTCCCCGTCCACTTTTCTCCCCGGTAATAATTCCCCCACTTTTCAAGAGTGAACGGAGTAGAGACGTGAAACCTGAACCGCATGGCGGTTGTTTTGCGGCAAATTAGTCTTTTCATGGTTTCCACTGGGTTTGGTTGTATGAGAAGTGCAAGCTAGGAGCTAAGCGGGAAATGTGAGAGACGTGGTCTGCCGAACTGGGCCAGTATGAACGGAGACAAAGACATGACACGCCCTGAATTAAACCTTGCAAGGTACAGCCGAATACATCACACACTTTATGTCAATTGACCATGTTCAAATTTCAGCTCTAACACAAACAACTACCCATCCTGAACTCGGATACCACGCAGCCGTTTAGTAAGTTCGGCAGCGTGTAATTTGCTATCTTCAGAAGATAGCAATATGGTATCTCCATTGTGGTCTGGGTAATATGGACAGAACAATTCACAATTCAACACACTGTATTATCCGATCCCGTCGAGTACATTATTTTTTATGTGTTAGACTTCACAATCAAACACAAACAACTACCCATCCTGTACTAGGATACCACGGAGCCATTGGTTTGGTATTGTGTAGTGTGCTTTGCTATCTTCAGTAGATAGCAGTATGGTATCTCTATTGTGGTCTGGGCAATATGGACAGAACAGACTAACAAAAGAAAACAAACAAAACATGAAATGCTAATAGTAATGAAATTGTTTCTATATTTTAAGACATAAACTTAGAGAATAAAGTAATCTTCATACGCTCAATATCTTCCTTCTTGAAGTTCAGATAACTTGAGCAAAATACACTAATTATTGATTTTATTTTCCCAACCCAATCTTCGCTATATATTCATACACACAATGTATGTTGCTTGAAAATCGAAATGCCTCGTCATTCCGGAACACTCTATGCATCTACAGTAGTCCATTAACTCCTGAAAAACACCAGAGACGAGATGCAGCAGCGGCGGGGCAAATCCGTAGTTATACCGTTCGCCAGCAATTCTTCCTTAATTCCCCGGAGGGTAGTCAGTGTAGAAATGAGGATGAGCTATGCAAGGCCAGAGAAAAGTGAGGTCGAGGGGGGGGGGGGGGTTGCTGGCGTAATCAGCCAATCGCTCCCCTAGGTTCTTTGTTATTCCTGCTGCTTTCTATAAACCACGAGTTTAATCATTGACTAAGTCCTATTTTAATTGGATGTGCTCTATTCGGGATAAAGACGTCACTTCCGGATGATGGAGAGAGGAAAAAAAATTGTGAAGGTTTATTGTTGGTGCTTCATTTCAATTGGTGAATGTTTATTATGTGTGTCTTATGTAGACTGTGATTGTTTTCTGTCTGCCTGTTTGTCGGGTAAAAATGTCTCCACCATTCAAGCTGGAAATCCAGGGAGGTCTGTTTTTGATTACCATGTGAACTATTGACCTTGTTCCTTCCTTAATAAACACCTGCCTTAAGGTTGATATTTGTTTGAAAATGAGGCCGTTGGCGTCACTTAATGTGATGTTATATTCACACATAAGGCAAATCTAACGGGCACCTTTGAGGCAACCAACTGCAGCGCATGCTATTATGTCTACTTCTGTAGCACATGAGTAGTTTTTCCCAAAATGTCTTACGATCCCCAAGAAAAATAATATGTGAAAATTAAAATGTGACTGCCTTTTTGTTTTGTTTAGATAACCTTACGAACAGGGTCATTACATTATACTCACACACGATAAAACACAGACAAGAACCGCGTTTCACTAAAAAATGATACTCCGAAAAAGGGGGGAAAAACACATGCGCACCAATGTGAAGGACCTTTTTGTATAGTGACACACTACGAATGATTGATTCTGCCTGAACAGGCTCCATATTTAATCTTGACTCTTTCTCTCTTCATATGTTAAAATCTCTCGGATTTGCTGTCGATACTTTCTTCTTTGGATCATGACAATATTGATCCTGCCTCGGTTGCTGCTTGTCTGTTTGTAATTTCTCAATGTTTTTGGCCTCTGTATGAAAGGGATATGAATTTGTTTCTCAATGCGCTGTCTGTTTGTCTGTGAGACAGTGACGTGTACTTTAAAAACTCCCTTTTCTGTCATTTTTTGTTATATCAATTGTTCAAGGGACGCACGGGTCGATTCGTTGATATTCCGCCCTCGCAATTGAGAAGTTAATTTCCCTTCTATTCTCAAGACACGACTCTCGAAATAATAATACAAAAAAACTGAAGTCTACTTTTTCAGATAGATAATTGTGAACCTCCTACGCGCTCTTTCTAAAACAGAATAACAGTATTTGATATATCCTGTAACTTTTATTCTGACCACTATTTTTTTTTAAAGTGATTATGTGTGTTATGGATCATTTATTAGATAATTCGATCAGGTTTTAAGATAATCGATATAATGTATTTCTATAGGAGCAATTGAAAGATGAGTCTGTACCAGACTGGTAGAACCAAGGATAATCAAAACGATTATAGATCATCCTAGATTATCTGAACTGGCAAATATTTCGACTCATACAAAAAAATAAATGTATAAAACAAAGGTGTTTTAAGCCCAAGTTTTCAAAGATTTGTTATTTTGTGCTTATGTTGGGAAACACCAAATGAGAATACTACTCTTTGACAATTAATAACAAAGGTGTCCTGAGACATCCTTTGTCTTTAAAGATTCCTTTGCGAACTGACTATGCAGATATCCTAAATTAAGTCAAGTTTTGTGTTGCAGTTCAGCCTAGATTCTCTTCAAAATGGTTCCTTCAACTTCAACTTAAAGCTCGTACCCAATTCATATTTTTCAGCTAAACCGTACTTGCATCCCTGCTTCTTTTCATCGTCCCCGGTGGCCGTCTTAAATGTCATCTGACTTGAAAAGGTCATATAGAGTGGTCTGATTGCATTGCTGTCCTTATTTATTTTTTTTCCTTTATATTATTTGCTATAAGAATATAAACTGCTTCTAAAAACAAAGTGGATCGGTTTAGAAAAGCAACCAAACGTAGAGGGCGTAAGACATCAATAAAAACTGGTGCGCTTCATATATAATCATCAGCCCCCCCCCCCCCAAAAAAAAAAAAAAAAAATGCGGGTAAAACTATGTTATAATTCTCTTTTGGGTGTTGGCTCTTAAAAGAGCCGGTTTGGTATCGACGTTTCGAACAGCATACTCTGCTCATCTTCAGGAGAAAACATCATCAACAACAACACTTGAATTGCACGCCTACATTTCCACTAAAGTACGACCTTATGTTAATCCATCGTAATCGGGTTGGGAGTGTTTGAGCCATCACACATCAAGACAAAAAATACTCTAAAAAAGCGCACCCTATTTTTTAAAATGTAAGTTGAGTGTTCAGCGTGACCTCCTTTGCTGTCCAACGGAGTGGAATGAGATACCTCCATGGTTTGCTAAGAAGGGGGCAAAGTGCTTTGCCATGTGAGCTTCTCTAACTGTGTGTATTTATTTTTTATCGAGAGTGAGATCTTGTTTTGCGAAGGGAGCTTAGCTGTCTGTTTACTTGTGCATGATGGAACTGATGTTTGCGGCAGGGGTAAACACTCGACAATTTAAGTACAAAAAGGGCTAAAAACATGAAGGAGAAGGGGGTCTTTTGGATTGGGTTTTGTTTGCTCAGCGGTTTATATTTCGTTCGAGTTTATGCAAAATGGTGGGTTGTTAACTCGGGCGAGAGGAAGGGGGAGCTGTAAACGTGTGATGTTTAGGGTTGTACACTTCAGCCTTAAACTCCCACGAGTTGTAGTTTGATATCGTTTTGGAAAATTACTTTCCAGAACTTGACTTGTACAGTTATGGACATCCATTGTAGAATATATACAATAGCAAGGCAGAAAAAGAACAAAATCTACCTGGCAAGTAGATACACACATGGTGTTACAAACATTATACTATTGCACTTTTTATTAGAAAAAATGTTTACATAATTGGTTTAAAATTATGGGTTCTTTATCATTTTAAACAAACGTATACGTGGTGTCTCAGATTAAAATAACAAATTTGATAGTCCATTGTTTCATTGTTATCCAGTTAAAAGAAACCATACAATATTCTTACTTGGGCATTTTTTAATAGGGTGAACTAAGCTAGAGTTAGGCCTACGTTCCTCTGACGAATAGTTATATCCACAACCAATCATGATACTTGAGTAATGACACGTGATTATCCACAACCAATCATGATACTTCAATAATAACACGTGCTTAACAACCTGACGGAATCACTCAATATTTTCCCGCCAAAAATCCAATTTACATCATATTCTGCGTGACAGCTGTCAATAAGAGTAATGTATTCACATGAGACTAAACCCCGAACATCTCAGAAAATACTATTACCATGGTTACCAAGACGTTGTCCGAACCGTTCTTGTTGTATTTTTTTTCTGGAAACATCGTGATGTCTTATTTTTAGATTGATCAATCTTTCCAAGAGTGTCCCTCGGCAAATAAGCGTAATGACCTTTAGCGGCCATCGTAGATAATCTTCAAGACACGGGTTTGATGCATCTATAGTCGAAGCATTCCGTTACTTTCGTCTGTATTAATCGCCTTTGCTACTCTCATCCTTCTGATCAAAGGTCGAGGTAGATTCCCGCCATCAAATTTCCAATTTACGATGGCCATGTCTTTTTAAATATTTGTTTCTCATTTCAGTAGTAGTCTCGAGAAATCCGAAAATCTACTCTGTTGGTAGTAGAATATAAAGCAAAACAAGTTCTCAACAGACCACAATCTACCTGGCAAGTAAACACACACAATGGTGTACCTCAAACCAAATACATATGTATAAGTAGTTTTGTAAGTCTATTACAAAGACAGTTTTGTAAGTCTATTACAAATACATTTTAGGCTATCATAGTAAAGAGACAATTTAGGTATGTTCGAGTGTTTTAGGGTGTGATTGGGTTTTAAATCTATGACTTATCAAGAATCGTAACACATTTTCTTTCACGAATTCCTTTTTTAAGGAAATCAATTTACAGATGACATTTTGTTTCGTGACATGTTTTATCCTCAGGACAGACATTCAGGGCCAGCATCTTCCAGTACAATTTAAGTTTTCAATCGACAGTATATCAAAGAGAAAAGAGCCTTGAGGAAAAAAAACAACAACATACATTTATGTTTTAAGGGTGCGGGTGGAGACAAACAACATATTTTAATTTTGAAATAGCCCGGAGTGGATGTGTTTGGCTTCGTATATAGGTCTTGGTAAATATTGACCATAGTCATCTGTCTTTTTAATGACAAGGGTAAACTCCCTGGGAAGAAGGGAAGTATTTCAACCTCTAGCTCAGCATAATTTATATGTTTGAAGAGCGATGATTCAGCGTGGGATAATGAGGGTAACAACCCGGAGCTCTTCACTTTTATACTTTTTTCAAGCCATGTTAAACATGAATAACATGTTTAACATGAATATTAAATACGTATAGGCCAACTTATTAAATCGCAGTACAATGCCTTTGCACGTTGTAACCTACATTTTACGTACAAAGTCAACCTTGCACCGATGCAGTCTAAATTATTCCTTAAAAAAAAAATAAGTGGACTGTTTAATTTTTCTGCTTTGATTATGTTCGTTAAACAAATATCAAGAATACAATTAAAGAAATCAACAAAATAAAACAACAGTTGTAGAAATGACAATTGTCTTTATAATCTTAGAAACAATAGGATACCACAAACAGTCTTTATACAATGCAATATAAACATACTTATTGGTGGGCCTCTACAGTGACTGATTGGGCAGTTTTTCCGTCTATAATTAGTCTTCAGATAAATTTTAGAGGTGGGTTGAGTGTCAATAAAAAAAACTTTCTCTTCTACACGCGCCGTATAATTTAAAGTGCGGGAGCAATATGATACAGGCTTGAATTACTATAGCAAAATGGTAGTGACGTCAGCCATGGCATTTCCTAGTATTTCTGTTCTATTATTGCTGTGCTATTGTATAAAGAGTCGACAGGGTCTGTTTTTGATCAAACTTGCTCCTTTGGCACGATTTACGTCAAGCTACTATTTTTGTTTTCTAACACTTATTTTTACTGTGACTTACGGCATCCCCATTTTCTTTAGCAATTTAATTTTGGACTAACAAATATTTACGCGGCAAAGACCCGAGTTATGGAGAACGAAACATTTTCGAATGATTTTAACGGAGCTTTTGAATAAATTATGATTTTTGAGAGTATATTTGTTTGTAAGTATCAACCTAGAACTTAATGAAAATCTAATCTAAACATGTTCATTGGTTTTGCTAACAATTAAGCCAATACATTTAAGCAATGGTATCAAAAACCGATTACTACCGCTATGGTATCGATTAGTTTTATCGATAACACGCAGTATATTCAAAAACTATAGGCGCTGGCTATTAATCATTGCGGGCGGCACTTAAGTTAATTTTACTATTTCAGTGGGGTTTTTTTTATTTAAGAAGAGTGGAAGTGATACATTCAGTATATACAAATATTCAGAAAATAAATATCACCCTAACAAGATATTCACGAACTCATTATTAGTTATCATAAACCAAGTTTACTAATTGTGAAATGTGTACTCACACTATGGTGTTCTGACGTCACCTCACTCAGTGCACTTGGAGTTATCTGCCCTCACAAACGCAGCAGCGATGAACAAAATCATACATAAAGCAGCCGTCTAGCATCAACGAATACCATCTATCCTATGTTTTAAAGGACAAATAATTCACAGATGAAAATATTAACTAAAGAATGGGTCGAATATGATATCAGGTTTCATGAAAAATAGTGAAATTCTCGAGCGAGCTGTTAAAAATAAATCAAAACAAATGAAATCAATAAATGACAAGGAATGAATGTTTAAACGTTGAATAATTTCAAACGAAAACCCAAAATGATATGAGTATAACAAAGGAATTTAATTACGGTAAAATCCTTGTAAATTCGAGAAAATAACCACCATTGACTCGTTCTTAAGCTGTGGCTCATTATTCGCTCATAGGCGCAGATGGTCCGTAACAATATCTGTGAATAATTTCGCCAGACTTTAAATAGTCAATTTAGAGTAAATTATACTCAAGTCGGGCTGTATATTGTCTTGGGTATTGTTTCCTATTGAGAGTGCTCATGGTCTCCTCATCATCATGTCGTGCGTGTACGACACGACACAGCCAACTCTACAAATTTAAAACATGGACATGTAGACGTGGTAAACAAACCACTTATCTCAAACGCTGTGCCTGCTGGGACTTGTCTGAGTCTTAGAACCAGATGGTGAAACAAGACATTCGGACTGAACATTTATTTTTTCAGGGGCAGTTTCATTTCCTTTCTTTATGGCTTTCATGAGTATGTTTTGTTTATTGGTTAGATAAATGTGAGTTTCAACTGAAATTGAATTGAGTCGAATTGAACTTTTTCTAAAATGTGTTAGTTCGCACCCTGAATGCCTAACAGAACTGAATATATGATACAAATATATTTATTCATCGTTTATCCATTGCATTCAATTCCATCATGTCTGTCCCATTGACATGCCCTGTCCATCTCCCCAACAAAGTCCCAGCACAAACTCTTGCATGATTTATTCCAATAAAATTAAAATATTAAAACGATTCTTCTCCTGAGCTGCGCTCCCTTATGGCCGAGAGGCATCTTGGCATTATCATGCTGGGTATGTGGCATACCCATGGGAGTAAGTAGTATAGTGAGAGCATTTTAAGACGTGGTGCAGGGCGAAGGAGGAAGAGTGTAGAGCGAAAAGAAGAAGAAGCTAGGAGAGAGCTGAGAGCGCACGGATAAGGACGCCATTTTCCGGTCCGATGCCTCTTCATCTCAGAGCCCCGCACGTGCGCTCTGCGTGAAGGATCCCTTCACCAATCAGAAACCTGCGCCGATGATTCATCGCTGATGCCCGGTAGGGCTCTGGACGGCGAGGCCGGGTAATCTCGGACCATACGCTGGGTCTGAGGTGAGTACCTTAAACATCACAACCCCCCCCCCTGTCTTTTCAACAAATAAAGGTAAATATATGGGAGAATCTTTTCTTCTGCATGGTATGCTAGAGGAATTTGATACCTTTCTTGAAGTGACTGCTCTGGCTGGGTGATTGCCTCGATTTAACACAGCGTGCTACTCGGGTTTGTCCACGGTATTACATCGAAAAACCCATGAAATCGGAGAAATATGTATCGCAGCACAAAAGCTCATATTATTGGTTGAGGATTTTGTTTTTTCTTCGGATGAAAGTGGTTTCGTTTTTGGGAACGGGTAAGAATAATGAAACTCGAGAATGCGAGTTGATAACACCGACGAAATGGCACTCGATACCATAGCGAATAATATAACGGCAGCTCGTCGTTCAGCAGTGAATGTTTGATTCATCCATGGCCTATTGCAGCTGTTAGAGGGCGCTGTTCTATAAAATCGTGGTAATCATGTCATGTTTTCGATAATTAACAAAAAACGCAACAAAGATCAATTTTGTTATTGTACATTTAACGGCTTAGTTGGTTTTTAATCAGCCAAACCTTTGACTGAAATTCACCGTTATAATCATTTTGATGAAGTAAATATTCTTAGCCCCTTACCCTGTGACTTAAATAATATTGGATTTTAATTTCAATGACTCAAACTTGTCTTTCCACAATTATTTGATGCCATTAACGGTGATCGCAATTTATTTGTGTGTGTTTATTAATTAAATGTTTCTGTACTCACTCTATTTTATTATTATTTTTTGTAATTAATTATAGAAGTTCAATTTTGTTATCCATGCATTGCCTTTTATGACAATACAAAGAAAAGTTGTGAGTATAATGGAACAGTATAATGGTTTTACGTGCTTTGTATTGCAACGCGGCTGCAGCGAAGCCACAAAAAAGCGCCAGCCCCCAGCAGTCTTGTCACCAACACAGCCATCTCCAAGTATTGTGACCTCGTTTCCCTCGATCCCCTGGGTCAAATGTACTAGTTTTGTGCATGTTTTGTTGATGAATCATGGGTACGTTTAAAACAGCCTGAGAAGCATCAACGATCTAATTCAGTATTGATGTAAATTTCTCAAAAAGAAAAAGCCAATATCCACGTTTTGGCCATTGTTGCTTGAAAAGCGGATTTTTTTATACACGTTTGTATAAGGCAGTGGATATAGGAGCTGTGAGGCTGTTATATTTTGGAAGAAGACATTTAAGTCTTTTGATATGAACGATTCTGATTGCTTTGGCTTCCTCCAAGCGACTCTGTCCAGAAAAAAAGTCAACGTGTATCCTCAAGCGAATCTTAACAAACACCACATCGCAGAAGAGCAGAGCAGTTCGCAAAAAACAACCATCCAGCTGTCTTCGTAATTGACGCACGCAGCCTGACACACAGAGAGAAAAAAAGCGCGCGAAAAAAACGCGGGAAATGGCCACAAACCAATTTACAAATCGGAATTTCTTTTTTTGGCGTTTTGCCTCCCGAGGTACCAGGTGGATTTGAAATGACAATAAAGAATGAAGAAACTGAAAAAAAGGGAGATCGGTTCCTTTTGTTTTTCTGAGTGATATCTCCCCAACTCGTATCTGGTTTCCCGTCGCTTCGACAGCCGAAGCTGATGAGCGGTGTGGGCAGACGATATTTAGGGCGCGA
Source organism: Asterias rubens (assembly GCF_902459465.1). NCBI lineage: Eukaryota > Metazoa > Echinodermata > Asteroidea > Forcipulatida > Asteriidae > Asterias > Asterias rubens. The sequence goes on from NC_047082.1 coordinate 8,535,179, forward strand.
TTTTTCTCGAGATGGAATTGGCGCGTATTTCTCACGAGACTCTATGGTTAGGTGTTGGAGAATGGGATGCAATCAGTCATTTTGGGGGGATCTCTTGTAATGGATTTTTTTTCCCGGCAGTAGTGTGGGATCGTTGGGTTTCACTCAAATTGATCAGGTACGGAGAGATGAGAAAGGGCAACCTAGCAAGGAAAAACAAAAACCAAGTTTTTTTGCGGTCATGAACTGGGTGAGGTGGTAAACCCAACGTCTTCTGTAGGTAAAGCGAGTTACAATATGACTTTGTGGCCCATGCTGCATGTTGCTCCCCCGTAATAAAGACAACGAATTCACAAGTAAGCAACTGAGTTTATTAAATACATAAACCCAGGCTCCGTGTTTCACACATTATGATCAATGTACATACAAATATTGTATGAACATGTTTTGTTAGGACCCTTTACGATATTCAGAACTGATAATGGTTTGTTTGATATCCCCCAAAATCAACCAAAAGGCCGCATGTGGGATAATTATTTGGTTTGGTTTGGCATACGAAGTGTGGCCCTGTGAACAAAATGGGTCCACATAAAAGGCAAGGTTTTGAGTGACTTAATACACACGTCCACACAAGGTTTTCATTAGTGTTGAAGAATATTATTTACTTTTAAGTGTACAAAACAAAGTAGTGTCCATAGAGGGTATATAATACAGAGCTTTGGTGTGTGAGTGTGCTTGTTGTTAACCAAAAAAAGGGTGTTTGTATAGATTTTGTGACTATTTCTTGAATAGCTTTATTGCAAACGCAAGCGTTATTTAAATCTTCAGGAATGAAATTGAGAAGGATAAGTAGATTTTGTCTTTGCCATCTTAAGACGTCACTTAAGATTAATGGAGCAGCTGAGTGATAGGTTGCTCTGGCCGCATCATTTGCATCATCTCAGGCCTGTCTACACATCTTTAAGAATTCCACGAGGGAAGCAAAATCCATCCGAGGAGACTGCACTTTTAAAGCAGCGATGACGAATGATGTACAATCAAGACACTGCTCGAGTCAAAATCTTCCAGAGAGAGGAGTTGTTTCCAATTTTGTGTCTAGTTCTTAGTGTTCACTGCGATCCTTGATTTACACACAATGTAGGCAATTAAGGCACGCGGTGAATGCCAAGAGTCTGGAATCCATACACATCTCAGCTTTATCAACGCGTGAAGGTATCATCGGACCAACACAGGGCGTTTGGACTCGAAGTTACGTCAATAGTTTCGAATCCATACACATCTCAGCTCTATCAACGCGTGGAGGTACCATCAAACCAACACAGAGCGTTTGGACTCCAAGCTACCTGTCACTTCCAATAAAGGAATTCATATACAAACTTCAAGACGAGGGGTCCTAGTGATGGAATGATTGATACATGTCTAATATTAAACCATCACTCGTCGAGCTTATTGACTCAAAACCTCTTTCTCACAGTGACACTTTAATAATTGTTTACATTTTGGGAATAGTTACTCCTCTTGTTTTAAATTAAGAGTTTGGCTTCTGCTAATAAACCCGGACTTCCGTAAATCAATCAGGTATAAATGGTAACATTTTGATTAAAGTGTAGTCAGGTGCGTAGAGGCTTACATGCACTGGACACTATTAGTAATTACTCAAAACAATTTATAGAGCATAGAAACTTGCTTGGTAACGAGTAAGGGAGAGCTGTTGATAGTATAACTCATTGTGAGAAACGGCTCCCTCTTTATAATTAAACGTAATTTTTCGAGAAAGAGGTAAGTTCTCACGATGAAATACGATGACTAATTGAGCTCAAGTTTTCACAGGTTTGTTATTTTATGCATGTTTGGATACACCAAGTGAGAATACTGGCCTTTGACAATTACCAAAGGTGTTCAGCGGTCGATTTCACCAAACTCTTCCTAACTTAGGATTAATCTTAGGACTTAGGACGGGTTCAGCTCCGTATCCAAATACGTAGGACGCATTGAACCCATCCTAAGTTAGGACGGGTTACTCGTCCTAACTCGAGTTAGGATTAATCCTAGAGTTTCGTGAAATCGGCTGCAGTGCCTTCAATCATTTGTTTATGGCCGTATCTGAATTAGCGGCTACGACTGTTGCTAAAGGGTGTTGTAATGGATATCCTGTACATGATGATGTGGGAATCCAGTCGAAGCCGTAGCCGTATAACCATTCTCACTAATTTGTACACGGCCTAAGATTAAAACTACATACCAGAGTGATTGATGACGGCTTCCTGTTTTTATTGACTTGCTTTTTCTACTTTTATCAGACATAGACATGTATTAAATACTTGAACGAGCAAGTAGAAACAATATTACTGTTTTTGTAAAACTTTATGTACCCGAAAATTAAAAAGGGGAATGATTTAACGACGGATAAAAAAAATTGTCGGTTCAGCTTATGTCATATGTTAGTTCTTAATAACTTCTACCTATAGATAATAATAATAATAATAATGAATGGCACTTATATAGCGCTTCACACATAAACGGGGCACCTAATTTTTGACGGGACAGCTCATCTTTGTTCTATCACAATTCATGTTTATCTATGCTAAACAAACACTTTAGCAGATCAATCAAGCATACAGTCAAATGTTTTTTTCTGTTTCTTTTTTAATCAGAAACTGTTAAGGAACTTATTTTTCTTGTTTTAGGATCAATGATGTAGTTTCTGCTAAATAAGAAGAAATTGAATTTAAAATAAAAGTTGGGAATCATACCAATTAATCATCTTAAAGCTATCTTCAATGTTCATGGATGCTATTAAGTTTTCACTTCATACGTCATATATAAGACCAATTAAAAGGATTATGTACAATTAAAAATAATGAAAGTGTTTTCATGTTTCATAAGGAATCGAATAAGGAATAGAGCCTGCCCTCGTGCGAAAAAAAAATACACGACATTGAAAACAATAAGCAGAATCAACTTCCCGGCAACATACAAGGGCCAACTTATTACGATAAATCAACACTTTTACTTGACTCTTCATTTTATACTATTATTTTTTTTTTTCGGGGAAAAAAGGACCGGAGGTATTTTTTTTTTCCTGCGAATGTAAAGACGTATGTCAATTTCCAAAACATGTTATCTTAAGATGCGCAAGAAACTATCCAGAGTTTGTTTTCGGTATCGAATAATCGAAAAGGTGATTTCAACCGCTGCGTGAAAGAGAATGAAGAAAGAAAAATAATCCGAAACCAAACAGGTTGTGCCCCTCCTTCTGATCTAGCCAAAGCAAAAAGCTAACGCACTCCAGCTTAATGTCTTTCTGCATAATTGCAGGTAGTGTTCTTAAAAGCCACGGCACCGGGGAAAAAATCCTCTCCGATTCCCCCTCCTTAAACACACCTTTCATTCCGCGCTCGCATCTCATATTTTCTTCCATCGATCGACTCTGACAAAGCGAGAGAAAGAGATAAGAAGGAGAGAGGCAAGGGGAAGCTGTGACATGGAGGGGAGGCTGGTTGGGCATCGAGGGGGGAGGGAGGTAGGAAGAAGTGAAAAATAAGACAGCCACAGTTCCGTAATGTACCGGAAACCAAACGGGCCCGGATGGGCAGCGCCATCGCTTTCCACGGCACGTTTTTCACTCCTGTCTTGCCCGGTGGGCTGAGTGCAAGCATGCATGCTGCCAACCGATCGATTGTTCGCCACGATGATGGAAGACAGTTTGTTTTTTTTGGTCATCGTTTTAGAGGAAAGAAGTTGCAAGATGTGCTCTTTTTGTAGAATGGGGAACACAATTTCTCTGCTTTAAATGGAACACATAATTGAAATGCTGAATCCCTATTCAATTGTATCTGCAATGCGTTCAAAGGGTCATAAAATGATAAGCTATGCAAGTGGGTGTTAGTTTGACTTCTAAATAGTGTAGAATATTCGGGCACTAGGAAAGCTGGTTCAACTACTACTACATGCCACAATGCATATTTTGCTGGACGTGTATGCACTAAACTGTAATTTTTTTCAAGATCTGAGACAATGCATTATGATCATGAATGTCCAAAAAATACAAAGCTCAGATGTAATAAATAGGGAAATATTCTACATTCTAACAACCACTTCTAATTAACATATTGAACACACCCCACTATGAAACCGACTACAACTTTACGAATATTATGATCCAACATTAAATAGGCCTACTACAAAATGAACACAAACAAAATGACACAATTCATTGAACAATTATTGTATTATTAAACATCCTATTTTTATAAATAAATTCGTCGTAAAGCAAAACAGTCTGAAATGACGTCACTCAGCATTCAACATAAAGTAGAAGCTTTTAAGAGAGAGAAAAAAAATATAATTCTGAAAAACGCTTTTAGCTCCGGCTTTATTTTCTATGTCCTTTTGTGTGGTTTTTCATTTTTAGCCAAAGAAGCAAAATGAATGATCTTTTGTTCATTTAACCCAATCAACCTAGACCGTCTAGGGAAATAAACTGCATAGTCACGTCGGGAGCATGTGGAGAGAAAACGCCATATACTTGCACACACAAAGACAAAATAAACGAAATATGATTTTTACTCCAGCATGACGTTAGTCGTTTTTTTTTTATATTCGTGCTTATAAAACCGATTCTTTGATTCACAACAGAATAAGAAATTTATTTTAACATTTCGAACGTGGGTTGTTTTTTGTTGATTGTTATGAAAGGGGAGATATATGTACAGAGAGTTATTAAACGAGGATTTAAACGTTTTTGACATAATTTATTAGAAAAGTTAGTTTGCTCATAGCTGTAGTATTGACTTTGGGGTGAAACAATGCACACGTACGTCCCGGAAAAAAATTAGAGAGACACATTTTTATTTTACGATAAATACTTAATGGAGAGCTGTTGATAAAACATTGTGAGAAACGGCTCCCTCTGAAGTAACGTAGTTTTGAGAAAGATCCCTCAAATATTTGAATCTGATCAAATACTTCAGACCTGAAGCTTCTTAGACATCTGAAAGCACACAAAATCTGTGCGACAAGGGTGTTTTTCCTTGATTATTCTCTTAAAACTTTGATGACCAACTGAGTCCGAAATGTTTACAGATTAAGGGATGTTATGCATAAGTTGGGGTACATGATGAGATGCCGTTCTTTGACAATTTCTACAAGATGTCCAATGTCTTTAAAGACATCTCGAACCAGGGTGCTCTGTCCTCTTTATCTCTACGTCACCTTCGAATTTTTTCTCAGTGATGAGGCTATTATGACGTCAATAGGAGGATCTCAAAGTCCATGGGGATAGGGGGGGGGGGGTTCAGGGAAGGGGACACTGCCCTGATTGTGATCAGCCTGGGTCAGTTTGTCATTACATGAGCTTCACTGTATCAGAGTGCGTCTGCGCACTCAAGAATTTGATTATAGGTGACAAGTAATTAAGTGAAAGCGAATACAGTGTAACTTGATATGTAAATATAGAATAAATATACAGGATGATGTAAGTACATTTTCGGTTCACATTTACATTAAAGGGGCTTGCCGGTTAATTGGTTAGAATACCGACTATTTGTGTCTGCAACTTCAAAAAATAATATTACATCTAGTGTACCATTTGAAATGGTATAAAAAAAAATTAAAAAAATGGTATCCGATGTACAAACCAACCTTTGTTAGCGACTAGAAGAGTGACCTTGTAAATTCCTTGGTCTTGTTGGCAGGCAAGATACTTCACTGGTAATATGGAAAACAAGTTCACCGTGTTTCTTGATTTCCACATCAATTTAAGAGTTATAACAATAACAACTGTACATGTTTTGAGATATGCCGCCTGTCTTCTCATATCAAAGTCGGTAACATTCGGACAGTGCGATCTTCTTAAAATATAAGATTTGATTTTGTTTCTTCCATTTGGCTGTGTACAAATCGTGCCTGCAGGAAGTCCAGGCTCTTTGTTTTTTTGTAAACATGTAAAAAAGGATTAGTTAATGGGTTTGCAATGAGCAAATAATTTGGTCTACTATGTTAATAGTATGCAGCAAACATGACGGAGAAGCAGCGTTTACGTCCAATAGAACGCGTGCATCACCAGCCAATCAAAAACTCGAATGGTACACAAAAGTGGTTTCGCCTATCAAAGAGAAATCATGCATCTATTTTCAATCATCTTCATAATAGCAATTGAATGCATGGCTTTTTAAACCCATAAGGTATAAAATAGTCTGTGTACCAAATTGAGCATGCACGCGTAAGCATTGTCTAACACTCAGGGAATAAGACTTAAGATGGGCAACTCATGCATAATGCAAATTAATTCTCGTCCCTAGATGGGGCTCTATCAGAGTGCATTTCCAAGCGCTGTGGTATTAGCGTGTATTTGCCTCCACACCTTCGTAGTATTATTCATCCACAATTCGATTATGTTTGTTATTTAGTCTACCCGGTGTCCAGGGGCTACCTTTATCTTAAGTGCTTTATATGTACCCATGTGTATCAATTTAACAATTTTAGTCTCGAATGTGGGCGTTTGAAGACGGAAATCAAAAGCAAATAAAAAGGGAGCTTCATCTTCGCGATTGCCATTTTTTGCTTTTATTTTTTGGTCAATCAGCTCTTTGTTTGCAGTGCTTGGAAACGTTATGGGTACGAGAGTATTTTATAAATGCCATTATTGTATGAAAAAGGAACCTGGGTGAATGTCAGTACTTTGATATCAGTTTCTCAAAATGTCAAGGAATATTTTGTTAGCCGTTGGCCAAAGAGAGATTGGAAAAGGGGAAGATGGGCATTGATTTTAGAAGTGGGCCACGTTAATTTAAATCGGCGGTTGGTTTTCAATAAGTTCATGAAAACGTCGCGTATGAACTGTTCAGAAACCTCTTGACATCAGTTTCTCAAATTTCCAGGAATATTTTATTTTGTTGGTCGTTGGCCAAAGAGAGATTGGAAAAGGGGAAGATGTGGCATTGTTTTAAGAAGTGTGACAACAATATCTGCAATTATTTAGTTTTCACAAAGTTCATGAAAACATCTAGTGTCAACGTTTCTGAAATCTCTATGCGAAAGGCATTTGATGTTTAAAACAGGGCAAGTTATTTATTTATTTTCCTGTACTAAATATTTTTGTAAGCGCTGTGACTTAGTTTTCTAAGTAGAGCGTATTTTAAATGCCGTTTATTATTAAGTGGTAATTAGAAGTGGCTTTTATAAGTGACCCATAATTTACTGTACTGTATGATATTTCTCCATACCTGAGACAGAATCTCTAAACTAATGTTATATTACAACCTTTATAACTATTATTTAAATAGTCAAAATTATAACTTTAGCGATGGCTCCTTTATTATCTGTTTTTTGCAGTTTATTACTGTTGGATGTACTTAAATTATAGATTGCTTAAACGTGTTCTTCGGCGCGACATGCTTGGTTGATTCCGATGTCGATTTGGTCTGATAAACACAACTCTGTACAAACAACATTTTAAAGGCAGTGGATACTATTGGTAATTACTCTAAATAATTATTGCCATAATTCCTTTCTTTGTGACGAGTAATGGGGAGAGGTTGATGGTATAAAACATTGTGAGAAACGGCTCCCTCTGAAGTGCCATAGTTTTCGAGAAAGAAGTAATTTTCAACGAATTTGATTTCGAGACCTCAGATTTGCATCTGAAAGCGCACAACTCCGTGTAACAAGAGTGTTTTTTTATTTCATTATTATCTCCCAACTTTGATGGCCAATTGAGGTCAAATTTTCACAGGTTTGTTATTTTATGCATATGGTGAGATACACGAGGTTAAAAGACTGGTCTTTGACAATTACCAATAGTGTTCACTGCCTTAAAAGGTATAATCTAAAGCTGCACGTAAAGATGTGGGGAACAAGGGTAGTATGTTGATTGTCAGGAACGGCTCCCTCTGAAGTAACGTAGTTTTTGAGAAAGAAGTAATTTCTCACTAAAATATTTGAATTGACTTCGAGACCTCAGCTGAAGAAAACGACATATAGATATATAAGATGCACCACATTCACACGTCCGTGCGGCCCCTAAATCGAATGTAGTTTAGTATACTATTAGGGGCCGCAACCACGTCAATATGTTAGTAAACTAAACTACATTTGATGATACAACAATGCAGTCCCTAATGTCCCCTCAGGTGATTTCCCCTGTTCCTATTCCCTGTTATTTATTCGCAAATTAAAAAGTCATTTAATAAGCTATTTCCGATGGAATCGCCACAAGACACGACTGTAAATATAACATGCAGTGAATGCAATGGGTATGGCAATTGCTTCTTGGGGTGTTTAGAGTATGTAAATCGCAACCACATGACTCTAAATATACGATAAATGTAAGAGGCACATAAGACATATAATAATTACCTCTTGTTTAATAGTAAGAGTATATGTAATTTGCCAACCAGATGAATGTAAATATACCATGCAGTGTTTGCAATGAGTATTATAGGTACATCATAATTGCCTCTTTCTTTAAATAGTATATGTAAATTCGCCAACCACACAATTGTTATACCTGCAGTGAATGAAATGGGTAGATGATAATTGCTTCCTTTTTTATTTGGGGAGGGTTATAAATCCCCTTTCACACGAGAGAAATTTAGCAAAGGATCCTTGCTAAATTGTAGCATGGTTGTAGCATTTGAAAAATATATACCTCGTGTGAAAGGACCACAATGTGTTCTGCTGTCCAAGTTCTTTTGCAAATTATTGTCTCTTGCAAAAACATTGCTAAAATTAAGCAAGGGACCCTTGCTAAATTGATCTCATGTGAAAGGGGTTGAATTTTGTTCTCACGTTCAGAGTGGACTGTTGTGTTACAGACATGTCCCTTCGCACGAATCCACGGCCCGGGCACCTGCTGGTGACGGACTAATTATACAAGACCGTTGTAATAATTTGGACCTAGTGAAATTGGATCGGTGACGATTATCTGCGGGGATAGCTGGGTACGGGTATGATTGAAGATGGTTGGGGGACGGTAAGGGGGTGGGTTCTGGATGGGGGTCATTCACTCTTAAAGGCACAGGACACTATTGGTAATTACTCGAAATAATTGTTAGCATAACAACTTATTTGGTAATGAGCAATGGAGAGCTGTTGTTAAAACTAAACATTGTGAGAAACGGCTCCTTCTGAGGTAACGTAGATTTTGAGAAAGAGGTTGTTTCTCACTCTTAATCATAAAAGGCCTGAAGCCTTATACTATGCATCTGAAAGCACACAAAGTAATGCAACAAGGGTGTTTTTTTCTTTCATTATCTTGCAAACTCGATGACCAATTGATCCCAATTTTTCACAGGACTGTTATTTTATACATATGTTGGGATACACCAAGTGAGAATACTGGTCTTTGGCAATTAACAAATGTGTCCAGTGCCTTTAAGCACCGGGGAGGACGATGGACAAATTACGGTGTCCTTTCTCTATGGTACAATCAAGGTTGCCTCAGTTTATGGAAGACGAAATAGGTTGTTCCCCTTCCCCCTGATATAGATTGAAGAGGCTCTGTTGGCAGTTGGTGGATATTTTAATAAGATTGGAAAGGCGGTGGAGTGGTTGACAAGTGTAAAATTGAGAGTTTTGGGAACTCTGAAGAAAATGAAATGAAAAAGTTGGATTAAAATATTTTTTAATAAAGATTAGTTGTATAATAAAAGGGTGGGAGTGAAGGGAAGACAACAATTTGACCTTTTCAGGGGGATAGCAGGAACTTAAGCAATTTGAAAAAGTGACAAACTTAGACAATAACTGAAACGAGGAAAACACCTGTGGTGTGCGTACTCCAAGTTTCAAATCAAATTATTCACTTCTCAGACAATTATTGAACTCTGATATGCACTTGTCGTGTTGTATCGTACACTCATAATTCTGACTATAAACAAATGGGGAAACAACAGATGTTTTTAAACGTTTTTTGACACGGCGAAACGTGCGGAAACAAGGGTGGGTTTTCCTGTTATTTTCTCCCGACTCCGATGACCGATTGAGCTTAAATTTTCACAGGTTTGTAATTGAATATATAAGTTGTGATACACGAAGTGTTGGCCTTTTACAATACCGTTACCAACAGTGTCCAATGGCTTTAATGTCAGAATAGCATTTGAAGTCCCCTAATCACGATGGATTTTTTTTGACTGCCATTAAATTTTGAAAATCAACACGCTTATTGAACGTGTTTACCACCTCTGAAAAAACATCAACAACTTCCGAATACTTTAAAATATAACAAATTGTCTAACAATTGTTTTATGGTGTGTTTATGGTAAACTAGTTGTTGGGAATAAAAACACTCTTCAAAGTAGTAATAATAATAGTCCACCTTTATATTAAGTTCGTGAAGCTGCAAAGAGGTATAGTTCTAAGGGACGAGAGGTTATTGTGAGACAGAGAGATGTAAACGTCCTTTCCATTCCAATCATCATTGATATACTGATTAGGAACGATGGGATCATTTGGTGACGAGGTTGATGAGATGAGGTTGATGAGGTGTTGACAATGGATTGGATATCCAGGCTGTCGTGAAAGACAAGGAGGGGTTGATCAGAAGGCGAAGATGAACGCTGAGCTAGCTAGACGGCCTTTAGCATTAAATGACATGATTAAACTCGTGTTGGGAACGGGAGGGCAAAAAACGGCCAAAGTTTATTTGGGAGAGAAATTGGATCGAAGCTGTTAAAGTATCTCCCTCTTCGTGACGTAAATATGCTTTGCTCTGACGATGCACCCCCCACCCTCCCCACCCGATCTCTTGCCTAAAACATTGATGAGAGGGTGGAACAAAACAACAACAACAACGATGACGACGACAACGATGACGACGACAACAACAACAACAACAACAACAACAACAACAACAACAACAACAACAGCAGAAAAAAACAGCAACTGACAAAACAAAAAACAGCAACAGCAGCAGCAACAACGACAAAAACAAAGACAATTTACGAGGTTAAACATGAACTTGATATAATATTAAAAATGTGTTTCTTTTTACGAGGTTATCCTCCGGTAAAATTCAGTCAATTAAAAAATAGTTTAAAATAATTATTGTCGAAAAACCGATATCTTGCTTTAAATTCTCCACACACTATACCAAAATTAAGAGCCTGCAGTACAAAATAATTTCTAAATTGTAGGTCTGTGTTGGTTTAATAACCAAGGAATTGACTAAATTAATGTTGATGGTTTCGTCAAGCAGCTTGTGTCAAAAACAAACAATTTCAATTACATTTATGACGATTGAAGATGGTGTATTTACGCGAGAAATATTTACCGTATAAGAATTCCAATACATTTATATATACGTCGTGCTGAGTGCTTGTTTTTGAGATGTAACATGCGACGGGTTTCCTGATGTGAAATCCAGGAGTGACCTTTAAGACGATAGTGATGGAATGACGAAGAAAGAGAAAACTAAGATGGCCAAGAGTTTGATCAAAGGAACGGATAATATAGGACTGATTTTCCTCATATGCGAGGATGAAAGTAATGCTACAAGATGTACCAAACGATAGTTATTGGCTTTCTATGGAGAGTAACAAATATAAAATTGTATTCAAATGCATATCAATTTAGTTAATTCAATTGTCTGTGTTTTTTTTTTTTTATTTTTTTTTTTTATTAACGTTAATTCTAGCAGTACAACATGTGTGAAGGAAAATTACAAATCCAATGAGCATTTAGTTACATACACAACATATCCTATCTGTATGGTTTGTGTTGTTCTGTTTTGTTTTGCATTTATTGCATATCAATTAAATTAAATCAACTTCAGTCTGTTTATTTTCAAAATCAATAACGTTAATCCTAGCAGTACGACATGAGTGAAGAAAGATACAAATCCAATGAGCATTTAGTTACATACACAACATAATTTATCTTTTTGGTTTGTGAATTTTTGTTTATAATATTGAAGATCAAATTTAGGTCAAGTGTCGCATCAAAACACAAAACACACACAAAACGAGAAAAAATCACTTTATGTTGTATGCTTAGTTTGTCTTCGTGTTCATTAGTAAAAAAAATCACAAGGCTACATGCTTATGGCAGAAAATTATACATCCCATCTTAACATATGAGAATACCAAGACACACAAAGGAGAAAAGGGCATAAGAATAAGAAGGAAAAGGAAGAACCAATATTGACTAGTGTAAGGAGTGAGCACTGATTATGCGCTAGGTCTCGGTGAGTCATCCGAAGACGTTTTCACATAATGCTAAGAGTATGTACCATCTTGACTGTAGGAATTCCCTTGGGGATTCGGCTGCATAAAATAGCATGGCATTATAAGCATCCACCACTCTATCTATAATACTATCTATAGCAAGAGTATTCTGGAATAATAGTGAATATATAAAAAAGGATAGTATTAGTAAATTTCTATAATATTTGTATTGTTGTATTTGTATTATTTTAGAATCATGATTTTATATTGTTTTCAGCTGCATAAAATAGCATGGCATTGTTAGCATCCATGAGTGTACATTACTATTTGTAGGAAAAGTATTCTGGAACAATAGTGAATAATAATATAAAAAAGGATAGTATTTTTCAATTGCTGTATTTGTATTGTTACTGTACTTGTATTATTTTAGAATCATGATTTTATATTTTATTCAGCTGCATAAAATAGCATCGCATTATAAGCATCCATGACTCTATAATACTATCTGTAGCAAAAGTATTCGGGAATAATAGTGAATATATAAAAAGGGATAGTATTAGTAAATTCTTATATTTATGTGTATTGTTTTATAATCGTGGTTTTACTCAGCTGCATTAAGTAGGATGGCATTATAAGCATCCATGAGTGTACACTACGATCTATAGCAAAAACATAACTATGGAATAATAGTGAACAAATTGGGATAGTATTTTCTAGTTAAGAATTGCTATATTTGTTTTGTTGATGTAATTGTTTTGTTTTTTAATCATGATTTTTTTCAGCTGCAAAAATACGATGGCATTATAATTATACATTATACTACATTAGCTATAACATTAAATAAGCAAAGGTATTCTTGATTACTAGTGAATATATTTTTACATAGAAAAGGATAATATTATCCAGCTTTGAAATTTCATGATTTTAATCAGCTTTATCAAATATGATGGCACTTAAAGCATCCATGATTGTTTGCTTATATCATCAATAAAGTATTCTGGAATAACTGTGAATATTATATATTTCACATATTATTATTTTACTACAACTATTGTATTACGATGATCAAAATATGATCTAGATATATAAGTAAAAATTTACGAGTTATTCTTTAAAAAACATCTTAACTAAACTGCGCTATAGACTTACCCAATGAAGTCAAATTAGGCATCTGAAATAGATATACCATTAATAATACGAAACGCTATAAATAGACATATGCCTACAGTTCGTGTAAAATGTCTGTAAGATAATTGCATATCAAAGTTGAAGGTGTGACTTTTAATCTCAAACTCAACGATACAACAATGTTTGAACCCGTAATTTCAAACACAATCCGGTCTAAAAATAGCAACTCAGACAATCCCTGTTGTTTAGATTTCTATGACTAATGAATATTCATGAGCTAACCTACGTCATCAAGCTTCGAAGGATGAACTTTTGTAAGATGATGTTATTTTCAAAGAACGTATAAGGGACGTTTTTTTATTATTGTGTTGAATATGATTGTACGTCTCATTATGGGAGAGGACAAAGAACTTGCATTTTTCACCGAGAGAAGCCTTTAAGGCTAAATGGTTTAATTCATATCTGAACATATTTTTAGAAATAATTCCTGCACTGTTCTTTCAAAAACAGCATTTAAGATGTCAGAGTCTGATAATTTGCTCTTATTTTAAATAATGTTTTGCATAATATCAATAATTCGATTTAAAAAAAAAAATCTCGCACAGTTCTGAGTTAAAGGCAATTTATTTCAGAAAAAAAAAAAAAAATTTAACCAGTCAGTTTTCCTTCTCTTTCAAATTTACTTAAAATCCTTGAGTCAGTTAGTAATAAATCAATGGAAAGTTGATTGGAAAAGTTATTAGAAAATTTATATGATGTTTGTATACGAAAACTTGTGTCTTTCCATCCGTGAGTATGGACAAAAATGTCTCAATTATCCAGAAAGGTAGTTGGCTAGTATTCAAGTTAAAGGTTAATTTGTGGGGTTTGTTTCATAAAGTAACATAAGTTCATGGTATGTTTTAAATTGCGTACACAATTAAAGCAATTTCTTGATCCGTTAAACCTCCGAAAATAGCAAAACTATAACCACAATTAAAAACACATCCAGTGTGTTTATTGTTAAAGGGTGGTTGTTGTTTTAATATCAGGCCCGTCACTCCTATTCCGCCCTCTTGTGTTGGGAAGGAAGACACTCAGAATGCGGGTACTCAAGCTTGACACAACCTCACAACGGGGAAATGACATCATTAGCTAAGTATGTTTAGATGAACATAAAGATATCTTATTTCATACCCAGTGACCACAATTCTAATACAATTCATTTTCCAAATAACCATACAACAATCAGATAAAAAAATAAAATAAAATAAAAAACACGCGGGAAACATCATTGAAAAAAAAATAGACCTAGAGGCGGTCACTTTTCGCGCTCTCCCCGCGCCGACATGTTTCGCGCCAAAATTAGGAAAGCGCGGGAGTTTGTTTTTACTCGTGTAGGATAATGTGTCCGATCGGTCTTAGTGAACTTCGTGCCGACACACGTAGCAGAGTAGACCGTGTGAACACCGATCATTATCACTGGGTGGGGGAACTTCAATTTTCCATGCCCGATTTCATTGTCGTTTTTATGTTAAAGAAAATGAAAAATTAGAAACCGAGGAAGTGAAATAAAAACTGCAATTTAAGTTCGACCGATTAGGTACTTTCTGTTGCGAAAAACAAAATCAGGAGATATGAAATCTTGTTTGGACTAACACGATCACCAGGAAAGATTTCGTCCGAAAAACTAAGAGATAATTTGTCAGCAATCGATGACCCATGGTAAGGATAGATAATGTCACAGGGTGTGAGTAATACTTACATTATTGTATAACCAAACATTATTTGCCCCAAGTTATATCAGTCTGTCTATGGTTCACTTTTTAAAGGCAGTGTACACTAATGGTAGTTACTCAAAATAATTATTAACATAAAACCTTTCTTGGTGACGAGTAATGGGGAGAGGTTGATGGTATAAAACATTGTGAGAAACGGCTCCCTCTGAAGTGTCATAGTGTTCGAGAAAGAAGTAATTTTTCACGAATTTGATTTCGAGACCTCATATTTAGAACTTGAGGTCTCGAAATCAACCATCTAAACGCACACAACTTCCTGTGACAAGGGTGTTTTTTCTTTCATTGTTTTATCTCGCAAATTCGATAACCGATTGAGCTCAAATTTTCACAGGCTTGTTATTTTATGCCTACGTTGAGATACACCAATTGAGAAGGCTAGTCTTTGACAATTACCAATAATGTGCACTGCCTTTAACTTTTTATTAAGCCTATGCACCATTTAACCCCTTTGTAACGATGGTATTTTTTAATGTATTGGTGGTTTTTTTTTATCTTAACCAAAAACGGCAAAAGGAAATTCCCATGTAGGGACAATAAATGTTTATTGTATTGTTTGTTTTTGTAAAGATGTCTCCACTGATAGTTTTCAAATCGACTTTGGTGAAAGTGAAAGACACAGTCGACCACAACATATTGTTGTAATCGATTAGTAATCAATTCATTGGAAATACCCGAACAAAGAATGAACCAAAACATCAGAAAGTTGTGCCTCAAGTTTGCTTTAGTAATAATTTCCCTATACGATAATTTTTTACATCAGTTTTTGGTGAAAGACACAGTCGACAATCAACATTGTTACAATCGATTAATAATCGATTCATTGGAAGTAGCTGAACCAACCATGGAAGCATTGACTAAACAGGAAGCTAAATCATTTTTTTTCTCTGACAACCATTGTCGAGCGCATCAACATTGTTTTAATCGATTAATAGTCGATTCATTGGAAATAGCTGAACCAACCATGGAAGCATTGACTAAACAGAAAGCTAAATCGCATTTTTTTTTCTGACGACGACCAGTGTCGACCGCATCAACATTGTTTTAATCGACTTGTGGTAAGTTTACAGGACGAACCAAGACTAAGTACGCACAGACCAGGCGTCTTCTTAATTCAATTTCAACGCAGCTACAATCGCTCAACAGCCTTAGATCAATAATAGGGGTAAAACTGCTTCCGTTCAGTGAGGTTGGGATAGAGAAGGGGGGGGGTACAGACCAGAAAAAAAGTGGACTCATTTGTGACATTTATTGGATTTTAGGTAGAAGAGAAGTCTCTCGCATCCCGAGAAAAGAAAATGTGTTATAGGTGCTGCAGTTTTTGAGAAATAAATTGTTGTCTCAGCAAAAAATATTCTAGCATGTACAACGTTTTAACCAGCTATGGTATTATGCATGACATTGATTTACTTCATTTCTCAAAACTACAGCACCTCAGCAAATGGTATTTTAAGGGAAGCTTTCTATTTTCATTATCTTCAAAGTGTGTAAGTTGAATGTAATTGTGTTTCGTGTTACAACAAGTACCCAGACCCTTTAAAATGCACTACAACTTATCATAAGTCTATTCTGTACGTCCATTAGACAAACCTTCACCCCGGGTGACCTTATACCATTGTGATTTGCTACCTTTGAAGAAACAGAAATATTTATAATAACAGCCACCATCCTAAGAAATTATTCTCACAAACCCCAAAAAACATTTTATAAATAAACCATTACAAGTCACGGCCATGCATTGTTCCCAAATTGATGGAGAAATCGAAGAGTAGGGAGATGGTGTTATTACATTAAACAGCAAATCGCTGTCCGAGTGAGGGGTTTTCAATGAACACGCTAACAAAACCACGACAATTGTGTATTGTGTAAGGTTGAGTGCGACGGTTTTTCAGTGCAACCTCGGCTGAACGTCAAGTGCGTTTTCAATAGGGATGGAATGAAACATAAAATTATCCCCAGGGCTGTGGGAAATGATAACATGCAAGAAGAAGCGAAAATGGAAATCTTCAATATTGTTCATAAACAATATTGTTATCTTATAGACGGCAGATTTTAAACTATTCATTTGAAATGTCGGTCTTAAACATAGTATTCAAAGTACGTTTAGGCTTCTTTTCAATGCTTGTTATTTACTGTTTATATGTTTATTATTGAAATAGTGGTTATTATTAAATCATAATACATTGCTTTAACATCTGGTGGGACAAAATCTCGCAACTTCTCTCTCGGCCCTAATGCTCAAACACGCGCGAGACTTGCCCACAGTCTACTCAAGGCGAGTTTCTTGTTAACTACTCAAAAATGTCTTGATTTTCTTTTTAAAACTGTGGAGGATAACAACCTGATATGCAGCTGTCCTTGCAAGATGTTGGTTATAGACGGCTTGACTTACGACTACGGTGCTGTGTTTTTATTACAGACAGGATCAGTTTACATGTTAACGCCTGCTCGTTCGCGCCTTTATTTGAAGATCACGCGATGCATAGAGACCGTGGAGTTCCAGCACCGATTCACAACGTGAAGCTATTAAAAGATAGTCTGCAAAATAATTACTGCAAAATAGGATCTTTTATGGCGCCATTATTGTGAAATGAATATGTCAAATTATTGTTTCTTTAAATTATACAGTGTTAAAAGGCCTTATCACAACTTGAAGGCAAACGAATATCATAGGAACAAAATGTGAACATTTAAAACTGTGAATCTCTTTCCTTCTTGTAGATTGGCTGGAACTGGTTTCCTGTAAATTTCATTGTCATTTTTGTAACTAACAAAAAATGGCAGTACGGGATTCTGAGGCATTCCATGGTGAGGTATCAATACATTATTTGTTTCCATGGTTACACCATGTGCACATGACACTTTATTATGTCATTTGTAATGCATTTGTAGCTATGGTATAATGACTCTGTAATTTGACCTTTGGTCATGAAGTTTGTCAACTTTAATAAAATTCAAATTTCAAATACATACAACGAGAACACAGTCACACCCCGCAATGTGGTAACCCCCACCCCCTTGACTGACCCCCTCCCCCACACACGCACACCTGGCACCACACATGAATAATGAGTTCACACTCACAGTGTTTGTCTGCACATTCAACGTGATCGAGTCTTACCTCATAATCTCATAATTCCATGTCATTATAATTTGAGCACCAACCCACTGTAAAACTAAAGGGGAAATACACTCACCCTGTATGCTACAATATTATACTCAAATCCATTCACATCCTCTTGTTTGAAATAAACAGCCAAAGAAACCAAGAAATTAAAATGATGTAAAATTCGGTGAAAACAACAATCTACTTCAACTTTCCACTGAAAAAAACAAAAACTATCGACTATCATTCTAGGCGAAATTTTTTTGGAGAACTTCAGTGTTACACTTTTTAATTGTTTATTTCTTCTTTCATTTGTCTTCTTGTTTTACTTAAATATACGTTTCTAGGGCCTATGTTGGTCAAATAAATAACAATGACAAACAAACACAATATAATCATTTTATTTCCTGATAAGTGGTTGTTCTGATTGTCATTTGAGATGGGAATAATTATTCTTAGAGTGTTCACGTTTGGGACGTTTGTGAATGATTTCTCTCAAGAGTGGAGATTTGATTAAAAAAAAAGAATAGAGTGGGATTATTGAAAGGGAACGCTCGTGAATTTATACCACGTGAGCTGTCAGATCAAATTATCAAGTAGTCCTAAGAATCATCAAAAAGGTAAGTTTGCATTAAAAAAAAAAAACATTTATTTTAAAGGGAAGAAGGTATACGTCTGGTAATGGTGAAAGACTTCCCTTGAAATATTATTCCATGAAATGCTTTACTTTTTGAGAAACCATTAAAACAATATCAATTCTCGATAGCGAGAATTACGGATTTATTTTAAACACATGTCATGACACGGCAAAACGTGCGGAAACAAGAGTGTCCGATGGCTTTAAAGCATTATGTTGAGACACACCAAGAGAGAATACTGGTGTTTGACGTACCAAGCATGTCCATTATTCAGTGCATTTAAGTCGAGTCGCCCTCTCCTATCACTTAAACCTTACATCATTGGCCTCGTCCTTATATTAAAAGCACATTATTTGACCCCCACAACAACAGAATAACTGCACTTTTCCGTCAAGTGTCGAACCCACTCTTAAGATTTTGCCACAATTCCTTACGCATCTTTTTTTCCCTTCCTTTCTTGAAGATCGAGTTACCCATAATAAATAAAGCATACTAGCTCGCATCTACGTCATCAGAATTCGACACCCTTCCGTAAAATGGCAGTGAGGGATTGAGGGAATAAATTAACTGTGAAATGAACAATTAAAATGGCAGACGCTCGAAGGGGAAAGTGTGAGAGGTTTTTTTCTAGATTGTTTAAGGGGATGTCAATTTTTGTATGGGGTGTGTTTTCTTCTTCCGTTTTGGAGAGCGATGGAAAACGTGTGAGAAATCATAAAATAGCTATGTGAGATTGTCTATACCTTTATTTTTGGAAAGAATCTCATTCATGTAATCAGTCTTTGAAGTTTATTACAAAATAGTTGTGATCATTTTTTATGGTTTAATTAACTGCATACATAATTGTTGAAATCAGTTAGCGTGAAAATATGTTTTTTTTTCTTTCAAATCAAATCAAATCAAATCAAATCAAATCAATCAGAAATTTTATTTCCATACAAACATAGGGCCTTTACAAATGAAAAATAAAAAATTATTTTCCAAAACTGAAACTGTATGTAGGCATGGCCCATTACAAAGCAAACACTTGTTGGGTGGGATGCCTTGTATAAAAAAAAAATGGAAAGTATTTATAAGTAAGACGATTGATTTTTGTTTGAATGTTGAATCTTTCTAATTGGAGAGATTTGTCATCAGGATCCAGCAAAGGTATTATAATGTTTCTTAAACGGTTTATTAAAGTCATTTGCAAGACACCGTTCAACAATTTTCACCAGTAGCCCATTTTCATAATTGCTTCATAGAGACGAATTACCAGCCAGTTATTTCACCAACATTGGGTAAATACGTCGTATCCATGCTAAAGAAATCGTGACTCAATAGTACCACTAGATTCTCAAAAACTACAGCACCTCAGCACGTTATATTATTTAAATGGAAGATTTCTATTCTACCATCATTATCTTTAAGCTGTGTCAGTTTAACGTAAATCTGTGGACACTGTGATTGTGTCCAACCATAATACTAGCAAACCATTTGAACAAAATTAACTTAAACTTGAATAATGAGAACGCCTAATGCAGATCTATTTTCATTTGGTAAATTGAAATTAAGTTGGTTTCGGTTTCTCATTGAGAAAACGAATACATATGTTTAATTACTATTTTTTACATCTGCAAGTAAAATATTATATGAGGGGTAAGTGTCAGAAATAAGACGACGTCTTATAAAAACTCGAGTGGGAGGACGACAAAACTACCCTGACACAAACCAAAAGGGAAGTATATACTGAGATCATTGTACAAAATACACAAGGACTACGGACGTATACCGACGTGTTAAAGAGAGGTTCTCATGAATTTCATTCATCACTCAACCACACAAAAACCAGCACTCCTTTACGTCACTTGTTCTATATGGGGGAGCACCCCCTGGGAATGAACCGAATGACGTCATCAGGATAGAGAGTGGGCATTAGCTGGTGAAGCTTTTCGTTGCAGCTTTCGTTGTGATGGACATTTTGATACCTTTTTGTAGATCAAGTTTTTGGCTTGTGAATCCTGCTCACTGTAAACTTATGAAGATGTGTGTAATATAGTTTATCTGTAGAAGTTTCAGCTTGATTAGTCATCACGTTTTTGAGGAAAAAAGGTGAAAATCACAGAGCAGTATTTTCAGGAGAGTCGCGTCAAAATCCGTTACACATGATTAAATAAGTTTCTACATGCTTAAATTATTTTTTTAGTGAGACAAACATTATGTTCGTGAAATTTTATTTTACATTTATTTCCGAAAACTACAGGACCTCAGCAGCTAATTATTTTAATGGAAGCTTTCTCACCATCATTACATTCAAACCGTGTAAAGTAAATCTGTGGATATTGTGTTTTGTGTCCTACGAAAAGTACCCAAACCATTCAACGGTCAGATCGTATTCAGTGCTACGGATGTTATAGTTTTTATTACAACTATCATAAAGTCTTAAAATCTAGCGTTTTTTTTATTTGTTTTAAAGGATTCGGGTACTTTTCAAAATGTCCACAGATTTACATTAAACTTACAGGGTTTGCAGATAATGGTAGCGGAAAGCTTCCCTTCAAATATTACTAACTAAGGTTGTGTAGTTTTTGAGAAATGTGTAAAACAAGTCACAAAATAAATTTGGTCACATAAGACCAAAATTATTTTAGCATGTAAAATCCCCTTAACCACTTATGATATTATACCAAAACCATAGCATAACTGGTTAATACGTTTTTACATGCTAAAACTGAGACGAAAATTATTACTTTTACTCATTTCTCAAAAACTACAGCACCTCAGTAAGTAAAATTTCAAGGGAAGCTTTCTACTATCATAATCTTCAAACTGTGTAAGTTTAAATCTGTGGACATTAAACTGTCCCTACATTGTAATCTAAACTGTCCTATAATAGAGCCTGTGTTGATAATAATATACTGCACAGTGAACAGTGCTTTAAAACAGCAATAAGAGCCGGCTATTAATGGTTTGGGGGCAATGGCGGTGGCTTGCAATAATAAAAAGGCAATAATGAAAGAAACTGAAGTCAGATTTATTGGTAATAAAAGGTGAATAAAAAAAACCGGCTAAAATGTATTGTCGAGTGGGTTTATTGAACAAGCTACTGGGGCCCCGAACAAAAGAAAGTGTATAGGCCTACACACGGTATTTAAAACAGTTGTGTTATAGTTAATTTTCGAATGACTAAAAATGTACATGTCATTTCTACTATATTATAACATTTTGTATTTATTTCCTTATTCGTTTTTAGTATCTGTGATTTCTGCAATATTTTGCGAGCAAAAAGGGCGCCCTCAAGCGTCAACCACTCATGCGCTGAATGTCACCACCCCGGGGGTGAATCAACCTTATCCCCACGTTGGCTCATCCCCCACGCGATGTATTTAAATAACAATCATCACACGTTATAATGTCTTCACGGATCATTAATATTTTGACGATCGATTTGAAAGCAATGATGTGTTCTGTTATAAGTTATTCATTAATTACAGACGGGATTTCGTGAAATCAAAGGCGGTGTTTTGAAACCACGTAGGGTTTACCTCTCGCGTGAGTTGTGAATGCTGAAGGCATTGTATTGTAATCTGTGGCTTATAAAACCCTATTTAAATCACATCAAGAACCAGCTAGGTGTCATTCGAACGTAGTGGTTTATTTTTGTACAAGCCGACAATTTGATGTTTTTTTTTCAACTTGTAGTCCAGTGTTTGAATGAAGCTCGGATCAAAACACCATAATAGACTAACAAACAAACAAACAAACAAACAAACAAACAAACAAACAAACAAACAAACAAACAAACAAACAAACAAACAAACAAACAAACAAACAAACAAACAAACAAACAAACAAACAAACAAACAAACAAACAAACAAACAAACAAACAAACAAACAAACAAACAAACAAACAAACAAACAAACAAACAAACAAACAAACAAACAAACAAACCCAAACATCCCAACGAACAAACACCCCAACACCACAACAATCAAACATGCGTGTAAAATATTGTATTTTAGATCGTTGTCGGCCATATTGTGTTTTCACAAACATTACTTCGGGGAGGAAAGGAATGAAGATGTATCTCTGTTATTTAAACTCGGATCCCCAAATGATTGGACTACAAATCCTCATGGTCGTTGGTTCTTCATGATAAATATGTTTACTAGATTACAATATGACGATTTATTTGGTTGCTAAGTTACAAACTGACGAGGAGGTAGTCTGAAATAAATCACAGAGAGTCACCTTGGGGGATATATGTGTAAACATGAATTAAGAGCTGGAAATAAGAATTGCTCACTGTCCTGAGCGCAGAAATCACACTTCGTGGGGAAACGGATTGTCATTTCAACCAACTGAATGTTATAAAGGAACATTACAGAATTGGCAAAGGGAAACAATGTAATGATCACAGATTTACATAAAACTTACACGGTCTAATGATGATGAAACATCATCCTTGAAATGTTTCTGTCTGAAATGTCTTATTTCATGAGAAATAAATATTTAAATTTCGCGTTTGGAGTTTATCGCTAGCGCTCAGTGCGCGTTTTATTCAAGTTTTTTTTTCATCGGTGTTATGCAAATCGATTGTTAACTATTTCCTCATGACCCAGAAGGCAGATCGATCTCAAACTTCTACAGGTTTGTCAGTTTATGTATGAGGTATATTACATAAAGTTCTTACACTGCCAGCAACTGTTTTCTTAGCAAAAACCAATTATGTAATGTTCCTTATACGACGCTTTGGGTTGTTCGAGAAGATGTTATTGTATTTTATTAATACACAAGTCCTAAGAGATGGTTAATTTGAAGGTGAATACAGTGTAAGAACATTTTATAGAATTTCCAATCAAACCTAAGCATAATTTTTTGTACCGACTTTTTTTACATGCTTAACCTAAGACATGTTAAGAATAGTGTGCGTGTATGAATGTTGAGGCTGGTGTCCAAATAATAATCACGTTCATCATTTTGTAAACGTGCTTAAAAAGTGGGTACAAATTGTGTTTAAACTCAAAACACTGTTTTTAGAGTGTAGTTAAAAACCAAACGAACAATTTATTTGTTTCATTCTGGAACGGAATGATCTACTACAAATAATTACAGCAAACCTACAGTGACTGTGTAAAGAAAAAATCAAAATGGATAATTATTAAGGTAAGGGGAGGCGGGTTTAAGCGTACACGACACACTCACCGTTTCTCGCTCTGCGATTGCGCACACGACTTGAATTGTCAATGAGTGCGTGTCACGTGACCAATCGCGTGACCTTATTTGGAGACGCACCTTGAGGAAAAGGCGGGAATAATACAAAAGGCGTGGGAGAATCAGAGAGAGAGACAGAGAAGGGCGGGAGAGGCAGACAGGGCGCCATTTTCATTCAATTAATTAGTAATTATGGGAAGTGCCATCCCATGCCCTTCGCAATGACGTGGCACTTACTCGGGCATGATGTAAAATTCAGAAAGACGAAATTCCTAACGATGTATTCATCAGTCCCTGGGCTCAACTCGCAGTCCTTGTAAAATATGTAGCCACTTAAAGGCAGCGGACACTATTGGTAATTACTCAAAATATTTATTAGCATAAAACCTTTCTAGGTGACAAGTAATGGGGAGAGGCTGGTGGTATAAAACATTGTGAGAAACGGCTCCCTCTGAAGTGCCATAGTTTTCGAGAAAGAAGAAATTTTCCACGAATTTGATTTCGAGACCTCATATTTAGAACTTGAGGTCTTGAAATCAACCATCTAAACGCACACAACTTCGTGTGACAAGGTTTTTTTTTCTTTCTTTCATTGTTATCTCGCAAGTTCGATGACCGATTGAGCTCAAATTTTCACAGGTTTGTTGTTTTATGCATATGTTGAGATACACCAACTGTGAAGGCTAGTTTGTGACAATCAATTTGAGGCCAAAACTTTGTGCTTCAAATATTTTATTACCGCTAGACAGTCAGGCGGGCTTGTCGCGGGACCTGTGTGCTCAATCTGTCACCAGTCTGGACCGGGCATTTGGTTTATTGCCTCGCCTTTCGGCCAATTGACCCCCTTGGACGGTGCCTTGCATTCCTTGATAGCCGGTCTGTGCTGGCTTGATCACTTTTGTCTGAGCAGCCTTTGAGTTGAGTTGACAATTTTTCAGTCATCAATTTTCGAATGGTTTAGTTCTATAAAATACAAGCATTTTGTTATGGCTTAGCTCATTGCAGCATAAACAAATAAAAGGCTGCTCAGGCCACTCTGTTGATCAAACCAAAGTGTTTCTGTGTCGTATGTGGTAATAATTACCAATAGTGTCCACTGCCTTTAATTATCAACATGGGAGGTTATTTCCGTGATGGATGAAAAAAAACATCATGGAGAAATAAATAGATAAGTAAATAAATAAATAATAGGTATAATGCACGAGTATAAAAAATGAGCAAATAAATAAATAAACAAACGAATAACAAGGTAAATCAGTATTCAGTATATACAATCAATAGAAACGGACAGACCGACAAACGTTTATTACATTTTCTGAATAAAAACCATTTTAACATTGCAAAATTTGTATTTTTATCAGTACGAGGGCGTTTTTGTTAGTAAATAAAATTGCCGGCTATTGCTTGTAGTACAATAATATTTATTAAGTGGCAAATCTCAAAAATAGTAAAAATAGTTGTAAGTACTAATTTCAATGGTCGCTGCTTCAACCTGACGTATATTATTTTAAACATTTTAAACATTTCTTTTGAAAAACAACACATGAAATTTTTCAAGTCGTTTGTTGAAACGAACATGAAAAGCCATTCAAGAGTTTATTCAATCTTTTCAGTGACCCGACCCTAACAGTCTTCACAACACACGACTCCAAAGTACTTTCAAAATCTAAAATAACTAAAATAACAAAACTGTGCTGTCACATAAAAAAACTGTTTACCTATTTGGTTTCTCGATCACTCTTCACCATTCTGCAAAAAAAAATGTTGTAATCAGTGTCATGTATGGACGAGGAATGATTCTAAAAAAAACAATTCTTATTATTTTGAAAAGGGAGCGCGGCTTTCCCCGTAAAAAAAACTGAACCCAAGCATTCAGGTGAAAATGTTGAAGGCCGTGAAACACAATACGTTTAAAAACACACGCCATAGATAAACTCAACCGCCAGAGGGCTTTCTGAGAGTAGACAAAATCGCCACGGCACGCGGTTATCTCGTGACATACTCATTCAGTATACGAAACACAATACAATTTATACATGGAGAAATTAATTTGTAGGAGCTAGGATAAACACAATATTGCACAAGAAAGAGGTGCTCAGGCCACCGACCTCTTTTGCAGGAATTTAAAGAGATGTCAGAAAATAGTGGAGTGATGTTGTAGTTCATGTAAATGATGTTTTGGTAATTTAGCAGACCCGAAAAATAAATTATATTGGCTCATAATATTTAGATAAATTGTTTGTTACTTACATGACACCAATGGTTAACAAACAGGTTTTTTAAGGACAAAAATACATTGATCATTATTGAAAACAAAATTGATCGTTTTAGATTTGAAAGCTCATTGCTTATAAAGTTTCTTCCAAAGCGAATCGTCCGGGAAAGAAAATTATTAAATAGTTAGCCAATGTTGTTCATTTTGATAACAGCAATATATAAAGGCTAACCAATAGTAATAAAAAACATACACAAAATCTATGGGAACATAAGCAACTGTTTTTCGTGTTGTTATAATTAAAAACATGACCAACGAATCTGCTGAAAATAGATTGCTCCTGTGGATGTGTTTACTCGAGGACTAGAGGAGGACATTTTTTGTTTCACCCCAAAAAATTAAAGGTGTGTTTTAAATTGAACAGTAGAATAAATTTTGGATGTAAAACTACATTTTCTATATTGCCTGCCAGTGACCAAAGTTTAAAGACTGTCCCCTTTGCAGACGTGATTTATATCAATACAATTATCTCACTAGTAGTCGGGCAGTCAGACAAAGATGGCGGCCTCCATTAAAGGTAAAAATGCTAGTCTTCATCATCTATATAATAATTGTATCACTTAATAACGGGCATTTAACAATAACATTGTTATCTTTTCGTGGGGGCGTGAGAGGGTCCAAAGGATTATTTTTCTCTTTCTATTTTATGACACGTCATTTAAAAAGCAACAAAAAATTTCGACAAAATAATGAAATATGTTTTCTATAGCCAGGATAGCCTTCGCTCAGACTGCACAAAACCTTGCCGTCACTTCAACCTATATGTAAGGCAGGGGGGAAATGCTAATGCCAACTTCAAGGAAGAAAAAGAAAAATAACTGTATTTTTTCTCTTTCTTTATGTGAATCTTGATTACTCGTTGCCGATGACACCTTGCGAAGCACGTAGCAATGAATGATACCCCCGTACGCCAACGCGATTGACCCACGGCGTTCTTCATCGTTCCCTGGCCATGGTCTCTGCTACTCGGAGTAACTCCGTGTGTTTATAAACTCTAATCAGAAAAAAAGTACGCCCCCGCTTTGTGCGCGTCAAACATGATGCTCAAAAACACAAAATGCTGTCAGTTTTCTGTTTTATTCAGAGGTGAATTCTTGCTGAAAGGGGAGCTAGTAACCTACCAGCGTTTAACCCCATTGTGGCGTTCACAACAAGCATTGTGTGAAGTTTTCATATTAAATTGGATGTTAGTTTTAGTATTTCTGTACAACTTGGCTTTCCACGATTTTCAACGCGGGTAATTCAAACCTTACTACTTACGTTTCGGACTAAGTGGGCCTTCTTCACAAACTGAGGGATGTGTTATAATACAAGGAGAGTTTGTGAGTCGAGAAGTTACAAAAACAATGTTAACGCAAGGATGATCCTTTGAATGGGGTGCGCGGTCAAAATTTATAAATGTAATGAAATCTTAACTTGTTATAAAATAAACGCTTATAACCAAATGTTATAAGAAACATGTTCGCCTTTTCAAATCTTCCGGTGTTTTGAAACCTTCTCTTGAGTATACTTGCACCTTACTGCCATTTAAGTCAATCTTATTTCATTTAAATGCATGATGGAGGTACTCTTGGTATAATTCATGTTTCTTCTTTTTGCTATGTAATTTACTATTATTCACTGTCTTAATTTGAACTGTTTACAGACGGACCCTTTAGGGATAGCAGTTGTAAAACTGCCCTGTCTAAATAAATAAACAAATAAATAAATAACCAAAGCTAATGATTGACTGGCGGTACTCTGTGCTGTATGGCATCCTGGCTACCCCCCCCCCACCCCTCCCCTTCAAGTGACTTTTATTGGCATTTTGTTCAAGTTCTAGTTATTAGATCAGAGCGGGTTTGGATTGTTCATCGTGTGTAGTGTTTTTGTGCGTTCATCGAGAGCCAATCTTGACGTTATTTTCCCGCCTAAAACAATCACGAGCACTCTTCTCTCGCAGACTTCCTCCCTCGGTGGAAGACTGACTTTAATCATTGACCGATCAACACGAGAAACGTCAATGTGTTTTAGAAAATGGTCACATTGCACCGGTTGGTGGCGCTAGCACCGAGTTCGGATGAAAATTGTTTACACAATCTGGTTGTTATTGTGATGGCGTTTAGAATTGTACTTGAACATAATTATCTTAAACGAAGCGAAGTTTCATAGTCATACATGTAGGCCTCTACGTAGATAACAGACAACAATAAAATAAAAATTAACAAAAGTCTTCAGTAAAGATGTTCTTTACCAAATCCAATATTATAAGGATGAAAAATGGAAAACAAACTCATACATTTTTCAGTGACGTTTTTCTCCATTACACTACTAGCTTCATAAAAAAATTAACATATTTACTTATAAATAAGTTTCAATTAAACATTATTTCTGAATCTATTCAAGAAGCACAAAGTCTGTTATCTCTAACCGAGAAATACTATTGGATTAAAATCGGTTTTGTATCTATCCACACATTGAAACAACCCAATCCTAAGGGGAAATATAAACAAGAGATCAAGTATTGAAAACTATATCAAAACGCTGTTATTCCAATCCATCGAAGAGACCACTCTATCAATATTTGAAAATCTAAATTCCTTCCAGCAAGATACAACTATGGACTCATTCTAACAACTCATGACAAATCCATTCCCAGAAATCCTCTAAACTGTCACAAACTGTCTTCAGTGCACATTTTGAGATAATCAAACATTCATTAGGCATACAAAAAAGGAAAGGAAAAAAAAACAGTTTAGCGTCCTCCCTTTTAGAAACAAAAGGAGTGTTTGTTTTTGTTTAATGGCCGCCCGATACAGTTTTTAATACAAATGGCTGGGCTATTTTCAAAATGATTTTTTTTGCTGAGAGAGTAAAACAAAATCCTTGTTTGTGTATTTGTTTTTGTTGGGTTTTTCTTTTTGTTTGTTTTTTAATCATAAGAAAGCGGGGGAAAACCGAGCTTTAAAAAGGTAGCGGGCGAGGATGCTAAACATATTTTTATTTCTAGTTGTTCTAAAGTACGGTTGGATATATTTTTCCCCAGCATGCGGAACTGTATGCCATGGTTCCTCCATGATGGCCGAGACATCTTGCTCGAGCATACTCCCCACCATCAGCCAGCGGCACAAAGTTTTCATACTAATCTTGAGGAGGAAATCGAATTTGTAAGCCAAGTTAAGCGTATAAATCGATTCCATAATAGCCACCTGCAAGAGGCTGGAGATTTGAAAGGCACTCCGTGGTTCAGCATTGTTTTCGCTTCTATTGTGGTAAACATTCGTGGGGAGAAAGTCTGCATTCTCCCCGGTAGAAAGTCTGCCTTCTCCCCGGTAAGACACATTGGCATGTTATACAACCGCGCAGTTGAAAAGATGAAATTGCCAAAAAGCGTCATCGGATTTTTTTGAATGCATTTCTGAATAGAGTTTAGTAATAAGTGAAGGTTTACGGTTGCCAATCAATTTTGAAATTAATGCTATAAAAAAAACTTTGGTCAAAGGCCCACAGCAGCGTTTGATAGTATAAAGGAATTTTTTCTTTTAGAAACATTTCATTTCGAATTAATGCGGTTATGTAAAAAGATATCAATTTTTATGCCCCAAATTTCGAAAGGGCGTATTCAGTTTGATGTTGTCGAACATAAAATCAGTATGATGTACCCTTGGGCACGTTATGGACTGTGCAATGGTATACGATTCCGTGGCATTCGAACGTGATCGTACCCAGTAATTCTCAATTAGCATCATTGGTTTCCACCCTGGCATATCTAACTATTATACAAAAATATTGTTATGGTTATGGTTTTTTTCAACACGTACGCTGAAAACTAAATAAGGGGGTAAACCACCTTTGAATCTCAATTTCAAGCATCATTTTGCCAAAGTACAAAGTTTAGGGAAAATCGTTTTAAGTTAGTAAATATACTCTTAGAGTGCAGATTATAATGTACTCGCATCAAGCTCGTACAAATCCGCGAATCTACACTTTCTCGTCCACTCTCCTTTCTTAACCTTTGGTATTCCACAACTCGTACGTGGTCTACAGTCGTTGCTCCTGGAGCAGTGCTATTTTGTGTGGCACAAACTAGAGACATAAACTTAACCTAGTGTGCTTCTACAAATATTGATGCCACTCGCAAAATGTGTTTACAGAAGCAGTAAGGTTCAGCATTAAAGGGGTTGGTATTGTGTTCTAAAGACGAGAGATGTGCGTCGCGTCGTGTCGTCTTTAGAACACCATAGGCTGGCTACTTGTTTTGTACGCCACGAAACACAATGTCCACAGATTTACAGTATACGATTTGAAGATAATGATGGTAGAAAGCTTCCTTAAAAATATTACTTGCTGAGGTGCTGTGCGTCTCAGAAGACAACAATTATTCTAGCTTTGTACGACGTGTTACCAGTATTGGTGTTTACGCGACTCTCCTGAAAAAAATCGCTCTGTGGTGTTTCACTTGTTTTTCTCAAGAACTGGACAAATATTTGAAGCTGAAACTTCTACAGAAAAAAATTAATTGACAATGAGTAGGAATTAGGGTTAGGGAACAAAATTGATATGCAAAAGGTATAACAGCCCTTTAATGCATAGTGCCATATACCTAGGGACCCCTTAAACAGACTAATATTTGATTTAAAATGTTGGATTCTCTCAAATTCGCAGAATCTTTCTGCGTCAACACCAAAGCAGCTTAATCTAAAAATCCAATAGTGATCATGAGAATAAACATAATCCCAAGAGCTGACCAGGCAAGAGGGAATAGGGTTGCAGGGACCTTCAGAGCGTTCGGCCCCAGCAGTGGCTGCCGGCATTTCACGGAGGGTCGCCCTCCTCCCGGTGATTTAATCATAGCAGAGACCAAGGCAGGTGGGGACCACCAGCAATTGAATTAGCGTCTTGGTGCACTGGGCACGCTTCGCGAAGCTGATGTGAATTCTGTATTGATTTTTGGCCGGCTGAACTTTGACGCGTGAAGCCTTCTTGGCTTCCCATTTTCCCTTCTTTGTTTTTAAATTCCTACTACCCGATTGTGGCGAGCGTTGTTTTGTTTACATGTTTCGGTCATAAGGGAGTGGGACTTAAGTGCTAGATCTAGGTTGGATAATTTGGGTTAATTAACCCCTTGAATGGTGCCAAGGAAAGTACAGATTAACGTCTAGAATTAAAATTGATTGTAACCAAACATTGAGAGCCAATTCAAATCACGATTACAAAAAGATATTTTTTAATACTCTATGTAACCTGTCTGCACTATTTAAAACAGTCCGTGAATTTACATGTATCATTTGTTTACGTTTCTAAATGTATTTTTACTTTTTACATTCTATTATGATTTAACATATAACAACTTAAAGTAAGTTAGATATAAAATAAATAAAAAAAGGTCAAATGAACATTATCACAAGTCTTTGGATTAGGCCTACAATTATTATTTGTAGACAAAAAAAAGTTAAAAGGGAAATCCTTTTTTTATTTATATTGATAAAAAGCTGCCTGTTATCAAATTCCAGTGGCGAGGCTCAAACCCATTAATTGTATCTTCACGAAATAACCCTTATAACAAATCCGATCATGTACAGTTATTGTACAGTGCGGGCTCGTCCATTAACTAAGGCTAAAGTCATCAAAACCATCACATAGGTGTGCGCGCTTTGATTGCCAATTGAAACCCACAGACTAGGTTGCCAGTCTAGCCCTGCACAAAATAAGTTTCGAATGGCATCTTAAAGCCCGCCCTCACGTGAAAAATTACATCACCACGGATGAATTCTGACATTCGGACGCATTAGTATTAACTTCAATTAAACTTTAACTCGATCCACTAATAAGAAGATAACATCCTACCCTTCAGACTTCAAAACCTCTGTCCCATCACCGTTGAGGGCTCCAGGGAGTCTGCGCGGTTGTTTTCTTATAATAATTAGTCCCCATCCGAGACATTGATTGTCGACCCAGGCAAGCCTTCATTAAAGATACTGGACATCTTCGGTAAAACAATAACCAGTATTCTCACTTGGTGTATCACGACATTATGCATATACAAAACTGTGAAAAGTTTGACTCAATAGGAGACTTTCCAACGCTAGGCGGCAGCAGACATACCGGGTAAATTTCCATTGTTTACGTAGTTCTGAACATGCGCATAATTCTGAGAACAATGGATTGACCCGGTAAGTCTGCTGCCCTCTATCGTCCCAGAAAGTCTCCCATTGGTCATCGAAATTGCAAAAGAATAATGAAAAGAAAAAAAACACTCATGTTGCTGAAAATTTGTGTGATTTCAGATGCATGATAAAGGGTTTAAGACCTGATTAAGTCTTTTAATACTTGAGTGAGAAATTACCTATTCCTCAAAAACTACGTTTTTCAGAGGGAGTCGTTTCTCACAATGTTGTATACTATCAACAGCTCTCCGTTGCTCGTTACCGACTGAGTGTCTACGCTAACGATAATTTTGAGTAATTACCAATAGTGTCCACTGCCTTTAAATTAATGGTCTGGTACCCCTTCACAAAAATTCATGAAAAATAGAACGACCAGTTTGTCATTCCAGATTACTACTTTCATCACTGTAGGAAAATGACTACTCTCTAATTTTAGTCCTTTTTATGTATGGGTTTATTTGGAATCCATGAAGCGCCTCAAGTTTCAGACAAAGTGGCGATTATTGGAAGATGAAATGTTTCTCCGAATATTGACGGCCTTTGGGTATTTTTTGTTTGGAGTCGCCTGTCCGCTGTTTTTCACTTGCTATTTTTCTCTGTATTTTGACATTGAGTTACTGTTCATAGAGATGCGTTAAAACTCAGACCGTGCTTATTAGTTTAGACATTATCTAGACATAATGTTTCCTTAATATATTCATTTAGTTTCATTTGTGTTTTTATCGACTCTTTTAAAATTCCTATAAGTATTTAATTGGTGCGAATTGTATTGCTTGACTCTGCTTAATGTACGATTTTTATGAGTGTTTTCTATTTGTATGTAGTTGCTGATTTTGGATTTTTTGTGTGAGGGGCAAAAAATAAAAGACTTACAGAGTGTATTTTCTCAACCCTTGACTTTCTCCCTTGCATATTCCTTGAGATGCACGTCTAAGTGATATACCGCCCTCTATGTCAGTTCTTGCGTCACGTCCCACAGGAACAACATTAAGGTCATGATCTCGATACCAACTTAGGAACTCCGGACATCTGGGTCAGTTTAAATGCCGAACAAAGCGCTATAGAAAGAGCCCTCTCCCTCACCTCTCCACACGCCTTTTTAACAACTCAATTGCAATAGAATGCAGCTTTTTATGCGACCTTTGACTGTGCCGGCATAATGTTTTATCCAGGTTTTTTTTCCGCAAGTTTTAGAACAATTTGTTTTATACATTGTAAATAATTATTTGTCTCTCCTTAATCAATTATTTCTTAAATATTTCTTAAATAGTGTGATTTTTTCTTATTTTTAATCTCTGTATATTTTCATGTAATTCGACCTCCGGTCGCCATGGGAATTTGTTTTTAAAATAATAAACCAATAATGAAAGAATGAATGAATGAATATCTCGAGGCAAAAACAGTTGGAAAGTGGACTTTGTGTATAATTATATCCAAGATAACAACAAGTTTGCTTTGGGAAAACGTGACACTCAACAAAGTGATAGCATTTGTTATATTTTACTGTACATTATATAATGAATAGGGTAGATAGCCTTAGCTTTCGATCCAATCCGGACCTTCTTCAGAGGCATAAAACAAGTACAAACAAATACATATCCATTTATAGAAAAAGAGAGGGGGAAAGGGATTAAGGAAAGGATCCAGAAAGAAGCGGGAAAATAACAGCCAAAAGTTCCTATTTCAGAAACAATATTGGTGGCTATGAACCAATAGGAGTGAAGTGGCGAGGACAAAGGATGTTTAGAATGAAAGGAAGGGTTACTGGACCATAAAAGTGGTAAAAGTATTGTTCGACAACAATGCAGGGAGACATGAAAGGGTAGGATTAGAGAGCAAGTTGCATCATGATGCAACTAACAATGGTCAATTAATAAGAATAGCAAGATCAAAGGTATGATGATTTTAAAAAAAAGGTATGAGGGACCTGTGGAAAATTATACCTGTACATTATATTGTATTATAAGAAACTGACACATTCAAAATCATCGCTTTTACTCCTGTTTATAAATACACGAGTAATAATGATGATAATCGCATAGAAAACTGGTAATGGAATCGGGATAACTTTCCGTATGGCGCCACCACTTTTTCACTCATTTAACAAAAAAATGGGGGATATCTCATTGAGGTAAATTGGATACTATGTTATTTCATTTCGAATGAAAAAGTGGTGGCGCCATACGGAAACTTTTCCTGGAATTGTATAAAATAATGCAATAATTTTGAGTTCAACCGAGTGAATTGCGTGTAAAAGAAAAAGTCCTACCTCATAAAAATGTCGATTCAGCCGCCTTCATCACAAGTCGTTAGAGCGCCCTCTGTTGTCACTCCCTGGCAAATAATTTCTCACGTCACCGAGTAAAATCACCAAGTAAAATTCCCAAACCGAAGCTTTTGTCGAAGCCACTTTACTTTCCAATATCCTCGACATTTGAGTCGGACAGTTTCTTAATTTTGTTTTCTTTTAAGAAATGATAACTTCTGCATCACAGTCTTACAACTCCCTAGCCCTGGTAGGCCGTCAGTCAGTGCCACTGCATGCAAAGGAGGAGTCCAACCTGGGCTAAACAATTTCCATGCGTTCTGTATGCACTAAATAAAAGTTAGTCCCAAAAATACAGTACAACGTGCTAAAAACGTTGAGGCAAAATTAATGTTCAATGATACGAGGGATGTCAGTGAGTGCAGTGAAGTGTGTTCTGTCACCATCATTTCACGAACTGTACGCTCTGATACAACACCAAGCAGATGTACCCCGGTACGGCCAATAGCCAGACTTTAACGGCTTGTCTGTACAGTGACAAAATAACTTCCGATCAGTGTCCAATTTCATAGAGCTGCTAATCACAGAAAGGAGCTTTAGCACAACAAAACTATGCTTACCAGAACACCAGCCAAAATACCATGTCATTGTGTACAATTTGCAACTGGTATCATGCTTATTTCTGCCTTGCAGACAATATTGTTGAGCAATGTTTTCCACTCAAGCGACTCAATGAAATTTGACCCACATACCAAGCAAACAACGACTACAATAGACCCAAAGGGAACCCGGTTCGAATCCTGCCATTAATGAGTTGGCATTCCGTATGAGGAATGTTGAGTATGGGTACGGTGACGTCACACCCATTGTGTATCCGGAAGAGCACCCCAAGAAATAACATTCACCGAAGAAAAGGAGATACTTAGTTTGTATTTTCATGTCCTGGTGGAAGCATTGCTTATTAGTTAATTTGTGATTCGTTGATTACAAATTAATCAATTGTGTGTTTGAAGACCACACAAAAATTACACAAAGAACCAAAATTCACTAAAGAACAAGAAGATATTTAGTTTGTATTTTCATGTCCTGGTGTGCAAGTATTGCTTAATTTAGTTACTTTGAGATTCGTTGATTAACAATTACTCCCTATACTGTGTTTGGAGATCACACAAAGATCACAGTCACAAAGAGCCAAAATTCACGATCAGGACAAGAAGATATTTAGTTTGTATTCTCATGTCCTGGTCGAGTGTTGCTTAAGTTAATTTGTGATTCGTTGATTACCAATTGACGCCATTCTGTGTTTGGAGCCCAGTTCTATTACTCCATCATTAACCACTCACCACTCCGTCGTGATTCAGTGCCTTACGTCAGATCATGTCACTTGGAGTGAAGTCATCGAAGCGTTTAGGAAGAAAGTCGGCAATTTTTAATAATACCCATAATATAACCCCATGTTGTGACCCCTGCGTGGTATATGACTCCGATAATAGATTTCTTTTTCCGAAACAGCGTGATTGAGGACAAATAAAGTGAGACCAAAATAACAGAAAAACAGGGTTTGATGCTGACAGGAAATTGACAAACCTGACATTTAAAGGCACTGGACACTATTGGTAACTACTCAAATAATTGCCGGCATAAATACTTTGCTGGTAATGAGCAATGGGGAGCTGTAAATAGTACAACACGATGTGAGAAATGGCTCCCCCTCTGAAGTAACGTAGCTTTTTTGAGAAATCATGAAATACTTCAGCTGAAGCCTTTTATTATGCATCTGAAAGCAATGTAATGCAACAAATGTGTGTTTTCTTTCAATATTCTCTTTCAACTTCGATGACCAATTGAGCCCAAATTTCCACAGGTTTAATATTTTATGCATATGTTGGGATACATCAATTTAGAATACTGGTCTTTGACAATAGGACTGGTGTCCATGCCTTTAAGACACTGCTCTAATGATTATGAGAAAACACCAGTGGAAGTCTATTATACACTGATTACCCCCAGTGGTTGCCTTTGACGTTGGTGCTGTACGCGATTTGCCGTCCAGTCATCGCTTGACTGACTTCCAATATTCCTTGTAATAAATTCAAATTATGTTCGCTAATTACTGATGACATACTGTCTAATGATTGGTCGAGCAATGGACACCGAGTTGTCAGGTAACCAATGGGGGGTCAAGAAGCTGTCGCCTCTCTACGGTGGCTTGGAAGAAACATTATACACACGACCAAGTTCCAATATTCCTTGTAATAAATTCAAATTACTTCGCTAATGAGTGATGGCACGCTGTCTAATGATTTGTCTATTGTGACGAGCAATGGACACCACGATGCTGGGACAATCAGTGAGGGAGGGGGGGGGGGGGGGTCATGATGCTGTCGCCTCACTACGGTGGCTATATCAGTCCCCTGAGTTATTTTCAACTTTTGTATTTTCCTTCTTGTAGCCCCTTACCAAGAATGGCTTTTAATCTTGTTTGGGGCAAACTTGCACTTAAAAGAGTATGTTTTTTTTTTATATTACAACTTTAACTATATCTTCACATAATCGAAGAATCTGTTGTCAATCAAAACAATGTAACTTATTGCTAATTATGGTGTACACGATTAACCATGGCTATCATTTCGGAAGAAACTTTGACACAGAGGACCACGTCGAGCCACTGTTAAAGTTCGAGTCGATCATTTTACAAGATTGTGTTTTTTCATCGGGGATAAGGTTTTTTTACACAAGAATATCTTGCAAGGGGGATGTGCTGTGATTCATTTACACTTGTCTCGTAAAATGTAGCTACTGAGGTTGTAACATAATTAGACAGTTTCCGATTTGTACGGGGGGTAAACTTCCTGATGACTGGACAGGGAATCGAACCCATAACGAATCATTCTCTAGAGATAAAAACATTCTGTCATGAACTATTCCCCAGCGATGACAAACATTCTCAATTTCGCGTAGCGCATGACGTCTCATAAATCACCAGGGCCTAATTTCATAAAGCCTGTATACATAAAAACGTGCTAAGCACAGAACAATCTTGCGTAATGATAGTGTTACCAACCAAAATTCCATGAAGTTTGCATTGTTGCAACTGGTGCCCCACCAATTGTTTGCTTAACAAAGAAGTTTGCTCAGCAACAGCTTTTTGAAATTCCATGTAGTTGCTTGTCCAGGAAATGACGCCTATACCCCCCAAAAATTGCTCAGCATAATTTAGCAGGTTACAGTCACAGATTGTATATAAGATTTGACATTTTGGCTGGTAACCATAATTTGGTGCGCATAATTTTGTTGTGCTTAGATACTTTTTGTGCTTAAAGTCATTGGACACTTTCGGTAAACAGTATTGTCCAAGGCCCACACTTCGTGGATCACAACGAATACATATAAAATAACAAACCTGTGAAAATTTAGGCTCAATTGGTCATCGGAGTCGGGAGAAAATAACGGGAAAACCCACCCTTGTTTCCGCAAGTTTCGCCGTGTCATGACATGTGTTTAAAATGAATCCGTAATTCTCGATATCGAGAATTGATAATTGTTTTAATGTTTTCTCAAAAAGTAAAGCATTGCATGGAATAATATTTCAAGGGAAGTCTTTTACCATAACATTCTGTAAACCCAGTAAGTTATCTGTAACTCTGTGAACTTTTATTTTGTTTTCTTTTCTGAAAGTGTACAATGGCTTTAAGCAGCTCCATGAAATTGAGCCCAATTTCATAATCATTTGAGAATAAAATCTTGCTAGGCACAGGCAAGTTTTGCTTAACCAAAAATGATTACCAGTCTAAATTCTTCACATTGTTGTAGCTTGTGCCCACTCTCAGCAGTTTGTTTCTGCTTAGCAGCTTGAAAGTGGGCCCTGGCTTCGAACGGATCTAAAACACTTTGCCTTGAATGTTATATGTATTGGTGGTTTAAAGGGACATCGCAAACACATATTGACGCCAATATTCACGACTTATACACAATGCCGCCCACATTGCCAATGTCAATATTGGGTCTACAACAAAGAGATACACAAAGGATTACAAGTTGAAGATGTAAATGACAAAACGAAAGAAAGTATTCATTTCATAAAAGCATATTTAATATACAAGTATTGCATAATGATGATGCAGACTTCCATGTTCCTATCAATCAAACAAACATTATTATGACAGGTAAACAAGTTATGAAAACAAACTTTAAAGAAGAAAAAAAAGAAACAAAAACAGAATGTAAGAGTACGGAAGTTGGGACCAAAAGAAGATTTTGTTTTTAACACATACGGGTCACAAAAAACATTTGCATTAATATGCCTTTACACATCAGTAAAAAAACAATTATGTTTGTTATCCCGCAATACAAAAGGTATCATCAATTCGTAAATACCTCAGACAGTTTCGCTATTCCTATTGGTGGAGAGCGCGTCACGTGAGGGTGTTTAAACGGTTGATAATGACCAGCTGGAGCTCTGTTTATAGCCGGTTGTCTTCGGATACTACGCGCTAGTCTTTGTGCAAGACGTTTCTTGTTATGGGCGATGCGGGCGCTGTCGGTGAGTTGGCAGCGTTGTGTGTGTAAGGAAAACGAGAACGTCTTGCACCAAGACTATACGCGCACGAACGGATCTGGAAACTGTCGTCTCAGTCATAACAATGCAGCACACTGACGTACAGAGCTCAAGCACGTCGGGAAACGTATACGTTTTGCAGAGTTTCTTACTTTATTACGCCTTTTAACCAACATTTATGAATGGGAATAAAAGAGTAGTGACTCGTTCTTAAACGACCGTTTAAAACCTTGCACGGTCGTTGCCGTGCGATATAGGCACTCGCCTTCGGCTCGAGCCTTGATCACACGGCAACGACCCTGCCGGTTTTAAACGGCCGTTTAAGAACTCGTCGCTACCTTTTTATTCCCATATTAAAAATCTGCAGTACTCGCTGCTTAGGATTCGAAATACCTCTAGTCACCGTTACCGCGGTAACGCTTCTCAGATTCAAATTTTGGGGCATAAAAACTGATACCTTTTTACGTAACCACTTTACTTCGAAGTGAAATATTACTGAAAAAGGCTTTCCAACGCACCTGTTGGCCTCTGTAGCCACATATTTTATTCCAATTAGTTTTAAGAGTGATTACTGAAGGTATACCTCCCCTTTAAAGGTCAAAGGTCAATACACTCCGTGTCCAACAGATCTTGTGCAAGAAAATGAAAAATAAACGCAAGTCTTTAATCTCACGCTGAAAAGTGTAAATCTTTATTTTAGTTGGTAATCTTGACGTCAGTGGCTGCCAATAATAAAATGGGTCTGTACTTACCACATTTTTTTCAGAGCCCATTTTTTTCAATTTTTGTATCTCAATGTTTTGCACAAAATAACAAACCTGTGAAAAATTTGACTCAATTGGTCATCGAAGTGGCAAGAGAATAATAAAAAAAAAACACCATCGGTGCACAATTTGGTGTGCTTCGACATGCCCAATAAATGAAGTGTTTTATTGTTTGAGTGAAAGATTACCTCTTTCTCGAAAGCTAAGTTACTTCAGAGAGAGCCGTTTATCACAGTATTTTATACTATCAATAGCTCTCCATTGCTCGTTAGTAAATTGTTATGCTATCAATTATTTTGAGTAATTACCAATAGTGTCCAGTGCCTATAAAAATAGAGCGCGTTATCGTGGCGGTGCACGCTGCTAAAACGCATAGGGTTCGAACTGCCTTAAGCCACTGGGCTAGCTCGGTGGTGTCTAGGGTAAGAAATTGCTCTTCCTAGCAATAAAAATCCCACCTTCGAGTGATTTGGCGTTTTTAAAGAACTCCGGAAACCACCGAGTTTCATAATGCACATGGGTGTGAAGGTAAACACATATTATTTGCCCCAATGCAAAATTAACATCTATATTAGAGCGAGTGATGATATGAAAAAGGAATGAAAATATATGTCTTTAATATTGTCATTGTTTATCTTCATCAAAACCATTGATAACAATGCGTCTGAATACCCTGGGTTATACACTTGCAACGTGTGCGTTCTAACAAATAACTTGAAGACGGTTATAAATAAAACTTCTAATTGAGTAGTCACATCACGCAAGGAACAAGTCTTAGACTCAGTCACTCGAGAAAGTGTTTTAAGTTGTTTCAAGGTTTGTCCACACACTGTTGACACGACGGAGTTGCGTACGTGGTTTGCGTGACCGAATGAGGTTGCAGAAGTCCGGGAGGCGACACGGCCGATGGCACTTGTCTCGCCGGGAACGACGGCACGATGGCCGGCGTGCCTGCCGACGCGGATGACGGTGCAATGTTCGGACTCTTGTCCTGCGACAGATAGCTTGGGAAAGGGTAGCCACTGAAGTAGGGAGGAGGAGGCGAGATGTGAAGCTGGGATTGATTCACGTAGCTCACCATCCTCTTCATCTCCTCCAGTGCATTTGCCTGCATCAGGATGTAGTTCTTTGCTAAGAGGAGTGTAGCAATCTTAGAGAGTTTCCTCACGGAGGGACTGTGCGCGTAAGGAATGACTGAGCGAAGTTCATCCAGTGCATCGTTCAAATCATGCATTCGTCGCCTCTCCCGTGAGTTGATACTCAACCTGTTGTGTTTCAAGTTCTTCCCGGTGGATTTAATCCCCAAGCCCCCTTTACCGCCTGCTTGCCTCCGTGAATGCGGCCCGGTCTCGTCTCCTGATTTGGTGTTGCTTTCTGAAGAGGGTCCCTCGTGTGTTGCTCCGAGCTCTCTTGAAGTCTTACTCTCGTCAGAGTCAGTGGATGAGTTCGAATCGGAGCAACTTTCTCGGTAGCCGATGCGGCACGAAGAGCGTTCCACCCCGGCGAAGCACCACCGTGTCTCGTCCAACTTCACCGCCGTGTCAACCATCTTATCCAAGGTAGACGCCATGGTGGTGTGACGGGTTGTGTCCGGGGGTTCGGACGAGTTCATCTGGGACGTCTCCTGGCCTCTAAGATTGAAACGTTCCTCCCAAGACATGATGAGAATTTGATCTGTTTAATCCTGAGGAAATCGGTTAGCACATAATCAAGTAGTCACTTGTGATTTGTATGGCACCACCAAACCGTTTAAGTTGAAGTTGGATCACTCAAGAGCCGAGCCCTCAAACCAGTCATTATTTGTCATCTGCTCTTCGTGTCAAGTACTTCCCGTTTAGCTGTTAACTTGACACACACAAACTCCAAAGGGAAAGAAAACACTCTCACAGTCTTGCTGATTTAAAAGTGGCACACTGGTAGAACATAACCGGGTGTGGTTCCACTTTGATTTGAAGAGCGGTAATTACGTTGCTACCTCATGAAAAAGTCATCCCAGCCAACAATCACACGTGAACATGGCACCATGCACAAACTGTAACAACGGTTAAACACAAACACACCGTTTGAATAAAGAAATCAGCTTTCAACGACCAGTGACAAAGTTGACAGAGAGGAACAGCCGTGCTTTTCCTCCTTCGTCTGAAAGCCAGTTATGTCGAAGCGGGTTTGCAAGAGAG
The DNA here is from genome assembly GCF_902459465.1 of Asterias rubens. Lineage (NCBI taxonomy): Eukaryota > Metazoa > Echinodermata > Asteroidea > Forcipulatida > Asteriidae > Asterias > Asterias rubens. The sequence goes on from NC_047082.1 coordinate 8,577,347, forward strand.
TGAAACCAACACTCTCCAACACTCGAGTATCGCCCGAGAGCCCAAACAGTGGCTACCACCCGAACATGAGAACAAATCGTATTGGTTTTACTATCAAAATCTCTTCACTACGTCCTGGCCAGCTGAGGCCCAGTGCACTGACGCCGTTTAGATTTCTTCCTCGTCCCCTCGAAAGCCCGAGCACAGCCTTTCGAATCAGAGGGGCTTTCAGACAGGGGGTAGTCCCTTGAATTGTTAAGCACCGCCCAGGCGTTGTCGTGACCGTATCTCTCCAGTATGTTGGTTGATATGTCAGTTCAAATAAAGCCAGGGCCAATGGTATTACCTAATTAATTAATCAGATCGCAATATGACAGCCGTATCCCTCAGACGTATGCGATGTTGGGAAAGAGGCAACGCAAGATCAAAAACCTCAAATTTTGGGAGCAGACGGCTCTTGCATGACTGTATTCGTGAAAGGGACACGACCGACCGTAACTTGAGTTGGGTCAACGGAGAGCAACATTAACCATATTAAAATCGTTTGATGAAAAAATCATTCAACTAAGTAATCTATCGTGCACTTTGGGGACTTAGCCGAAATATTTTAGTTGTGATTATCTTTTGCTCCAAATAATTTAATTTCAAATACTTAAAACAAAAATTCAGAATAACCCAAACTTGCAACCATTCCAACTCAATTGAAGATTATTATTTCATGGTGTTTCCACAAACCTTACCACATCGTACTTCCACCATGCACATTTTAAACAAAAATGTTTGTTGATGTTTTTTGGCCACATATCAATTTGTAAGCGCTCTCTCAGTATTTCAATACCCCTAAGAAATTATGAAATGTGGCCCAGGGGCCGATTTCTCACTCAAAGCAAGACAAATTGCCAGTATATATTATATAGTGAGTTGTACTGTGACATCAAACTTTAGTTAGCAACTACGATTGATTTGCATTTAAAGGCAGTGGACACTATTGGTAAGTACTCAAAATAATTATTAGCATAAAACCTTACTAAGTGACGACCAATGGGGAGAGGTTGATGGTACAAAACATCGTGAGAAATGGCTCCCTCTGAAGTGCCATAGTTTTCGAGAAAGAAGTAATTTTCCACAAATTTGATTTCGAGACCTCAGATTTAGAACTTGAGGTCTCGAAATCAACCATCTAAAAAAGCACACAACTTTGTGTGACAAGGGTGTTTTTTGTTTCATTATTATCTCGCAAGTTCGATGACCGATTGAGCTCAAATGTTCACAGGTTTGTAATTTTATGCACATGTTGAGATACACCAAGTGAGAAGACTGGTCTTTGACAATTACCAATAGTGTCCAGTGTCTTTAAGATCAATCTTAGCTCTTTGTGAAACCGACCCCTGGTAATGCTCAGTGGTTTCCATTTTTATTTAAAAAAAAGGCAACATGAAACAGTAACCGGATAAGCATCGACAGACACAGCATTTTGTCACATCTGGTTGACTTGAACATCGCCGCACTTAAATAAATGATGGCTTTTTATTTTGCTGTCTGTGGATCCACGTACGAACCCAGCGTGTCTGACACATCGCTGGGTGTTTCTCGCTTACATGTCGAGTTAAGTCACTTCGTCACAATTTACACATCTTCTGAGAAAAAAAAACGTGTCTTTTGGGTTTTGATGGACCAGCAATGGGTTTAATTATGCAGTAACCTAAAAAATAAAATAAAAAACGGGAAATGGCCTGAGTCTTTTTCAAAGGCGAAATGACAAAACAGGACATACTTGAAAAAACATCCTTGTCACACGAAGTTGTGTGCTTTCAGATGCTTAATTTCGAGACATCAAAATCTAATTTTGAGGTCTCGAAATCAAATTCGTGAAAAATTAATTCTTTCTCGAAAACTACGTTACTTCAGAGGGAGCCGTTTCTCATAATGGTTTTTACTATCAATAGCTCCCATTACTCGTTACCAAGTAAGGTTATGCTAATAATTATTCTGAGTAATTACTAGTGTCCACTGCCTTTATTACATGCAGATTGGTTTTAAACTGATATAAACCATAACTCATGCATACAATTATGTCCTTTTAGCCAACGTTTCTTTTTCCCTCTTTTTTGTTTTCCTTTATTTATTTTGTTTTCGTTTTAAATCGCAAAACCCTCCCTCCTTTAGCGCTTTTGTCCATACAGAACGGCCCATTACCACTTAAATTATTTACCAATAAAGTGATGTTATAATCAACGCCGCGGGGAACCAGCGATATGGAGCCGAAACAGACGAACAAAAGACACAGTGCCGTCGGACCTTTTTCCGCCATTTCTCACTGCCTCTCACGGGAATTGCAATAGTTCGCGCGGCATTTTATCGTCAGCTGCTGGAGTGGCTTTGCTTTAGACACAGCAAGACCTGCGGGGTTTTCTGTCTCAAGTTAGAGCACTTCAACTTGCTCGAGGGGCCATTGTTTTCTTTTTACCGTTTGGAAACTGCAACAGACACAGTTTAAAAGCTTCCACGGTTTTAGAACAGAGCTTTATCGTGTAACTCTCGACACGGTCACGTTCCCTTATTGTAACAGTAATCATGACTATTGGATCGCATTATGGGACAAAACAGGGACCCGGCTAATCACCTTTCTTGCCTCGGTTTGAATAGTACAATAGTGCAAGTAAAGTGAGACAAAAATAAAATGGCAGGACATTGAAGTTCTTATAAACCGGATCTACGTTACATGTTGATGAAGTCATGGATATAGCATGTCGTGTGCTTTGAATTTAAAGGCACTGGACACATTTGGTAATTGTCAAAGACCAGTGTTTTCACTTGGTGTATCCCACCATTATGCATAAAATAACAAATAGGTGAAAATTTTGACTAAATTGGTCAACGAAGTTGATTGGAAATAAGGCAAGAAAAGACACCCTTTTGGCACAACTTCTGTGTGCTTTCAGATGCCTAATGAAAATTCATTGCTCGTTACTATAAGTATTAAGCTTTTATTTATGCTAAAAATTAATTTGAATAATTACCTATAGTGTCCAGTGCCTTTAAATTGCTTAGTGTGAATTTTGTTTTTGTGTTCTTGGTGGGGGGGGGGGGGGGGCTTCAGCCGTTTTCTTGTCACTATTATTCCCCGATGCTCTATAGAGATTAAGAGGTGGGACTTACATTTATACATAGATATACAGTATAAGAATTTAAGAAGCCTTGAAGGAAAAAAGACGGAAATTACGAGTGGGTATAATCGGCTTACTTCTTTTTCTGAAAACATCCCGGGATCTCCAAACTGAAGTAGCCCCATCTCAAATTCTTTGTTCTTATACCCCGCCCTGATTGCCGCACATCATCCAATAACCATAAAGGCTCGTTGCGCTTGACTGAGGCCCAATCATACCCTACACTAGATTAGGCATAGCCGGATGCCTTCTCATAACAGGGCTGCCAGTAAAATGCGTTTTTTTTTTCTTCTCGCACCATATGTCTCTCGGCTGCTGAGAGCTGCCGCACTGCAGACAAGCAGAAACTGGCATGGACAAGAGAAATATCATGGCAAACCCTACTGGGACATCATTCTGAATAATAAACATACAGAGCTGTAATAATAAGACTCGTCTTGGAAAATACTCTCTTTTTTATAAGTTTTCTCCGGACCGATGTACGAGGTTTTTGCCTTTGCGAGTGCGAGTGAGTTAGCCCCCCGGAGACTGAGACCCATTACGGGGGGATATCCCAGCAAAGATGGGAACATCTGTTCGGTGATTCTTCGGTGTCGAGGAACATAAACGAAGCGGGGTTTTGATGGATAGGTTATTCGGGAGAGGTCAATCCGTCAAAAACCCGAATCCTTCTCCCAGTCTGAGCACGGCTTAAAAATATCAAATATTGTGTTTATGAAGGGAATATTTATTTATTGGGATGCGATAAGCTCGTTGACCCATTAACGGGATATGATAATGTAAATGCAACTCAGGAGACTATTGTCAAAGTACATCGAATAAGTAATACAACCACAAGGCTGTCTGTACAAATACTTCGAATAAGTAATTCAACTCTTGTATTTTTATTCCAGTTCGTCTGTAAAAGTACATTGAATAAGTAACACAACCATGGGCTGTCTGTACAAATACTTCGAATAAGTAATAAAACCCGGTGTTCTGTTAGAAAGCTTCGAATAAGTAATAAAACTCATGTATCTTTATAATACTACTTCGAATAAGTAAAACAACCATAGTGGGTACTGACTTTGTAAGGACGGGGTTTGAACCTGAGACCGCCTGAATAACTTTGTCCCATTGATTAGTAAAATTGGTACATAAGTACAGGATTTGTGCTGGCTATAGTCTAGGTGACATTGAATTCAATGCACTTCATTGCCTTCAAGACTGTACATTGTTCACTATTTAAAGCCATTGGACCCTTTCGGTAAACAGTATTGTCGTGTATTACAACTTCTATATAAAATAACAAACCTGTAATAATTTAGGCTCAATCGGTCATCGGAGTCGGGAGAAAATAACGGGAAAACCCACCCTTTTATCTACAAGCTTCGCCGTGTCATTACATGTGTTTAATTCTCGATATCGATAATTGATATTGTTTTACTGTTTTCTCATGGAATAATATTTCAAGAGAAGTGTTTCACCACTACCTTCTGTAAACCCTTTAAATTATTTGTAAAATCTGTGAACTTTTTTTTTCTGTACCGAAAGGTTCCAATGGCTTTAAAGTTTACGAAAATGTCTCTAAAATTTAATTTTCTAAATTAATTAATACTTGTTCTCATTATGATAAATCTTTTACTCTGGCTTTATTGTGACTGGCAATGATTTCGAGTTGACTCCTTTCCCTCAATCTTCTGTGCTTATTACTCTGCTTATCTGTGGAATATAATGCGTTGAGAAGAGTAGTATAAAACAAATGTTGACATGAACTGACAACAATGTCATCCTCCCGCGAACCCTACTCTCCTATCCACTCGTATAAGCTTCCCGTCCCATTCTCTCCATGCCGCGACAGAGACAAATCTTAATTTAGCATGACCGCCAAAACATTTTAGGTGAGCAGATGTTGCTCCAGTCCCCAGTGAGTTACGGGGTAAATTAAGCCCAAATAATATATGTCCCAAGCACCCCAGCTTATAGTTTAACTGAATTACAAGGAAGGGGAAATTACCATGGTATTGGTCTCTCTGCTGTAGCCACGCAGTCCACTGGAGATCGAGAACGCATCAATTACAGTGATGGGTTCAGTGTGAGTTAGAAATGTCTTGCGAACACAACACACCCACACCAAAGTGGAATTTATATCTGCGTTTAAAATCGCGATATTAAAACTGATGTAAGCATTCCTTTGTCAATTAACAATATTTCGAGTTGTGGATTTATTATTGAGTTTGCCTGATTGGCGTTATAGCGTGATTGAAAACACATTATAAACGTGCACAAACTCAAAAGAAAGATGTGCATAGTCGGTATTTCATGCTTTGACTAATACATAAACCAATACGCACTCAACATCTTCCTGTTTTTAATTACATCTCAAATCGACACACCCCAGATTCCGTTGTGAAAAAAACAGGGAGTTTTCATATTCCTAAAGTTTATTTTATACCGTACTCCATTGCAGCAGGCTTAGCTGCTCGCCACAACAAAACAACTTACACTTCATGTCAATATAGACACTCAAGCCATAACCCCTTGTGCTTTCGTAATTGGAGCGATTATAAACACACATGAGACTGTGCGTAGCTGGCACCTACGCTGTCCTATACACCAGGTGCGCGTGGAGGAACCAAGCGCTATCTTCACCCGATAGAAATTCTGTTTTGTACGTTAGAATTACGATCCTCAAAATTGTCCTAATTTTTTTTGTTTAAGGATTCCCTTTTTTGAATCGATTTTAAATAAAAGAAATTCCCCCATTGTAAAGCACTACGACAGTGGCCATTTTGATGTACAGAAACAAAATTGCCTAAACCGTTGATACATCGCTCACCATGCCACAACGTATACAAAAAGACGCGCGCTTGTCAAACATCACTTTCTAGAAAGCGCGCCAAAATAAAGTAAACACGGGGGAGCTGAAGACGAGATGCATGGGTCTATTTACATTTAATCGCTTTGTCATACCTCCATCTGTTCCAGTGTAAGTATCCATAAGTCTTTCGCATCACTTGGTAGTGGAGGACGGTTTGCCTCATGAAAGAGAAATTCTTTCAAAAACTAAAAATGGGTAAAGGAACCCAAAATATGCAAACAAAATAGTTTATGGCCTGACGTTTCGACCCTAGAAGATTCTTTCTCGAAGGCTTAATGACAACACAACAGGCACGAACAGGTAAATAAGAAATGTGAAATATTATATAACACGGATCCCACCCGACGCTGAATACAGAAACTATTTTTGCACCATTTTGTGTAAAAATTATACTTTGATCTTCCAAGCTTGTTGATGTTCTAGTTTTCAGGTTTTTTTAGTTGTCTCCTTTCTCATTGACAACAACTGTAATTGATTCATCTATAGCCATATTAGTCTGAAATTCATTCAAAACATTGGGTAAAGGATCTTTAACTAATAACATTGATCACATCTAACGCTAAATACAGAAACTACTTTTGCACCATTTGTGTAAAACTGCTAGTCTTCCCAGCTGTTTGAGTTTCTAGTTTTTTTAGGGGTTGTCTTCCTTTCTCATTGACATCAATTGTAATTGTCATTGTTTTATCTGCAGTCGGATTACTCTGAAATGTTTTCAAAAAACAACGGTTAAAGGAATTAGAAATGTTACACGGATCATATCCGACGCTGAATACAGAAACTTTTGCACCATTTGTGTACAATTTCTATTTTTACCTTCAAGCTTGTTGAATTTCCAGTTCCTAGGGTTATCCTCCTTTTTGTTTACTGACAACAATTGTAATTTTCATTTGTTTCATCAGCAGTCAGATTACTCACTGGATCGGTCAAGAACCTATCAACAGATCCTTAATCCGGAAGACATCCCAAAACACAGAACCCATCCGGTTGAAGGCGTCTACGCAGCGCTTGCCTTAAAAATACCAATCAAGTGCCTCTCATCGCTTAAACTTTCATCAGTAATCCAATCTGAGGGGTAGAGAAAAACCCTGGACATTTTATAAACAAGAAAATCATCCACGGTTCAACGCTACCAATCCGGTTCCCCTAAATCCCCCAGATTGAAGCCTTATGCCGTCAATGATACGTGTCTGATGCACAACGAAAAGTAATTTCACTAATTGAATCGCGCCCAAAAAACAGATCGCCTTCAGAAAGCGCGCAAATCACATATGCATTAAACGATGGCATATTGTCGTGTCGTCTGCCAGCGATCTCTCAACTTGATAATCATGGTGTTCTCCCAAGCCCTTCTTTGAGACGTTTTCCTGTGCTCTGTATTTAACTCAGAATGGTGAACGAGAAAATGGAGTAATGCGGTTGGCTTTGACGAGTGATTGATCAGTATAGGAGGTGGGTCACGCCCCTCCCTCTCCCTCTCTCTCCTCCCCCCTTCGAATCTACTTACCCGTGTTTTATGCTTAGAGAATAGTTAACCTGTTAGCAATCAAGCGTATGTAATTAATATTCAGGAATATAACTAATTTATTGTAATCATAGAGAATAGTAAACCTACTAGCAATCAAGCGTATGTAATGAATATTCAGGAATATAACTAATTTATTGTAATCATGGAGAATAGTAAACCTTATTATTATTTTATTATTATTATTATTATTAACCGTTTGTAATGAATATTCAGGAATTAAAAAAAATCATATTGTAATGTTGTATAAGCAAACTGTAAAATATAAAAATTATTAGTTTCATCAGAAGAAAAAAATGTGGGATCTTTATGGTGAAAATAAGAAACTCGAAGTTTCAAATCATACTTAAAGGCACTGGCAGGACACTATTGGTAATTACTCAACATAATTCATAAGCACATACTTGGTAACGAGCAATGGAGAGCTGTTGGAAGTATAAACAATTTTGTGAGAAACGGCTCCCTCTGAAGTAACGTAGTTTTTGAGAAAGAGGTAATCTCTCACTAAAATATTAATTAAAGACTTCAGCTGAAACCACTTATCATGCATCTTAAAGCACACAAAGATATGCAACAATAGTGTTTTTTTCTTTCATAATGCTCCAACTGCAACTTCGATGGCCAATTGATTCCAAATTTACACAGGTTTGTTATTTATGCATAATGAGAACGCTGGTCGTTGAGACGATAGTTGGTGACGGGCCTTCTCGTGTGACGTGTCGTCGGTTGCACAAAGTTATGAACAGTCGTGTCAGCAGTAAAACACTTTACTCGAAATTGGTGACCGGCGAAAGACGAAACAAGTTTCCATAGTAACATTTTGTAAGATTTTTCTGATGGTTGGCTGCGACTTTGGCTGTGAGCTTGGCTGTGGCTTACGTCTGCCATTTTGAAGCCTCTGTTAAAAGCGCAGTGTCTGGAACGTTGCCATTCAATCAGTATACAAATTAATTTTGGTTTTTACCCATACACCGATGTGTGTTAGCATTGTATACTCAGTACTTCCCCGAGTCCTGTGAAAAATATCACAGGCATATTACTCGGGTGGGATTCGAACCCACGACCCTTGCAATTCTAGAGTAGTGTCTTATATACAAATTATTTCTCCAAAGTATCATAACAACAAGACAATTTAAGTTTGAAGTTAATTACGTAGTTGTATGATAAGATTTTAAATTAAAAAAAAGCAATGAATTTCATGAAACTGTGGAGGGGCCCGTAAAGAAGGAAAGCTTGTATACGGTTATGGTCCATCAGCAAACGTTTGCATTAAGCAGTCAATGGTTTTTAATGTCTTGTGGAAGACACCACTCCAGGTATGAAACATTTTCCTGAAAGGTAAGGTGTATTCAAGAAGGCTCAATGCAAAAGCTACTAACAATGAAAGTAGTTACCTAGACAAATGATCAATGATTGACAAGAACTAGCAAAAACAGGTCAACAATGTAAGACAGAAAACATCTATCAATCAACAAGGCCTCTTAAATTTACGCTCCAGGCCACGGTTTAAGACGGACCAACATAATGTAATCCAAAAAAACAATAGTCTGAACCGAAACAATCTGGAATATTTCAATATTTGTTTTGAGGAATCTTAACTTTTACCTTGGATTTCTCACACCTGTAAAGACTGCAAGGTATGTAGGTCTATAGTCCCGCTCCAGGGGTGTGTTGTGAGCCCAGTCATTGCGTTGGCGCAGCGCTCCTTGTTCGCCCCTGGGGGGTGTATACCGTGACTCTGGATACGAGGTGGATTCGATCTAACGCTTACGAAGTGATGAACGTACGTTCCATGTGTGTGTGTAATAGTATCATCCTACTGATGTTTCATGCGTTTGTCATAGTATGATTCCTGTTACTGTTCCAAAAAGTTGGATGGACATGAACTCATCTTATAGTCGATACGTACCAATCTCTGATGTTTCTTAACAGCAGAGTATTGTAAGTCGTGACGCTGGTCATTAAGCTAGACATTTAACCATCGTCCTTCGGGTAGGACGTAAAACCGTTGGTCCCGTGTGCTGTGCAATGCACATAAAATAAACCAGTGCACTTCGAAAAGAGAAGAGGTTCAACCGTTTTTTTCCTGGTTTGATTGGCAGCATATTGCGCCACAAAACATTGTACATCATTACATGACGCTATGTAAGCGGAGTAGTTCTCCTAATTAAACGTAGTCCCACGTTACCTTTTTGTTATGTACTTAAAAATCATCCGACCATTGACAAAGTCACTCCGCCTTCACAAGTCTGGTGTGGCATCAATAATGAGGAAATTCCAATCAAGAAAAAGGTATACTTTACGAAAATATTCAAGACACTCACATAAGAAAACAAATGAAATTATAATAATATACATTTTACAAACCCTAAGAACTCCAAAACAACTTCAGTGTCATTCCATTGAATACGTCAGCTTTATTCTGATTTATATATATTTCTATGTTACAGTAGACACGGCATGCCAGGCCCTTGAGCAAAGTCACATGTGTTCGAAAAGTAATACGTCACAACCCCATTGTGACCAATCGGGTCACGCGTCCATGACACGTGAATTAGATTGTCCAACTTGCTGAAAGATATGCAATTATTTACATTTTAGCCACGAGAGAGAGAAAAAAAGGATTGTTTAAAATGAGATGGACAAGATTCCGTTAACAAAAAGGGCTAATTCTCAAATAAGAAATTTTTAATTCTATGTCAGGTTGTATGAAGTTTAACACTAGGTGGGCACCATTTTTGTTTCCCGTTGATATAAACAAAACAAAATGTTTCTGAAGACGAGCAGAGTATACTGTTCGAAACGTCGAGACCCAACCGGCTCTTTTCAGAGCCAACACTCACCCTAAGAGATTTACTCATGGTTGTACCAGCAAGTTTACTATTTATTTATAGTTTCTTCTTAAAATGTTTTTCTACAAAAAAATGTCACTATTCGTGTCCTAAAGCTTTTCTTTCAAACAGGTTTCGCTAATTACATTTTTTCCCACGAATTTATATTAATTTTTCGTTCACGAATGCGTCCAGATACAATTGATTGACACAACTTGCATTATCTCATTAATTGCCAACCATGAGTAATTATGGTGCGCACGCGCGTCGTACAACTTACATATTTGTTGGTAAAGGCCTAATAGGTACAATATCATATATTTAAATCTTTATTAACAATGTTAAAAATAGCTTTAATATCGATGGTTATTTCTATCAGTTGAATCCCACTCACAGAAGTTTGTTTTAAATTCTTGCTTAAAAGCTATAATTACCCAAATGAACGCTCGGATGCCCATATCGAGGAGAGTCTACTGAAGATCAGCAGAATATACTGCTCACTGCTCGAAACGTCGAAACCTCCGTCTCAACCCTCCATCCTCACTGGCTTGATCGAGAAATCACGACATTGTGAATAAGGGGATCGGGGATCGAGGCTTGCTGAGCGGTTTCTTTCGCTGCATTTCTAAAGACCTCGGTTCGAATCCCACCTCAGAACGGAGCCTTGGACTGGGTTTTCAGTCCCTACCTGGTGACACTAAGATTGGTTAAATAATATCTTGCTGTTTGTTAGAATCAACATAAAACTTGGGTCCGCAGGCGTGGTAAAAGCTGAGCTCAATTTACAGAGTCGGTCCATATATGTATTTGCTTATGCCAAAAAGCCGTACTTTAGTTAAAAAGTAAAACATCAAATTCATTAACTATGCTGTTATCAATAATTACATTTTTATAAACAAAGTTCACACAGCACGGCGGCCATTTTGGATTTGATATATCAATCTATACGAGAATCATAATGAGGCACTTGTCTCTAACTCGTCTGGTGCCAAGTGGTTTGGTGATCCACCCATAGTGACCTTGAACTTGTCCATTGGGAACGTGACATCGCAAGAAGCTGCAGACTCCAAAGTGACCAGTGCCAAGTTTTGAGTTAACAACCATCTCTCTCTCAAAACAAGACATGATTTTTAAGTCATATTCAGTTGTTCACTATACAGCTACTCCCCCTTCTTTTTCTTCTTCTGTCTACTTCTTCCAGGTGAGAAGGAAGTCATTTTCGTAGAAATAAGCAACACCCCATGATTTAGACCAAGGGTTCATGGCGTCCACGTGTTCAAGTTGCTCAATTTCAAACGATTCGCCTGCAAATATTATAAAACAATCAGAATGAATATTCATTAGGCCAAAAAGAGTACACAAGAGGGCGCTGTGGTATTTAATCTCAATTTAATTCAATTCGGAGAATTTTTTAAGGCATATTTTCCATTTCCATTTCACTGGTACACAATAAACAACGTCATTAACAATAAATCGAGTAATAACAGATAACCGATTAAAGATATTGAGGCAAATCCCGGTAAGTAGTTACTTGGGTTTGGCAAGCCTTACTAGGGCAAGAGACTGGACAAAGCCCCCCCCCCCCAAAAAAAAAAAAAAAAAAAAAAAAAAAAAAAAGTTACAAGAAAAAAAAAAAAAAATTAACATTCATTTGCCATTGTTACTAGTAAATACATATAAGATAACAATGAAATGTACTTAATCATAATTAAAAGGTTAGCTTCATAATTTGGACGCGTGTTCACGAAATTTTAAATAAAATGTGGAAAACCTAGATTATTGCACAAAATTTCAAAAAAATTATTCTGGATCTGATCGATCTCTTACCGTAGAGCAGTTTGAGTTCTTCGGGGTCGAGGTTGTGTGGCGGACCACAAAAGACATCGTGCGGGATTTCAAATATATCTAGAAGATAACGACCGCTGGGCTTCAATACGTCACATATGACGTCACGATATCTAAATGGACAAAGAATTTAACAAACTAATGTTAAAAACAGGCTTTAAGTTTAACTGTCAGTGCCAGGGTGTAACGTTCCCTAAATATGACGCGTTTCCACTTTGTAGACTTTCACTTTCATCACAATAAGGCATTGTCAGAGTTTGGATGAACTGGAAATGACTGACTCCAAAACCAGCCAAAAATGAGACTCGCTTTAGAAATAGTTTGGGGAGGACGAGAAACACCCATCATGTATTAATACCGTACAAAAGATTTTATCCATGGTACAACTTATAGCTGAAGTTCAACATCAAATCTAGAATTTGTTTGTTTTCCTTGGACGTTTTAAAGTTTATAGATAGTTACGTAGATGGGAAAAACTTGTGTTCTTGTGTCTGTTGTTGCCGTCATTCGTAGTAGTAACTTTATCATTAAATCACTGTATGAAATCTGTTTTGAGTTTTAACACAAACTAAATTAATGTTGTACCCACTTTTAAAGCACGTTTAAATTGTATACTTATCATTTTGACACCCAGTGCTCAAATGATTTGTAGCATTCAAACACACACCATAATCTCCACATTATTTTTTGAGGGTATAAATGTGAAAAATGTGAGTACAAAACTTATGCTTAGACATAATGTTGAATTTCTGAACACTGTTTTACAGAGTGCGCTTGCGTTTACCTTTTTCTGTCGTCTGGGTTGATTGCGGCCAATGAGCCTCGGTCCCATATGCAGTCAAACTGACCGATGAGGGCGCTTGTCAGTGTGAAGAAATCCGTCACATAGATTGTGACATCCTTGTCCTTTCCCTAAACAAATGGAACAAATTCCGATATACTTTTAAACTTGTTTATAATGAAAACTTCTGTGACAATGGGGGACTTTTGGGACAATGGGGTCAGCAGATTTACCTGGTCAAAGCAACGATTCTTAATAATGTGCGCATGCTCAGAAGTACGTGAGACAATGGGTGCATTCGATTAGCTACCCTGGGTCAACACCGATGTGGCGTTTTTTTTTTTTTCTTTCTTTTTTCTTCTTTTTCCAGGACGAACGTGGGCACATACATTATGCTTATCCATAACGGATAGAAAAGGTTCACCTTTTGCGAACATTTTCACGTTACAATTTTATAATTTATTCATCAATAAAATTTTACGGTATAGACTGATGTAAATAATTACTTTGTATACAAGCCCGTCTGTGTCCTTAAGTGTTTCCGTCGTGTACTCAATTTCGTTCTCTGTGAAGAATTGTTTGACTCCAAGTTCAGCGATTTCACATCCCACGACGCTGTATCCTCTATCCAAAAACCTAATGATAAACAAACATAAAACACATTTTACTGAAATACCAATAATGACCAAATAGAAAGAATCAAACGATTCAAAATTATTAAAGTTACAATGGTGCTATTAGTATTATAAGAATAGTGTGTCAATTTAAAGTGGCAGAAACGTTAAAGGTGTCTTACGGCCTAATGCATTTCATTCATTCATTTTATTTCCACATCAGCGGAGGAAATAAGAAGCAGGGTTACATTCTTTTAATACATACACAAATAGATAAGACTAAACAAAGATGAAGATGGGATTTGCAAGAAGCAAATATTAATTGCGAACCCCCTCATTTATATTATTTGTGCTCCAAGTGATATCTACTTAAATTGCGAATAACAAAACAAACATTTTGAGTTTTTGAATTAGCTTATTCGACCAGTGAAAGCTAAACTGGTGAAATTGAATAACTCCTTTTGACTGATGAAAGCTGAGTCAACGGGGACATTCATTTCCAAACCAAATGGATTGAGTCTAGTGCTAAAATTAATGGTATACTATTGTTGAAATTGGTAGGTTAAAACTATAACGAAACTTACCACACCATATCCAAAGTCTTTCCGCAAAGTGGTATGAGCATTCTCGGTTCGTTCATTCCTTCTACGAGTCTATGGATGTGCTTTGTGAGCATTCTGCAAGAAATGAAACAAAAAGCTAACTCGGTTAGTGACTGGGGGGGGGGACTAACATGAGCTATAGGTTCAAAACTGTATATGACTAATTACTTTGCTTATGATTTTTGTTTAAATGCACTGGACACTTTTGGCCATTGATTAAAATATATATTTAGCATAAAACTTACTTAGTAACGAGCAATGGAGAGCTGCTGATAGTATATATTGTGAGAAACGACTCCCCATGAAGTGGAGTATTTTTACTTTAATGTTTGAATCTGAGAAAGACTACAGGCCTGGAGACTTCAGGCCTTTCTCGCGCATCTGAAAGCACACACATGTTTTTGCATTATGGACAATTTTTCCTTTCATTATTTTCTTGCAACTTCAACGACCAATTGAGCCCAATTGTTCACAGATTCGTTGTTTTATGCATAAGTTGGGAAACACCACCAAGTGAGAAAATTACCAAAGGTTTCCTGTGCCTAAACAAGGAAATTAAGTTATTATTAATGCTGTTGTTGGTTCGTCTTTGGCTGACATCATTCTCACCTGTGAACTTTTTGATTATGAAACCTCGTCTTCCCGCTCTCCCATTTCTTCTTCCAATCTTGCGCCGTGACGTAACCAGTCGATATATCCCCGTCTTGGTTTTTCTTCACCGTGACTTTCTCGCAATCCGAGCCATTATTCTGATGTCCATTCTCAACCACCTTCACTGTTTCACTCTGGACGATGGCGGCGCTGTTCTGCTTCACCTTAGAGTGGCCGTTGTTCTTCGAGATGGCCTTGATGTGTGTGTCTGTTAATTTCATTCTCTTGGCGCAGGTGGCGCCCTCTCCGCCACCATTGCAGATTCCGTTTTCCTTGGCTGCCGTCTTGCTCATGGCGATCCAAAACAACTCAAACCTGTGATGGTTTCAAACCTACAAGAAATTTAACACAAACAAAACAATAATCATTAGGCCTACTGTATATTAGGCCGTGTCCGAAACGGCGACTTCGGCTACAGCTACGGCTACATCGCGCGCGTCTGCTATTCTTCAACACTGGTAGACGCGCTGATCTAGACGTAGCTATGACGCTGCTCTAGCATTACAAAGGTTGTGAGTTCCAATCACATTCATGTTATATGCCTATAATTGTTTTCCAATAGAACTCGTGAGAGCCACTGAGTAATAAATACAGTAAAACACACATCTGTGTTTAAACCAAAAGGAATGATTTTATATCATGACATCTCCAACTGGTGCGAGCATATTTCCCCCCAAGGTCTGATGTCTTTTCATACAAACTCATCACGTCTGGTCAGTTTCACTCCTTGCATAAGTGGGGATTACTTTTATACAAACGACGCAATGCTGCGTGAAATACTGTTTTCTTTGCTGAAAAGGACTTCATTGTATGAATCCACTTCTTATGTAAAAGAGTTCTTTTCAGTTGACTGAACCAGTCTGGACTCGCTTTATTATAGTTGACATTATTTAAAGACGTCCGTTACCAACAAGTGCCCTGCCTTTAATGTTCGGGAAACAATTTCTTTCTTCGCATAAGAATCGTCCACTGTCGAAGTGCTTTTCAATGGGAACATTTTTTTCTTCTTCTAAATAGATTCAAAAAGGGAATCTTTAACCGAAACCTCAGGAACATTTTTGAGGGTGGGAATTAGTATGTGCGACGCCAAAGACGACCACGACAACGGCACATCACACTATAAAAAGGAACAGGTGGGAAGTCCCTGTTAATTTTTGTTTTAAGTTATTCGCTTCACTTCTAGCGTTAAACGATAAAGCCACCAAGCAATAATGACATTTCGGAGTCGACAATAAAAATAATAAAACACTGATTTTTTTTCCAGCAGTTGTCACAACACAAGAAGTATCGAGTATCGAGAATATTAAAGCAAGCCTCGACTGCAACAACACAACATTCACTCTGTGGTAAGCCCGCCACCGCGAGTGTTAACTCCATACACAACAATGAATGACTTACAATTAATTTCATCTTTCTTTTCAATTTTGCCCGTACAATAACCAAACCACAAAATCAATAGTTGTTGAGGAAATGGACACCACACTCAGTCTGCAAGACGCCTTGTCGTAAGGTGGCCTTTTGTTTCTGATTGTTCCTCAGGAGTGGCTTTTTTGTTCCTGAATGTTACAGCTGTTGGCAGGAGGGGGGGGGGGGGGCTAGTGGTGTCAGATCTACTCTATAATTCACTCCAAAACCAAGAGCTTGTTGCAGTAATTAAAGTGAGTACAGTACTTGTCCATTTATTCAACTCAATTAATTCTTTCGGCATCTATTTTCAAAAAGACCCTACACAAAATTTATGAAGATTCTTCTCCACGTGGCTATTGAGCCATTCCTAACCTAAACAACAGCCCCATAGCATTCTAGTTGCTAAGGTTTGGTCAACATTACCGATGACGTACCGTAAGCATAAGGTTTGGGCAACAACCTTTTTACCGCATTAAGCCTTGCCGGAACTACTGGATGCATTATCGTATTAGTAATGATCTCCATTTAATAAGTGTGACATTTAAGTCTTTTTTTCTCTTTTTTTTTTTTTTTTTTTTTTTTTTTTTGGGGGGGGGGGGGGGGGGTGGGTCGGACAACAGCAATATCGTTGCGGTACCCGCTACCAAAAACATAGGATTCGAACTGCCTCTAGCTGCCGGGCAATCTCGGTAGTCTAGTTGGTAAGACACTGCTCTAGAATTGCAAGGGTCGTGGGTTCGAATCCCACCCGAGTAACATGCCTGTGATATTTTTTTCACAGGACTCGGGAAAGTACTGAGTATACAGTGCTAACACACATCGGAGTATGGGTAAAAACCAAAATTAATATTCTTTATCCCCGATGCAAATTTAACATCTATTATAGCAATAGACCTGTTGCATTAGGTTTAATGTAACCGAACCGAGGTTTGAAGGAAAATTATTCTGGTCACTGTAAATGAACACCAAAGGTTGACTGAAAACAAAATACAAATAACAATATTAATATTTATCATCAGTCAAGATTGATTACATGGGATTTTGTCTAGTTGGTATGATACTGCTCTGGAATAGCAAAGGTTGTTGGTTCGAATCCCACCCGAGTAATATGCTTGTGATTTTTTTTTTCACAGAGCTCGGGAAAGTACTGTGCTTACAAACATCGTTGTCTATGCGTAAAACAAAGAAGTAAGTCAAGATGTAATACATAGGTATACAGATTTGCTTTCAATGTTCACATCATATAATTACATGTATCTACCTTGAATTTTTTATTAATATTTTCCAATGCTCTGCAGTCACTTCTAGGAAGAAAGGTCGCTCCAGCTCATACATTAAGTGGTGTTAACGGATATAAAGGATAAAGAAAAGAGTACGTCACAGGTCACGTGTTTGGATTACCACCTGCCGCTGGGTTATGAACGCCTCTTAAAATTTATTTTTTTATTTGTCCGGAATAAATGACATCTTTCCAGTTTTTGGTGGTGAGTTGTGGTGTCATTTTACAGGCTACACGTTATCGAGATGACGTGGTAATATACCATACCACCTGCGCTGTCATTCATTAGGGAAAATAGTTAAACACGGCATTATTATTATTATTATTATCATATTTTTTTTATATTTTTTTAGGAGGTGGGTATTGGGGTGTTTGTTTGTTTGTTTGTTTGTTTGTTGGTTCGTTCCGTTTGTTGAGGTGCTTTTACTTGAGGATAATTAATATGAAAGTACTGAATAAAGACAAAACCTTCCAGTCCTGAGATTTTGCTTAAAGCTCTTATTCTTAAACTAATGGATATGTGATTGGAATGGACTGTATGACGTAGGTGGGACAATTTATTTCTTGTGTAAGTGCCTACGATGTTATCCTACTCAGATCCGCCTTGCCTGGGGCACATCATCAAAATAACACTCTAAATCCTTCCGTCAAAATAAAACTATTTTTCCTCATTTGTAACAATATTTTGTGTTGCTTTATTTAATATTTGTATACCTGGTAGCGGAAAAAACTTAAATGCATGGACACATTTTTGGGGTAAATGTCAAAGACCAGTGTATTCTCAATCGGTGTACTCTAACATATTGCAAGAGAATAATGAAAGAAAAAAACACCCTTGCTGAAACCTGGTAAACATGTACTGACATTTATTTTATTTTCTCATTTTCAGACTTACAAAAAAAAGTTACCTACGTCGGTCAAAATTTACTGAGGAATCAAATGACCAGCATTTTATACACCTTTCACATGAGTACATTTTTTGACATGCATGTGACGAGATAGCCTATGAGGCCTGCTATTTTGACCACGTGTGAAGGTGGGGATTCATTGACCTATTTTAAATTATTTGATCCCATTCTGACTGCACAGCTGCCAGACTGACCACTGGGGATTTTTGACATGCATGTGACAAGATAGCCGATGATGCCTGCTATTTCTACCCAGTGTGAAGGTGGAGATTCATTGACCTATTAAATCATCGTATTCAGCTGCCAGACTGACCACTGGGGATTCAACACTCCGTCCATTGACTGGCCAATACTCCATTGACTGGCCAATACTCCATTGACTGGCCAATACTCCATTGACTGGCCAATACTCCATTGACTGGCCAATACTTCATTGACTGGCCAATACTCCATCGACTCGACAGACCCTGTTAATATTATATTTGGTGATTCTTTCCATCGAATCACAATACAAAACCCTAATATAAACCTAGACAACTATTAAAGTACCAGATCTGACCATGGAAGTAAAAATCTATTTCTATCTCCATGGCCTGACTGACGGCCAGACTGACGCAGTATAGAGCTTATTACACGAACTCTATGAAGTGGAACTTTGCTGAGTAGACCCCCCCCCCCGACGAGGAAAATACTCAGACAGTTAAAATGACTGACCGTGTAGGTAGCCTTTATTCAGTATCATAAAGGATTACAGTGTGTGTTCAACCATGGTTCAGCAATAGCATTATGCAATAAGAACGACAACACAATTGAGTGTATTAATTACAGACAATTAAACTTAACAAGACTGCCTCGACGGAGTTTTGTCTTGGTTCATGTTGTTGTTACAAACGCGAAATATTAAACATTGAGACCCCCAAAATATGGTCTAAATGAAGTTGGTTCAATAAGAAAGACAAAACAAATGATTGTATTATTTACACACAGTTAAATTTAACCAGACTCTACCTCGTCCGATTGTTGTGTTGTCATGTTACCGTTGCTGCAACTCGAAATTGACTCGTCGGGTGATTTTGTGCCCCTGTGTGTTACATCATCAGTTTAACAATCACCAAAGTGACCGCTTCTTAAGGTATGTCATCCCATAGTGTCTTTTAGTTGCAAACCACAGTTTCAAAACTGTTTTCTCACCACACAATATTCTACATTATACCAACATATCTCATAGCTTGTCATGGATCCATATAATTGGAGAATGAAGTGTAACGGTGTAGTTTGAAGTTGAGTTTGCTCTCAATTCTTATTTTATACAGAATGCATTTGCACCATTATATTTACCAAATGCACCATTATGTTTTGTTGTGAAAACTTCCCCATCTTCTCGTCACCTGAGTCAACTCGACTCTCATTGTATTATCTTCAGTCGTCTGTGTTTTAATTGTTACTTCAGTGATCAAATTAACAACATGTAGAATGTCATACAATGAGTACCACTCTAAACTATCGCGATATCAAACAGTGAGTTGTAATCATGATCACAAGTCACGCCAAGAAATTGTTTTTTTTTTCTTCATCTTCTTCTTAAAAAATAGAGCAATAAAACTCACCGTGTGTTGTGTATAGTCTCCTTGTAACTATGAACTGTTAAAACGTCTTCAGTACGGTCCAAACTTGAGCAGCTATTTCTTGTTGACTCCTCTGATGCGGTGACTAAATGATAGTCTCCTATGGCCCTTACCACGAGAGAGAGAGAGAGAGACAGTAAAACCAGTGATCACAAAATGACGTTTGGGACATCCAAGGACCCCAGTCACCGGTTTTAAAGCAAAGTTGGTTTAGCAGTACTCGGGATGTCTCTGTAGTACGCAGTGATGCGGATCGCTGGGTGTGTGATTCGCACGCGTGTGTCTTGATGCTCACACACACGTGGATTGGCTGTTAACGAATCATGATGTCAACAAATTATGACGTCACATGGTGGGGTGTCAACAAGCCGGGTGGCAGCTGGGAATTGGAATGGAATGGAATGACCGAGCGCCAAACTTTAGGTCGTCTGCTTTACTAAAGAGCGATGCTGCAGGCTTGGTTGCGTGTTGGAGAATGGCAAAGTGCTTCGCGAACCAGTTTTCAGGAAATTACGTCATGGGCACTTATACATGAGTTGCTGGCGTTTAATTTGGCGAAGTGTTTGCCCGCAATACTTACTCTTGGCATGAAAGTAAAACAACAAGGTGTTTTTGATATTCTCATTCTTTAGGAAGGTAGTTCAGAAATGAAAAAAATATTATTATTTCGATATTCGCTTACATCTTCTTTACAAAGACGTAGAGACATCTGGCTGAATTTCGTGTACATTTACTGTACATTAACTTTTTAGAACAACAATAACGTTAATTGAATTTCATCTGATGCAATAAAAAATATAATTGTAAGACTAATTTATGAATGAAAACATCACGTGGAATACGTTTGGTTTATTCAAGATCACTTCACCCAAAGCAACTCATTTGTGAAAAGGTTTTAAACAACAAACTTTAATACTAACATAGTTATTTTAATTGCATCGGAGCAAATTAAGTTAGTTCATAGGTGATTTATTTGTTTATTTATTTATTTCTTATTTACCCTGGGAAAAACCTCTCAGTCAAACACTGTTTTTCAGAGGTGCCCAGCATCTACAAACAACATTTGTCCAGGATAGTCAAAAAGATGCGAACTATCTTTCTCGAAACTTGATGCACATTGTGGAAACCTCAGTCTATGTGCTGTTGTGAGTAAAGGGTTGTCATCAGTTGATATTTTCACCCCTTTTCAGATCACAGTGGGGACAGAAAACTCAAATCAGCAGTGAAAGAAGTTCTTAATCGCGATGGATACTTATTCAGAATAATGGAAAACTTTGTATGTGTTGCTGAATACGACCACACGATAAAACATTCTCATAGATATTATAATATTTCGAAAGAAATTAATGCACTTCAATCATAATTTGTTTGTCAGTTAAATTATTAGCCACTTCCGCGTGTGAGAATTATACTAGCTTTACTCTATACAAGAAAATATAAATAACAAGATTCTCTCAGAAAAGGCAACACTTACTATAATCCGATGGGCTTTAAGAAAAGCTTGCAGGATCAGCCGTCTCTTGAAGTGTGAATGGAGGCAAAATTTGTCCAGTGAAAAAAAAGTATACGTTTACAAAGTAATCTTACGCGTTGTAATGCTCAACTCTGAAGTGTTACAATAGTGTACTGTCGAAGTCAGTGTCACTCTGAGTGTACTGGAGGAGTAAAGGGAGGCGGCTGGAACTGGGGGATGTGACGTCATGCGCGTCATGGTCGAGGTCATTGCGCATCAGCAACGGCCTTGGAGAGGGTCTACGCCAACCTTGGAACAGTCAATGTCTCATGGCCAAATTGATCGATACAGCCCCTCGGCAGCCATCGCATCAGGGATCACGCGGCTACACCGAGGGAAACTCCAATATCCGGAGTTGATGGAATTTCGGCATGTGTCTTGGGGTAACATCTGTGTTGCCATGGTGATAACCTAATTGTGGAGAAAATTTAATTAGTTTTAGTCTGGAGCCAAAGTCGGGGAAATTATGTAATAACTTCACTAGTGTGCAATGATTTATTTATAAACTATGGCAGGGTTTGTTTAGCTTGATTTTTTTTTCTTCTTTTGGGCGTCTGGGGGAAATGTGAGATGCTTTTAAATTCACCCTATAGCACATAACCTAGACACAGATGCTTGCACTTCCAATGATTAAAGTAATTCCTTGGGGTACGGCATCCTTACTGGTTGTGTTTCGGTTTTTGGTCCCGACCTCTACCCTAGTTTTTGAGGTTTTTTTTCACTTTTCTTAATGTTGTAAAAAAAAAACTCAATTCAGCTTCCTTAAGGCTGGGAAGCTTTTATTTGTAAAATAAACCGATTAATAACAAAAAATAAGAATAAAGATAAAATAATTATTCAAAATAGTTTTCGTCTCGGTCCTAGCAGAGTCTTTTTCTGTTAGCTCTTAGAAAAAGACCCATTATACTTCTATCTTGAAATTATGCGTAACAATATTACGTCAATATTTTAAGAGCTAAATTCTGAAAACCAGTAGGACTTAACCATTTCTGAGACAACTGTTCACCATTTCTCTTTTTTCTAATTTATATTGACAATTCCAATTCTGCAAAACACCTGTCCGAAGATTATTAAAAAATAGCCTTTCCGTGTTCGGGCTGTATAAGAGCTCGACAACAAAGAGTTGAGAATTAGTCATCAATTGATAATTCTTTTTTTCAGAAATTCCAAATGTCAGATGCCAGTTATTATCAGAAATTAAAGGATTATATTGATATAACATGCAGTACTTTATAAATCCATATTGTTAAATGTTGGATTTCCGTCAATGCTCAAAGCCCTTAGCATTGTGTGACCATCTTAAAGTCCTGGCAATTAAAAACAATGTAGCAAAATCGAGTCTAGGTGAAAGCAAAATAGTCTGAGCCCCCATTTTGGTACATCGAGAGTCAGCATTCTACCTTGAGTGAAAAGTAGTGTATACAGGGTACTTGACAAATGGGAACAACAGGCTGATGTGTTTACTATGTAGTTGTGGACTTGTATACGGAGCAGAACATGAAAAGAGTCAAAACGACCTCAAAAAATAAAAGCTTTGTTGACGAAATAATTTATTTAATTGACCAATTTCGAAGAGCTACTTATAAGCAGAAAATCGTGGTATACACATTTGTTTGCTACGCAAAAATGAGCAGGATACCAGTCACGAAATGTAAATTTTGACACGGAAGTTTTGGTTTCAGCTACACTTAGAGCTTTGATGAACTCAGACCAGGGCCCAGTTTTATAGAGCTGCTAAGCACAACAATTTGCTAAGCATGAAATTTCTTCCTTGATAAAAACAGGATAACCAGCCAAATTTCCACGTGATTTTCAGGATAAGCAAACAACAGCTGAATACCAGTAACAAGCAATATGCAACAAATGGAAATTTAGCCGATAATCCTGTTTGTATGAAGGAAGACATTTCATGCTAAGCAAATTTTGGTGCTTAGCAGCTCTATGAAATTAGGCCCAGGTTATTGTAGGCCAAACAATAATCGGCATTTCGAAATTGAATTGTAATAAAACCTATATACTTGCTCACCCTGCAGTTATGTTTGCACAGGAAATACACGAGCCGATCCCCCTACAACTTCACCTGAAGTCATGTACTCATCAAAACAGCTTACATATTTATTTTGTAAAAACTATAAAGCATTGAATAGTTTTTCAACGAAATAGATTTGTCAGATGTCTGGAGGTTGTAATGTGACGTAAATACACGAACTGAATCGGTTTGCGATGTCTGCGAATAAAGCCCCTTTCACACGAGAGCAATTTAGCAAGGTAGTATGTATATATATACACAAATAATATCCTCGTGTGAAAGGACATTAATTTTTGGAGAGTCCAGGGTCCGTTGTAAAAGTCTTACCCAACAGTGTAACATTTTAAGTGAATTTTACATAAATTTAAATTTATATGAATTTGTTTACGGAGTCCGAGGGACAAGAATTAAAAATGCTATTTCTGAAAATGTGCTATTTAGTTGTTAGAGGCAGCCGACAAACTTCTTAAAAGACACTTTTGTGTTGAAATTTGTATGGTTTTTATCTAAAATATAAATACCAATAAAAAGATAGGTATTGAAACGATTTGCACTTTTGGTCGTTCAGGTCAAACTACGTCACAGGTTATTATGGCAAAACGTGCGGGTGAAAAGGCTAACGATGTTTCCCTAATATTTCAGTTTTTAAATTCCGGGATTTTTTTCTGTTTTTTTTTTTTTTTTTCAAGGTGAACCAAGCAATCTCCCCAAGCTGCAGTTACATTAAAGGTCATAAAATAATTAGCAATGCTAGGTGATTTTTTTTTCGGCTCAGCAAAATAGCAGGGAATAAGTCACAAGCGATTTACTAATGTGGCAATAGTTTAAAGAAACATTACAGAATTAGTTTTGTTAACAGCACTCTAGTAATCCACCATATTAACATATACTGAAAAAACTATAGACGTTTGAAAATAGTGAAAGACCGATTACACATTTTTATTAAACTGAAATTGAATAAAAGGCTCACTGGGCGATAAACTCCAACCGGGAATTTAGTTTTATCAAATTATGACATTTCAGACATAAATATTTCAAGGGAGATTTTCTACAATCATCATCATTAGACAGTGTAAGTTTTGTGTAAGTATGTGATCTTGGACGAGTTTATTCTTAGCAATTCTGTAATGTTCCTTTAACATTTCAATTTTACATTTCGCCAAGTCATCTTACTTTTTGTCAGAAGCAATTGTGAGGTAGACAATTTTGTAAGATGATCAAACAGAATTTGTTACTCATGATCAGCTCGTGGGGATCAAATCGTATGATCTGTGAAAACCTAAAGCTCTTTTCACACGAGAATTTTAGCTGGGGTCCCTTGCATAATTTGAGCATGGTTGTGATTTTTTTTATAAATTTGGACCGTCAATGGTCCCCGGTGAAATCTTCTGAAATGTGCCGTCCTGTGTGGACAGTTACACGAGGGTGCATTTTTGTAAAATTTCATAACTGTGCTTCAATTAAGCACGGGACCAAAGCTAATTTGCTATCATCTGTAAAGGCCTTAAAGGACAGGCATTTTATGTTTGGTAACTTTTGACAGGTTTGTTAATACTTGTGCACACCAAGTGAGAATACCAGTCCTTGACAATTACCAAATGTGTCCAGCGCCTTAAAAGGCAGTGGACACTATTGGTAATTACTCAAAATAATTATCATCATAAAACCTTTCTTGATTAAAAGTAATGGGGAGAGGTTGATAGAATAAAACATTGTGAGAAACAGCTCTCTCTGAAGTGATGTAGTTTTCGAGAAAGAAGTAATTTTCCACGAATTTGATTTCGAGACCTCAAGTTTAGAATTTGAGGTCTCGAAATCAAGCATCAGAAAGCACACAACTTCGCGTGACAAGGGTGTTTTGTCTTTCATTATTATCTCGCAACTTCGATGACCGATTGAGCTCAAATTTTCACAGGTTAGTTATTTTATGCATATGTTGAGATACACCAACTGTGAAGGCTAGTCTTTGACAATTACTAATAGTGTCCACTGCCTTTAAAGGACAGGTATTTTATGTTTGGTAAATTTTCACAGGTGTGTTACTTGTGCACACCAAGTGAGAACACCAGTCTTTGACAACTACCAAAGGTGTCCAGCGCCTTTAAACATTCAGCAGAAAGATTTACAAGAATTACAAGTTAGTCAAATCTTGGCACCCATCATTGCAAATTTATGAGGTCACTATCAAAGCTTTCTCGTGTGTAGACCTACGTCCTCTTAAAACATTCCAGGAAAAGTCATATTCATTTGCGGCCCCCCAAAAAAAACTTCCCAAATGAACTCTACCATGATCCCTATATCCGCCACTGTGGTGAGTTTCAAATCCCTCAGCCCTCCCAACCACATTGATTAGTCTCTATTAACTAATGGTGTTTTCCACATAAACAACACGCGATCGTAAACCCACAGCCTAAGAGACGAAAATTGATCAGTTTGGTGTGTGCTCCGTCAATCATTAAAGGCACTATATACACTTTGGTAATTGTCAAAGACCAGTGTTCTCACTTGGTGTATCCCAAAACAACATGCAGAAAACAACAAACCTGTGAACATATGGGCTCAATTGGTCATCGAAGTTGCAAGAGAATAATGAAAGAAAAAAAATGCTTTGTTGCATTACATTACTGTATGTGCTCTCAGATGCATAATAAAAGGCTTCATGACTGAAGTCTTTTAATATTTGAGTGTGAAATTACCTCTTTTTCAAAAACTACGTTACTTCAGAGGGAGCCGTTTCTCACAATGTTTTATGAGTTTCCGATAGTGTCCAGTGCCTTTAAAATAATGTTAAAATACCAAAATTATTATTAATACTTCCGTCGAACGTAGACGTCTCGACTTGTATCGATATTGTGGCTCGTTGAATTCCGTGCAATGTCAACATTTAATTATCCAAGACGTCCTCTCAGACGATATCAGCTCCTTTTGATTTAATTAATATTTCCACTTCTAATAAAGGGGGTTGTGGTTGGAGAGTGACCCAGATAGTGACCTCCAGCTGACCCTTAGTTGACCTCTGGTAATTTGTTGGATTAGGACTGATTAGGGTATACGATTATGCTTGTATTTATGAATTTATTTACTTACTGCAAGTTGGAAAACCCGCAACAGTGCATTGTGACCCCAGTTGCCGTCCGTGTGATGTTCTACACGGGGGATCGGAGAGGGGGGGGGGGGGGTGGTTGACGCGGGTAAAATCTTCAGCTTTAATTTGTCGGGTCATGTTCGGTCAACATTTTCCGCTTGCCTAAACCTTTTTAATTTCTTCCTTTTTTAGCGTGTATGTGGTTTTTCCAAAATAATCAAAATCTTACCAGACAGAAAGTATGTATTTAATTGTTTTTAATTTAAGTGAAGCTTCACTCGTCAGGGTCAGTCATCGGGATGTAGGTTCGAGTCCCAGCTTAGACCGTTGTGTCAGTCGTGACGACATAATTAGTATTACAGGCACTGTATACTATTGGTAAGTTACTCCAAATAATTGTTAGCATAAACACTTACTTGGTAATGAGCATTGAAGAGCTGTTGATAGTTTCAAACATTGTGAGAAACGGCTCCCTCTGAAGTTACGTAGTTTTCGAGAAAGAGGTAATTTCTCACCCAAATAAAAACAGTGGAGAAGTTTTGAGTGTAGTTTTTGATAAAATGGTAATTTCTCACTTAATTATTAAAAGACTTTGGGCCCTATAGCCTTTTTAACATCTGAAAACACACAAATTTGGTGCAACAGGGGTAGTTTGTTTTTCCTTGCAACTTCAATGACCAATTGAATCCGAAGACTTTCCCAGTTTTGGATTTATTTATGCATATGCTGGGATACACCAAATGAGAATACTGCTATTTGACAAGGAAGACAAAAAGGGAGATGGAGAGATGATAACCATGGCAACACTGGACAAGATAAGTGACAGAAGAGAAAGGACATTGATGGAGGAGGGCTTCATCCGAGAAGGGATGAGACACAGCCTGAAAAGGAAGATGAAATGTCGAGGATGATAGGGAAGGGATGGTGCATGATGATGTATAAAGACATTATCACTTTTACAAACGTCTTTAATGTATTTATTTAATTGTATTTAGTTTCAACCTCAATCCAAAAAGCAATCAGCGTAACCTAATATCCGCTGGCATTTCAGTTAAAAACCACAGGAAATCGACTAATCAGTAAACGTCCCCGAAACAAGTCGCACCCCTGTCCCTCTAGTCCGTAGCTTCCCTTTCAGAAATCCCCGCCCAACTTAGAAACTATTTCTCGGTGTTGTATTAGTCAGTGACCCTATTTGGGACGCCCCAAAAAAAATTTACACAAGACGAATTCCACCTTCAGCAAGGCTGAAAAGAACAGTCTGGTGCTATAATGCTCAACACGGAGGCGAACATTGCGTGTCACAAGGATCCAGTCGTCGACTTTACCCGAATCATCCTAACTTAGGATTAATCTTAGGACTTAGAACGAGTTTAATTCCATATCCATAGATGTTGGGACGCATTGAATTAAGTTAGGACGAGTTATCGTCCTAAAACTCGAGATCGTGTTTCGTGAAATCGGCTGCATGGTCCAATTTCACAGAGCTGTTTAGCAGAAAAATATTGCTGAGCAAATATTTTTGCTAAGCGAATAATGAGTGTGTCACCAGTCATAATTTTTTTTAACTTAATGTAATTTTGGCTGGGAACCTTGTTTTTGTTAAGCGTTGTCTGTGCTTTGCACGTTATGTGCTCAAAAGCCTACATGAAATATTGCCATTCGTGTAATTTTGGCTGGAAACCAGTTTCTGTTAAGCGATACTTTTCCATGCTTAGCAAGTCAGTGCTTACTTAGAGGCTTTGTGAAATTGTACCATGATAGTCAGCAGAGTGACCAGTGGTCAGATCATGATGAGTTCAAGGACAGTACTTCTCGCCACCCACGTCCAACTCAACCTTGCCGAAAATCCTGGTGTCCCTCAAAGTTGGAATTCGGTTATTTATTAACTTTGTAATAACCTTACCGGTACTCGGACATTGTTGGTGCTCCTAATTTATCGTCTTGTGTGTGTTGGTTTTTTAAAGCCCAGTATAAATTGTTTCCGGTATTTCACTCAGTTGGTTGAACCACAAGTGCGATGTCTCATATTGTAACTATCATAGGGAATTGTGAAAGGTTACTAGTCAGCAAAATTTAGAACTAATTGAGTTGACAAGTGCCTTTAAGGCACCGGGCACGTTTGATAATAATTATTGTCAAAGACCAGTATTCACACTCGGCGTATCCCAACATAACATGCAAAATAACAACAAACCTGTGGAAAGTTTTGGGTCATCGAAGTAGCAAGAGAACAATGAAAGCAAACAAAAATAGTTGCACACTGTGCTTTCAGATTCCTAATAAAAGGCTTCCCAATCAGGCCTGAGGTTTTGAGTGGGAAGTTACCTCTTTTTTTTTTTTTAAATCTTCAGAGGGAGCTGTTTCTCACAATGTGTTATACTATAAACAAATCTCAATTGCTCCCTACCAAGAAAGTTGTATATCCCAACAGTTATTTTGAATATACAATATGTGTCCATCGCTTTAAATCCTAATTCTAAACAAACACGTTGTTTTAATGATTCGCCCCATCGACCCCGCCTTACTCCGTTGCATACAAAGCGTCATCTTTAATAATAGCTCAACCTCGATCTTCTTCAAAGGTCACTGTTATGGTTTCCACGAATAATGTTATCTTTTTTGGGTTCATCCGGAGCGAGAGGAACAACAGCGAGGGTATGTGGGTAGAATGGACTTAATTGCAATTCCAGGCAACCATAACCCTCATGATATTAGTCATTGAATATTAAAGTCAATGTATAAAGAACTTAAGGCAGTGGACACTATTGGTAATTACTCAAAATAATTATTAGCATAAAATTTTACTTGGTAACGAGTAATTGTGAGAGGTTGATAGTATACAACATTGTGAGAAACTGCTCCCTCTGAAGTGAATGGTCTTTGACAATAACCATTAGTGTCCAGTGTCTCTAAAATAGTAAAAGATCTATTTTGAGGGGGTGTTGGCTCTGAAGAAAGCCGGTGAGGTCTACGTGAGGTATCGAACAGTACACTCTGCTCGTCTTCAGGGGAATAAAGAATAAAGAATTGAATAATTATAGATCGGTGATCTGCCGATAATTGTAGATACTCTGTTTGCATTTCTGCCAGGCCTTTGTATTGGGTTTTCATCGTGCTTTCGCAGTGTGTTTTCTAAGTGAAATGTTTTAAAGACCTGCTTGAACGAAAATGTCATGTCGTGAACTTTGCTGAATTCCATTTAAAATGTTTTCAATGAATAAGGAAATCGAGTCATATGATTATAAATAGATTTTGATTGTGTAAAAAAACAATCATTTTGAATACCCTTATCCAGTGCTTTTCTGAGAGATTTTCGAAAAGCCCCGTTACGTAATCACTCTTAAAACATCATAGTTGGGAGCTCCAATTTGTAAAGCCGCTTTGTTGCAGCGTGGAGGTATAACAAAGCAAACTCCCACAAATGACGTCAGCGGCATTGTCCTTTGGCGCGCGCTCTCAACGGCAGAAGTGTTTTTAGTTTTTCAAAACCTTTAGGTTGGGGCCTGATTTTTTAATCGATAATTACGAAAAACTCAGAAGTGTAAACATATCAAAATTACATTAAAATGGTCAACAAGTGCATTATAAACAAGTCTAAATACCATTTCCGTTAAAAACCTTCCGCTCAGGTAGATGTTTAAACAATAATATTGTAATGTTTTTACGATTGTGTATTATGTGACAATTCAGCGATGACATTTTTGTATTATATAAAAAAAATATAAACCATATATTAGTACTCATGCAAACCCAATGATATACTTCCCCTTTAAGCTGAAAATGAAGTCAAATGTTTGGTCTGTAAAAATTAGTCGGTGTGACTGCCGAGTGACACCCTTGAGTACACACAATTTCCAAAAATACATCATTCTGTCGCCACAATTTTGTGTCATGTACCCTGTAGTGCAATAGCAGTAATTAATGCAGTATTTAAGGGCAGTGGACACTATTGGTAATTACTCAAAATAATTATTAACGTAAAACCTTTCTTAGTAATGAGTAATGGGGAGAGGTTGATGGTATAAAACATTGTGAGAAACGGCTTCCTCTGAAGTGACATGGTTTTCGAGAAAGAAGTATTTTTTAACGAATTTGATTTCGAGACCTCAAGTTTAGAATTTGAGGTCTCGAAATCAACCATCTAAAAGCACACAACTTCGTGTGACAAGGGTGTTTTTTCTTTCATTATTATCTCGCAAGTTTGATTACCGATTGAGCTCAAATTTTCACAGGTTAGTTATTTTATGCATATGTTGAGATACACCAACTGTAAAGGCTAGACTTTGACAATTACCAATAGTGTCCACTGCCTTAAATAGGAACCATATTTCCCCTCCCATCTCGCACTGGATGCCTTAAAGGGCAAGTATCCATATTGGAACCGTTTGATTGTTTCGATCCTATGTTAATAAAGATATAATCACAATCAACTTCGCGTTTTTGGAGAATAACGCCGAAAATCCGGATTCGATCGAGACTTCTTCTTTCGCGGCTACTGCTGCAATTCAAACTCGCGAGAACGGTATAATCACACGAGAGCCGTTAACGTGACAAACATCGACTTGTCAACCAGGCTAACCTTATGTACATTCGTTACATTGTGTGATTTACTTGCACACGTTGAAGCATAGGAAGAAAGGAGCAATGCATGAGACACACCAAGTAATTTTAAAACACACGAGACTTGAGCAGTCTAAACGGAAGAATTTAATACCAGACTGTCAAAAATAGGATAATATTGTCTGAATTTCGCTCTCAAGATCTCGACAAAAAGGTGACAACAAGCAGGTTCCCCAGGGGTCAATGATTTGTCCGAAGTTTGAATACACCTGAGTGGAAATGTGTACGTGAGCGGACTCACATCTACAAGGCTTATGTAATTAACAACAGGGATGTGTTTTTGACGTGAGCCGTGATTGAATGATAGTGGATGGCCTTGGGTAAAACGTAATGTTTGTATACACTGGCCGTCATAATCCACATCTCGCCAACACTGTTGAAATTTATGAATGAAACGTGAGCTCGTAACGGTGTCCTTGCAATTACAATTGAAAATCCGGTTTGTGATGTTGTGGATAACTTTCGAGAGAAGAAGGATCCATGCCCTCCCCCCATACCTAATGGGCCTCTAACACTAATTAGTTATCGAGATATCCTTAATTTTATGCGTCAGTGTTCACACAAGGAGCTTTCAAGGGCTCACCCATGAGAGACACAACCGTATCCGGATTCTACTCGTGGTCAAAATGAAGACCAATCCAAAAATTGTACTTGATGAATGTGTTTATTTTGGGTACCAGGGCTATTGCATAAGGCCGAAGGTCGTGATAGATATTATTAGGGTGTCACTGTCAAGTTGTTCGAGGGCTTAAGGTTCGGCTTGGTGGTGGGGGGAGGGGGGGGGGTTCTTGCCTAGTTTCCGGCACATTCATCCCAGCCTCTCCGGAAAACATCATCAATTTAACAAACTAACCAAAACATATTTTACGAGTTTATTTTGTGAACATTGTTTATAAATCTATCACTGTGACAACAGTGATCCTTCATGATCCGTGCCCCCCCCCCCAATCTTGCTCTGTCTCTCTCCCTCGGTGAACAAATTGCTTCCTCAAGGAATCTGAGTGTATAATGCTTAACCGAAATGATATAACTTGCAACAACACAAACCTGAAGGTCCCTTAGTACAGTCTTATATCATCCCCTCTTTAAAAAACACATTCAATTCCGCCCCTTGTAGTTGTAATCATCTTAAAAAATCGTAAACAAGTTGTGTATTAAGACATTCCAGATTTCATCCCTGAACAAAAGTTGTTTGCGACCGATTACATAAACAACTTCCGGTCTACCATTGTCAAAACATCGTTTCACCTTGGCGGTAAATCGCTTTTTACCCAAACAAAACACTGCGTACGTGCCGGGGAGAGCAAGGGTGCATTGTTGTGTTTGGACGGCACCTAACTGCTCCTATGAGGTGCGATTAGAGGGGTTTGTCCCGTAAACTTTCTTTGTGTATAGTGGGGTACACTATAGGTTTAGCACCAACAAAAGCGAGGTCGGCCGAGTCACGTCGCCAGATTTATACACGATTTTGAAGAGTACAGCCCAAAAATGAACCTGGGGTGATGGTAGTTTACCTGTAAACACGGTAAGTGTCATGTCCAAAAAGAGGGGGTTTTTTTTCAATTTCTATTCGTGTCTTTTACATAATGGTCATCCACTGTAATATGTTAGTATTTTACTCCAGACAATAATTGTTAGCACAATTACTTGGTAACGAGCAACGGAGAGTTGATGATAATAAGGTAAAACATCGTGAGAACGGCTCCCTCTGAAGAAACGTAGTTTTTTAGAAAGGGGTAATTTCTCACCAAAATATTTGTTCTATTAGGCCCGAAGCCTTTCATTAGGCATCTAAAAGCCCATATTATAGTATGCAACAAGTGAATTTTGTCTTGTATTCTTTTACTCTCTGATCGCTTGCAACTTCGATGAGCAATGTTTATTAAAAAATTTCACGACCTATGTTCTAAGCTGGGATACACCAAGTGATCAGAGAACACTGGTCTTTTACCGAAGATGTCCAGTGCCTTGAAGTCAAAAACTTGTACATGTATTTGCTAGCTTCTTTGCTAACTGACTCATTTATTTTGAAATATATTAAGGGCAATACCATTGGTCACCATTATTGATAGTTTCTGGACCAAACAACAGAGGTTTTTTGAAAGTGGTATTTTCTCACTCAAAATGATAATATTAAAAGATTTCAAGCCTATTCTCACGCCTTGGTGTCCCAACATAATGCACAAAATATGGGTATTCTCTGTCAATTTCGGCAAATTTCACCACCAACCTATTTTAATTCGCGCGAAATTGAATGCTACTGAAAGGGTCATTCGATTTCGTTTTATGATTAGTCAAAATGTAATGTTGCGTCATTCAATTTAACAAAATAACCATTCAATTAGCAATTCATTAAAGCAGCATTCAAATTCGCAGACGCTTCTTAAGGCACGGAAAAGAATGACGATACGCCAATTGAACAGAGTTCTAAAGGAATTTGACTCGACTCAAAACGAAAGGCAAAACAACTTTAATTCGATCGCATGAAAACGAAAATTGTCTGCTCATTTGTCGAATTTGACCAAGAAAACCTATAACAAATCTGTGAAATGATTTGGACTCTTGGCCATCGAAGTTGCAAGGCTGAAAAAAAAATGGCCTTGTTGCACAATATTGTGACAATATTGTTAAGATGCCAAACCCCTTTCTCAAAAACTATACGTTCTTCAGAGGGAGCCATTTATCACAAAGAATCCCATCATTAGATCTCCATTCATTCATTCATTCAAACTGATATTTATGTCCATACTTCATGAAAATAGAGTACAAACAATATTTTTAAGGAATAACCAATAAACAAAGCTATTTAATGAGGGTTAGAAAAAAAGGTAAATAGAGTATGGGGGCATCATCTGGAAGCCGAGACTTATAGGGATGCCTGGGGACAGACAATAAACGGGGACAAGAACGAACGGACTGACATTATTTTGCTCTATACCAAGTACGTTTTTATGCTTTGTTGGGTCTCCAAGACGTGTCCAGTGCCTAAAAGGAGTCCTCTTGTTTTCGTATTTTTGTTTAGTCCTTGGTACCCATATTAAAAGTACCTGGAAAAGGAGCACATCCCCATTGCTTTACATTAAAAAGTCACATGTGAGCCAATGTTTAATTACAATTTAATTATTCAGTATGAACCAAACGGGCCCACGCATTTGAAAGTTCAATTTCATTAACCAAGGGTCTGTGTTTAAGATGTACAGCCATTATGGATCCATCCTTCCATGTTACATGTCTCAATTTAACAACAATTGACATTGGTTTAATATCTTTTTGCCAATGCGTGGGTAGAAGTAATTGGACGAGAGGATGCACTCTATTTATGAAAATGTTTCCACTCGTCTGTGGAGTTTAAACCGACAGCCTAAAGTTTACTGTACTATAATTATTTTCATTTAGAACTGGACCATGTTTTATGATGTTGAACACCTACATGGACTTTTAGTAGAATTTCCTCTTATCCACAACCCGAGGTTCCATAATCTGAATGAATGGATTGTAATCGGCTTCTATATTTGTAGCTTTTTTGGTAAATCGTTGGTAAAACTTAAAATAAGGCCATAGCCGAAGCCGATGTCGTTTATTTGAAAAACAGGAAAGAAAAAATGACTTTCACATGAATGGTTGAGAAATTTGTTGAATTGCTTTTTTTCTTTTTCTTTTTTCTTTTCTGAAATGAAATTTGGCCCTGGTAAATGCTTGAATAGCGCCCTCTTGTGAGATCAAAAAGGGGCGTGAGTGTTTTGAGGACGACATCCAAGATGGCAGCCTCCATAAGTGTTGCAAAAGTTGAAGTAAAGGACATCCGGTTTCCAACATCTTTAGAGCAACATGGGTCTGATGCAATGGTGAGAGGATAATTTTTGGATTCCTAATTTTTCGAATGGCGCCACCACTTTTTCACTCATTTTTTACAACAGGGATATCTCATCGAGGTAAATTAGATAGGACTATAATGATTTCATATCGAATGAAAAATAAAGTGGTGGCGCCATACGGAAACTTTCCAAGTGACTTGTTTGTATTGTTTTAGCCCCACTTGTGTGGCCAAGGCTAGCTGAATCAGAGCCTTGGCGACACAAGTGGGGCTACTTGTATTGTAACTTTTAGCTCATGTGTTTAGTTTTATAAGTTATTCATAAATCGAGATATTTATAACTGTATACGGACGTACTCCTATTTCGGTTTCGTCCGGCTATCGTCTCCCGTAACTTGGAGACGATAGCCGAATGAAACCGAAATCGTAAAATAGGACTACGTCTAGCATGACTAGGAGTAGTTTATATCTATATATTAAAAATATTAAAAATATAGTCTTTTTAAACGTAAATGGTTCCAAACCCCAAAAGGGTATACGTTCGCTTTGTACTTTTTGTAGAGAGTAGTTTATTTTAGTTAAAATAAAAAGTTGTGTATGTAATATTTTGATTACAATTCAGCACACAGATCCAGATTATTCTTGTGCATACATCATCATCACAACAAATGCTGAAGATGGTATCTGTGGTCATGGTCTGACCTTCACCATCGGACGAGGCACTGAGATTGGTAAAATAAATATAGGGCCTAACAGTATTTTAGCAATACATTACCAGTGCCACAGGGCTCAAATTTTGCACTGGACCAGCGGCCCGAGGCTAGTGATTTCAGTGTCGGGCCAGTAAACTAAAGACAGGACAAGTCCGGCGGTCTTTGTTGTTTTCTCAATTGTCGACTTTCTGTAAGATAAGAACACCTCTGATCAGCAGAGTGTGAGTTTGAGTCCCGGTCGTGGCACTTGTGTCCTTGGCAAAATCATTTATGCATTGTCCTTCGGATGTGCGTAAAGCCATAGGTCCCTTGTGTTGTGTAATGCATATTACAAGAATCCATTGCTAAAATATCGGTAAGAGAAGGGTTTCGCCCCGCTGTCTGATCAGCAGCATATTAACCACAGCACCTTGTTTCCATTAACATGCTGCTATCAATAGGTCTCATACTTCAAGACATAGCTCCAAAAACCTTGCAGGAAAAAATACTGAGTGCTTTCGCCCATCGGGTGTGATAAAAGAACTCAATATTATTGATATTTTTGCTATTCATTTTTTACAATAATTCAATGTATGTGATTTTCAGTCATTTTCTTCTTCATTTGTGCAGTTGTTGCAGCAGTCAAGGCATTGGCGCAGTTTGTTGTTGAAAAGAAACTCTCCGATATCTTTGATAACTTTGCCGACTTCTACCGTCAACTGACGAGCGAACCACAGCTGAGATGGGTAAGTAAATGTGTGACTCATTCAACTCTTTTGTATGTTTTATAACAAGCCAGGCCTGGATTTTCATTTCTGAAAGCTGTTTTATCTTGCAAAACTTATTGGGTAAACATTCTAGATTGGGAGATTTCATTCAGGAATGGTCTAAGTAAATGTGACATTCATCTTGCGACAGCTTTTGTTTTAAATATTCCAAATTGGGTTTATATTCCAGATTGGTCCAGAGAAGGGCGTCATACAACTAGCAACAGCAGCCATCCTCAATGCATTATGGGACTTGTGGGCAAAGCGTGAAGGGAAACCATTATGGAAACTTCTCGCTGACATGGTAAGTTGACCCAATGAGAGACTTTCTGGGACGATAGAGGGCAGCAGACTTACCGGGTAAATCCATTGTTCTCAGAATTATGCGCATGTTCAGAACTACGTAAACAATGGGAATTTACCCGGTATGTCTGCTGCCGCCTAGCGTTGGAAAGTCTCCTATTGGTTTTTCGGGTTGATTAAATAAGTTCTATTCACAATACAGTAGTAACATTTTCTGTAAGTGTGGTTTTTATTTTCTTTCAAACTTCTCTTTTTCAGGAACCTCAACAATTAGTCAACTGCATCGATTTTAGATATATGTAAGTATAACTTCTTCCTTTCATTCTCAGAAGACTTTAAATGGCTATTTCATCTTTTTAGTTGGTTTTGAACGATTTTATTTTAACTTTTCAATTTTTATTTTTCTTAATAAAATCTCAGCACAGATGCCTTGACAAAGAAGGAGGCTCTTGAAATACTTCAGAACAACCAAGCCACAAAGTCAGAAAGAGGTATGCCTGAAAAAATACACGACATTTCTTATAATTGAAGTAAAACAATTAATAGATTTGCTGCAGGAATATTGTTGCATCATGATTTTAATTTTGATTGTTTTATTTTTATTTTATTTTTGATTTTGATTTTAATTTTGATTTTGATTTTGATTTTGATTTTCATCCTAGAGAAGAATTTACTTCAAGATGGCTACCAAGCGTATACCACGTCCACAGCCTGGCTTGGGTACACTGATGAAGTATTACTTCAGGTACGTGTTCGGCCCAGTTTCATAGAGCTGCTTAAGCAGAAAATACTGCTTGAAAAATCCCTGCTTAGCTATAATGAGCAGGATACCAGTAACAAATTGTAAATATGATATGGTATTTCGGCTGGTGACCTTACTCTGGTTAGCTTTGTTTTGCTTAGCTTCTTTTTGTGCTTAAGCAGCTCTATGAAGTTAGGCCCAAGTCCGAATTGGCGGCTACAGCAAGTATCCCACGTCATCACAATTTAAAGTATTAGGTTGCCTTAGCAACACTCTTAGCAACAGTCGAAGCTGTAGCCCTTGCCTCCAACTCGGAAACAGCACGGCTTGACTTTTACAAAGGCCCAAGCCCAGTAGCTTTAATGCCGGGCCAGTAAACTTTTGACTGGACAAGTTCGGCGGTCTGGTGTTTTCAACTTGAATAACCAAGAATTTCATTTCATTTTCATTTATTAATTTCACAGGTAAAAATTCAAGTACAGACAATAGATAACACCTCATTGTGAAACATCTTGAATACAAAGGTTCTAAACAACAGTTTTTATTGCCATTAATTTTAAAAGTGATAACCAAATGTAGACCTTCCCTTTAATACCTTGAACGAGCTTTATGTGAAAAAAAAAATATTTATAAACTGATTGTTTTTCATATTTTCTTGGTTTGTAGCGATGCCGTAAAGCACTGTCGGAGGGCTGGACTAAATTCAAGATGAAAGTGGGAGCAGATCTTCAAGATGATATTCACAGAGCGGAACTTCTTCGTAAGGAAATTGGCTACGATAAGACATTGGTGTGTAACAGTTCCCTTTTAAGTTTGTGTGCTATGATACATTTCTTTTTGTTAGAACAACAGGAAAATTTACTCAAGCATGACGTAAATTTGCAACCATTGGGTTAACGTGCCGGCGCTCTACCAACTGAGCTATCTAGCCCTTTGTTGGCGGTCTCCCTACTTTGTCAATGTCTTTTTTCGGAGGTACCAGTGCCAGCACGTTAATCCCTTTTGCGCTTCTACGCAATAAACTAAACTAAGCTAAAACTAAAGAATAGCGGAATTGTGGTTTATAATTTTTGATATATAAACTAAAGAAAACTTTCACTTCTTTTCAATCTAAAGATGATGGATGCCAATCAGCGATGGGGAGTTGAGGAGACCATCCAGTGGATGTCTCATCTAGCAAGATTCAAACCTCTATGGATTGAGGAGCCAACCTCCCCAGACGACGTCTTAGGTCATGCTACAATCTCGAAGGTTAGTCTGAAAATACTCTCACAACTCAGCCATCATAATTTTGCTACCCTTGCTAGCTTCACTCCAGGGTACTTCTGCCTGATTATCCAGCCTGCATCTTGACACTGTCTTGGAAATCTTGTTCTATCACCTCCATTTTCAAACAACCTCGCTGGCTCCCTATCTCTCAACGAATCATCTTCAAGCTGATGCTCATTGAATCATATATCTCAGAACTACTTCATGCATCTTGAACTCTCTACTACTTATATTAGATCATGTCTTTCTACAACATTATTCAAATTTTATCTCAAAACTTATATTATGTCACAGGTTTTCAAGGACTAATTTAGTTGTGTCTGTTATCTTTAGTTTGTTTTTGTTTTTGCTGCAGCTTGAACACCCAGCAGGGTGGAGACGTGCGCATTACAAGTCTTTATGATTATTATTACTAATATCTTCCAAAAGTGGCGTTTCAACTAATGACAACAACTCTTGATAAGAGTTTCCTCTTTTTTGTCTATTTTTGCACCCCAGGCCATGAAGCCGTTTGGTATCGGAGTAGCTACTGGTGAACATTGTCAGAATCGTGTGATGTTCAAGCAGTTCCTGCAGGCCTCAGCGCTTCAGTACTGCCAGATTGATAGTTGCCGAGTTGGCAGTGTTAATGAGCTTCTGTCAATCATACTAATGGCCAAGAAATTTGATGGTGAGTCCGAGGTATCTTTTCTTTTTCCGACAATGCCTGCTTCAATCCTTTCTACGATACTTGCCAGCAACCCATTACTCAAAAACGCTTAGGCGGAAAATCAAAATTCCTGAGTTAAACTGAAACTGAAAGACAGAAAAACAGTTCCTTGCCTTCCCTTGTCCGTAATTTTAACAGTAGTTGATTATGCTTCTAATTAATGCATTTATTTTATGCTTTAATAAAAGTATATTTCCTTGTGCAATTTTTGTTTGCTTTGTTTTTGTTTTAAACTCTTTAATGTTTCATTGTGATTGAGCTTCCTTGAAACTGTAAAATACCTATAGATGCAAACTTACTTGCAACTCTGCAGATTTGACGAATACTACAAATTGTTTTAAATTACCAGATGGTTAAAAACAAGTTTAAAGTGTCTCATATTATTTTGTACTAATTGAAAACTTTGTTTATTTTGCGCAGTTCCTGTTTGTCCCCACGCTGGGGGCGTGTCTCTGTGCGAGTTAGTTCAACACATCAGTATGTTTGACTATCTGTGTGTGTCAGCAACCAAGGAAAACAGGTGACAACAACAAAACATTATTTTTTTGGAATGTTGTTATAATAAACCTTACGCACATGTCATAGTTTGATAAGGACTGCACTCACCTAGAGGTAAAAAAAACCGAAAAAGGTTGTACAAATGCC
Organism: Asterias rubens; assembly: GCF_902459465.1. NCBI lineage: Eukaryota > Metazoa > Echinodermata > Asteroidea > Forcipulatida > Asteriidae > Asterias > Asterias rubens. Next base: position 8,617,612 of record NC_047082.1, read on the forward strand.
AATCCTGTGCACTTCGTGTACAAATATGTACGTTTTCCAATGTTTTTCACCGGTTTACCTCTAAGATTGCGGCGGGAGGATGTCAATGCATAAGGTCCATTCAATTTATTAATGAATGTATGAATATATATGACTTGCTCGATTCCATAGAACTGCTTAGCACAAAAAGTAGCTAAGCACAACAAAATTATGCTTACCAGAATGAGGTTACCAACCTAAGTGTGCATTGGGTGACTGGTGCCCAACTCAATATTTGCTTAGCACAGAAATTGCTCAATAAGTTTTTTTCTGCGTAACAGCCGTATGAAATTGGGCCCAGATGAAACAAAACACTCAGTTTAAAAAAACTTTGTAAAATTATGATGAATTTGATTGTATAATCATTATTTCTGTTTAGAGTGATAGAGTATGTGGACCATCTTCATGAGCATGCCAAGTACCCAGTCATCATGAAGAACACATGCTACATACCACCTAAGGTAAGTGCAGCTAGGCTCAATTTCAAAGAGCATGCTTATAAGACACTGGACACCTTTGGTAAGTGTCAAAGACCAGTATTATCACTTGGTGTATCCCAACATTATGTGATGCGACCAAGCTTATTGAGCCGTTTGTCGGAAGTATCAGTTTGCAGAAACAAGCCAAAATAGGCCAACAGGAGAGGTGAAATTTTTGGAAATAGTTTTTTTAAATCAGAGAGGGGTTAAAATTAGTATTGAAAAAAAAAAACGTGTCGATGTTTTCTCATTGAATTTCTTGGTGTTTCTACTTTCACAACTTTTGAGCCATGTCAAGTCATAACATATGATAACTCAAATTTGCTCAGCATTGTTTCTAACAAAGAACTCTAGTTCCAAAACTTATTCCTTGTACCTTTCCATGGTTATCTATCTACAGGAGCCAGGCTACAACACTGAGCTAAAAGCGGAAACACTGAGGGATTATGAATATCCAAATGGACAAGTATGGCAGGATCTCATCAGAGAGGGCAAGATAAGTCTATAAGGTGACCTTTTTAGGATAATCTTCATGAGAGGATTTCAAGATAATCCTTTAGAAAATCTCAAACCAAAAAATACGTGGTAACCTTAAGCCCATTTCACACGCGAGTTTTTTAACCAATGTGTTTTGCGATTTTTCGCATCCAGGATAAAAAATTAGCAAAACCCACTCGTGTGAAAGGTATCCTAGATATAAAAAAAGCAAAGGACCCTGACTAAAAAATAACCTTGATCGAGACCTACCTCAGAAAATTGCAACTGCGTTATAATCGCACTGATCGACCGTGTGAAATGACTCGACCAAGGAACCTGGTTATGCTGCCGTTTCGGTCAGTATGATCTAATCGTCTTCAAGAGAATTTTAACAGAAGTTAAAATCAAAATGTTTTGAGTCTGATGTTTTGAGTTTGATGACTGGCCTCATGCTACGGTTGATGGCGCTATTTAAGATTGTTGTTACAACTTGAAAATAAAATGTAATTCTTTATGGTGCTGTTTGTAAATTATGAGAAAATGAAATTATATATATTTGTTGATACTCAATTTGTGTAGTAACTTTATGTATTTTTCTGTTGAAAAGATGAATTTTATAATAAAGAGAACAATATTGAAACTTATTTCAGGCAAAAAGGTACTAATCATTTATTGCACACTAGTTTTTAAACAATACATATTGACTCTATGCACTACCATTGGTTCCAAGTGTTTCGCTTAGCAAATAAATGTTGTTAATCATTGACTTCTGCAGCTGCTAAAAGGTAATATACAGGATTGAGTGTAGCTGACACAGTAGTTGCTAACAGCGTTCATGTTTTGTGTGATCAACCATGAAATGAGAAGCCTGTGAAAATAATGGCCTATCCTGATCAGGAAGAAAAAGTAATACACATTGTTCACCATGTAAAAGAAATCCTCAATCAGCTTTCAATTTTTTGTTGACAAATCGATTTTTTTTAACTGACCCTTTCATTGTACTCAGTGCATTTGCCAAGTCATCTTGCTTTTTGTCAGAAGCAATTTTGAGGCAAAACATTTTAATTAAGATGGTCAAACACACCTTGATTAGTTTGGGATGACAAAGTTTCTCAACATGCATAACATTATCCAATGCTGATGTACTTCTTTCCAAGAAAGTTTGTACATGTATTGCCATAAATTTCCAGAGTCATTACCAAACGTACAGATAAACTAAACTAATAATGTTACGAAATAGTTGCAACATCTGGAATGTGGAAGCGATGGTAGCTGTTTGCATGCGGAGTTTATGGTTCATCGTCATCACGGCAGGTCCGGTACCGAGGTCCTACATCGCAGTACTCCCAGGCAAGGGTTGGGTGACCTTCGATGAAGCACCAAGGTTTACCGTAAGGGGAAGCTAGTATCCCCAATGAACGGCAGTAGTTCTCCTCGTTGCGGAAGGCTTTCCTGCACATCAAAAAGACAAATCCTCAGAGTAACAATCAAAGAATAGAACCTTTAATCCAGCCGAAAGACTTGGATATACCCTTGCCGTTCCCCGCTCCACAGCTCAAAGGTGTTAACTAACTTACTTTAGTAAAAACATAATTATTGTAATCTGATTAAAATATGGTACTCGATGATGTTGCAAGCACTAAACCAAAGGTCAAAGTTTTGGGTAAAATAGTTCAAGTCAGAGAATAGACTCGAAGGTGTAGATTCGTTTCAAGAATGTACTCGCCGTCGGCTCGCCTTCGGCTTGATCCATGAATATACACTTCATCGTCCATTCTCATTAACATAACCAAAAACCCAAATACAAGGAGAGAGTGAACTTACTGGAATCGTTTGTTGTTGACTCGATCCCGCCAAAATTCACACGTGTACCCAGACACCGTAGTGCTGACGAAACCCTTGTAGTCAATGCCGTCCTTCTCGGTGTAGCATTCGGGGTTCAAACCCATCTTGGGGGCTAGAAAGAATTTAGAAATATAAAATAACAAGTTTAGTTGTCCGAATGATGTCTGATTCGTTTTCAAGAGGCTAGGATACTTATGGTGTCAACCTTTTTACGCACTCAAATAAGCCCTGGAAAAAAGCCAATCTGCTCATGGAACGTATCACATGATTTAAAATAATTAAGGATTCATAAGCACCAAATAAGAAAAACATGTTAAGCCTTCTGTCTTTCTAAAAAAAAAAGGGGGGGGGGGAGGAGTTGTTTTTATTTATTTATTTATTTTTATTTATTTTTTTTTTTTTTTCAAAATGGCCGCCTGACACATTTTTGAAAGGCAACCGGGTGGGTTTTTTACAAAAAAGTGAAACAACTTTTCTTTTCAGTTCTGAGTAGTCTCCCGAAAACTTTTCTTTTCAGAACTGAGAAGTCTCCCGAATTCCAAAAATCTACTCCGCGGTAGTAGAATATAAAGCAAGACAAGTTCTCAAAAGAAAAGAACCTATCTACCAGGCAACAAGTAGAGTTACTGCACACTAAGTATTTATTGATACCTCACCATGCAATGCATATAAATTCCATATACATGTACCTACCAACGGGTTTCAATTGTTTGTTCAGGCAGATCTCGTGTCTGTCTCCTACTTCGCAGTACTCCCACTCAACATCCGGGTCCGTCGTAAAACAAAATGGCTTCTTCCCGGTGCGGTAGGCGTGTCTCTTGATGCGACAGAAGTTGTCATGGTGACCAAACAACTTTACGTTGCCCTTAGCAACAGGGTGTGGCACCTGGTCGAGCCAGCGTTGGCATGGAATACCTAGAAATATTATTATCTTAAGTTAATAATAATTTTATTCATTCTTGTTTTTAAGACAGGATTCTCAGAAAAGCGAACTTCATCCTTAAAATTGTATAGACAATAACCAAAATGGAGAGACTCAGAGAAGACAGGGAGGGAAGTTTCAATTAGATTAGATTTGGTAGGAAAACCCAAGAGAATTATCCCAGGGAAACCCCACAAACATGCAGTGCGATTTTAAACGGGGTTCCAGAGGTGGAATACATCGCAAGACACCACTTCGCCAACCTAGCCGCACCTGGATGCAGTTTTATTTACCGGACCGGGTGTGGTTGACATATCCACGGTAGTCACTTGCATCAGCTCGGAGATAACACTCTGGGTACGAGCCTGCGTACAGCACATCTGCCGAAATAAGGAGCGTAAATAATAGTTTAATTGAACAAAGATTGCCGTTGTCGGGAATTATGACAGTTGTTGAAAACAGGGCTGTGCCAGGGGCCAAGTATCCGCGACTTTTTTAACCCCACGGATATCGCCGGCGCACGTCCATTGTCCCGATTCCACTGGGTTCTGGTTGTACTTGACAGGGCCGGGCATCGCAGGGATGTGTCGTCTATAAATTTATTCAATCACAATTTCTTGATTTGCAATATAGACGTTAAACCAATGTTTGTAAGAGAGAGATTGGCTGTTGTCCGCTTGGCGTTTATATCCCCTTGTGTGAGTTTGCTTAGTTCCATTGGCAGGGAAGATCATCTTAACAAACAATCCAGCAAAATGAATTGAAGGTACACGATTTCGAAACTAGTTTCACCATAGAGTAAGGACAGAGATCACTAATTAATTTTTTGTTTATATTAAGTTTAAAGATCTACAATACCGACCTGCATTCTCATCGAAATCCCTCCCTTCGCATACGTCACAGGGCAACTGAACATCACAGTACTCCCACAATACATCTGGGTCAGTTGTGTAACACCATGGACGGCGTCGGTTGGAAAGCCTAGTAATATGTAAATTAGCAAGCAAGTGAACCAATCAAAAGTAGTGTATGATTCTTATATAGGGTGTGGGTTGGTAGATAAGAAAGTCTCATATGTAAATTTGCAAGACTCTGCTATGGTCAAAACGTCTTGCCACTGATACCCCACAGTGGCAGCGAAGGCGATTGCCTCAATGCCCCCTTATGGTGCCTTTGAAATGCTCCAGTAGAAATTTACAATTTTCCTTATAGGGTGCCCTTACCTAGGAGTAAATGTCTTGGTGCCCTTCCTTTTTCAAAAACGAAGCATACAGACCCTTCAGGAAATAAGCTATTGGGGCAAAACAAGAAATACTCTACGATCAACTTTTTGAGTGCCATACTCACTGCATGCCATCACCCGTCGAATAACCGAGATTCCGGCAGTAGTTGTGATCACCAAATCGCTGGGAATCGCTAGCCGGCCTGTACTTATTCTTCCGCTTGTGCGGATAGTCGATGTTCCACATTTGGCACGTGCGCCCGTTCTCGGTCACGCTGACATGGCCCAAGTAGTCACTGCCATAGCGGTCTGTGTAACACTCCGGAACCTGTCCGTCGCAGACATTCTCACCTGGGTAAGTATTCGTTAATGGGATCAAGACCAAGGTTGTTAATTGAAGAAAATGATCATCTTTAAACAAAAGTTTGGTATGAATAAAACAACATTCAACTTTATAAACCACAAGGGGAGCGGACAGGGTAAATTTTCAAATAATTTGGGGTTGAACAAAGACAAAAATAATGACTGTAGCAGGATTTGAACCAACGACCTCTGGTCACATGCCGGCGTTCATAGCAACTGAGCATTTCGGCCCTATCAACCAGAGGTTGTTGGCTCAAATCCCACTCTAGAAATGTTTTCTTTGACCTCAAATAATTCGAACAAATTATGAATAAAATGCCTACTTATTTTAAAATCTTAACAATTAAGAAGTACCGTAGTTACAAAATAATTGAATTTCAAAGCAGAATTTTACTCGTATGACAAAAGGTGATATCAAATAAATGTTGTAAATATTCATAAAGCGATTATGTTTGTAGGGCTAACATTAATAATCATTGCAATAAATATTACCTAAATCTGGAATGTCTGGTTTTGCCACACATTCATCATTGAACTCTCCTACGTCACAATATTCCCACTCCACGTTTGGGTTGGTAGTGTAGCACCAAGCGCCCTCTCCCGACCCCGGGATGTTACGACAGAAGTTCGAATCCTGACCGAACTTCTCTCTGTACGAAAAAAAAAAACCGTAGTCCCTCATAATGTATTCACATTTTTAAGGTACCGGACACTATTGGTAATCAGTGTTAGCATAAAAACTTAGTTAACGATCAATGGAGAGCTGTTGGTAGTATACAACACTGTAAGAAACGGCTCTCGAGAAAGAAGTTATTTCTCACAAAAAATATTTGACTTTGATTTTGAGACCTCAGAATTTTATTTTGAGGTCTCGAAATCAAGCATCTGAAAGCACACAGACAATCTCGCATTTCGACGACCAATTGAGTTCACTTTTCACGGGTTTAGTATTTTATGCATAATTTTGTTGAGGAGACTGGTCTTTGACAATATTACCAAAGGTGTCCACTGTCTTTTTAAATCTGTGTAACTCAATGCCTATAGTTGCTTCTGCATCTCCCGTGCGCCAGGAGTGTCTTTAGAAAGACATGGCGCATTATAAATAGCCACTATTTTTAGACTATTTTACCTGTAGGTTGGGTCGACCTCATGAGGCGAATCAGAGTCCCAATGCTGACAGGTATAAATGTTCACCGTAACGTGAACCTTTCCACGGTAGTCAGCGGCATCGGGACGGGTAAAACACTCAACCCCTTCTCCGATTTGTTCATCTAGAAATAACATCAAAAGAACATTCATTCAGCGTGTAAAGATTTCCGTATCCTGCCACCACTTCTTCACTCATTTTACCAAAAGGAATATCTCATTGGGTAGGCCATTAAAACTAAGGCTGTTAAACAAGAGATTGTCGCAGCACGTGAGCAAAACAAGTGGATAAAATTAGAGTTCGGATTAAGTAGGATTTGAAACTTTGAATGGTGGAAATAAGATATAGAAGAGTTTGCGGTAACACCATGTAATAACAATCTCTAAATGAGTTGGGGTGGTTCTGAAAAGAACCGTTGGATTAACTCGACGTTTCGATCAGTATGCTCTGATCGTCTTCTGGAGAATGCTGGACTCTGATGCTGCATGCTGCTTAAGTACTGGGTGGCGGATCAGCGGTATAGAATTCGGATTGTTGGTTTTGGAAAGAAGTCAGTGCACAGAATTATGTATATTTCCCCTTTCCCCAAGTTGCGAGCCTGAATGCCAAGGTATAGACCACTATTTACTATTTTTTTCAAGGGACCGTTGCCACCAACTGCTGGTGGGGCGGAAACAGAGAACCTTCCTTACAGTCTGTACGCATTTATGCTAAGGAATCATCCATCAGAAGCCTGGTAGTGCAGGAAGCACAACCTCCCTAACTTTACGAACCAATCATGGTAAATTGTCACGACTGGGACTCGAACCCACACTCTGCTGATCAAACACCAGAGCTTGAATTTGGAGGTGCTCTTGTAGCCATGCACTAGGTCATGGCACGCCATCATTACAAATAAGTATTTCGAGGTAAGGAAAGGTATTGTTCGTGCTTATAACTCTGTGAACTAGTCTGTAATAGAACCATCTCAGAAAGGAGGAATATTCAAACTATACTAAATATTATTTTACCTAATTCGGAACCTTCTGACAGTGGGCCACCGGACTGGAACGATGAGTACTCGGTGTATGAACTCTCATCGATGATAATTGTACCACCATCGGTCAGTGTGGCCGGGGTTGTCTGTGGTGGTGGAGGTGGGGGTGGGGGTGGTGGGGGTAGAGGTGGGGTAACTTCGGGTTCTGGAGGGGTAGGCTCTGGTTCTGAGCTAGGTTCTGGCTCTGGGGGAGGTTGGGTGGGAGGAGCTTGGGTGGGAGGGGCAGGCGGGGCTTCAGTTGGCTCGGGAGGACAGTCAAACTCAAGTTGCAACGTCAGGAACAACACTTCTGTAAATCATTTGTTTTTAAAATTTAAGCAAATAATTGAAGGAAACATTTCGAATGGAAAACACCTATATCGACTTAAATGTTGCTGACGTATTAGAACTGCAATAACACTTCATAAAATGCTTGCTCCATCGGGACCCAAATTCATAAAACCTAAGCGCCAAAAATTGCCAATCACAGACAAGCATTACTTAGCAGAAACAGGTTACCAGCCAAAATTGCAATAAGTTTGCATTAAGGCTGGTGCCCCACTCAATCTTTGCCTAGCAAAGACACTTGTCAAGCATCATTTTCTGCTAAACAGCGTTGTGAAATCGGGCCCATAGTATGGCGAAATATACAAACAAATTGTGGGGGCATTCCTCACTTGGAATGGCAAGGATGGTTTCGTCAACGTTGCCTATACAAAGCATCACTTTGTATAACTGCCAAAAATGTTATTTGTGAACTCGATCACAATTTTAATTAAAATACTTGTGTCTATCGATTGATTATTTAGTCGATATTGACTTGTGTTCTGTGCTGACAGCTCAATGTTTGTCATTAGGCCTATAGTCGTTTTGCCATTAGTTAATTTACACAACACTGCTCCTGTTTACATTTTGGATCGATCGGCGTCACTCATGTGTCAATCTATCAAACTTGATGCGTATGGGGTCTGGTTGAGAGAACTTCACCAATATGGTACAAACAAGTGTTGAAGGGGGGAGGCCATTATAATATCATCTTTTTGGGAACACATTAATTCTGTAAGTGTTGCCTTGAAAGTGAATAATTACCTTTTGCGTTTTCGATGGCATCGGCTGAAATGCAATTGAAAAGAGAGGAGCAAGTTATATCAAGCGATTATTATTTTATGCAATAAAGTTCTCCCTATAGTGTATAGGTCTATATTAATGTTAAGGGAAATGCATGGGTCAGAGTTGTGAAAAACTTTTTGAGCAAATGTGGGCATTATGAAAGAAATATCAGAAAGGGGAATTTTATTTTGACATTTCTTACCTAATTCGTCACACACAACACCTGCTGAAAGACGAAAAATAAAAAGTGGTTTTAAACATTTTAAGTATTAATGTAATGTTGTTGTTATGTTGAAAATAATGTTAACCCTGCTTCGTATGCCCTACTCTTTTTTAACATAGTTAAAGGCCCCAATAATTATTTTCTTTAGTTTGTTTTCTTTCTTTTTGGTTAGGAGTCTGGTAAAGGTTAGCATATAGGGATTATATATGGGTTTAGGGGTTGACATGATACGTGTGACAGTGGGAGTTTTAAAGAATCTTATTGCCACAACATTCCAGTGTAATAATCATCAAACTTACCAACAGCTGGAGACGCTCTGGCATACATCGGCACTGCGGGGTAAAATGTAAAATGACTTTTGTTTTAAAGCTATGTAATTTTTGTAGGACAAAAAAAAAACACAATGTCCACAGATTTACGTTAAACTTACACAGTTTGAAGATAATGATGGTAGAAAGCTTCCCTGAATAATAGTATGCATATGCAAATGTGTCCGGGCGGACACAATTGCATTATGCAGCAGCGTCCGAGCGGACACGGTTGCATATTATGCAAACCCGTCCGGCGGACATTATTACATATGCAATACTGCGGACAGTATTGCATTAGAGGGCAATATTGCATGCGACACCGGCATTACACGACAACAAACAGTAGAACTAATTTTTTGCGTAATTTTCTCCATGAAATTTAGCCCTGGTGAGAAGCAAATAGCTTCAAAAGGGGGGATATTTTGTCTTACCATCGGGTCCGGCATGACACGGCAACAAACAGCAGAGCACGACCATAACAAATACACGTGAACTCGCCATCCTGACCTGTTATGAAGAATTGAAATAATTGTTGGCACTTTGGTATTGGATTAATGGAGAGCTATAGTTGATTGTATAAAAGACTCTGAGCAGCGGCTCCCTCGGAAGTAAGTACAATTTTTGAGAAACGGGTAATTTCGCATTCAAATATTATTTAAAATAATTTTAAAAAGACCTAATTAATTTGAGCAAAAAAAAGTGGTTCTTTCTTTCGTTATTCTCTGCCGTAAAAATCTTAAAAGATATAACCTACTCACCCTATTCCGATCAGGAGTTCTGCAATTCAAGAAATGAAAACAGTTTCAAAAACTCGACCCTTTTAAGCGACTACCACATCAGAGAATAGTTTATTCATAAGAGCAAATATTTGTTTTGCGTTATTATTGTTTTCTTTTCCCGCTGTTTTTACCGATCCACTTTCTAGCTGTTTGATTGGCGGACAGTTGAGTGACGTTGTCATGATATCAATCAATGAGGATTGACAGTTTCGTAAATACATATATTTAAAATTTCTATTAAATAGTTGCGGGTATTTTTAATTTGGTAAATAATTGATTTTTGTTATTGCTAGTGGTATTGTGCGTTGAAATCGATAGTCTGGTTTTGGAGTCGTACACGGTATGGCATGGGTTCCAATGCAGGTGACACGTGCCCTGGGTCAGTTTAACCGTAGCTTACTTCTTTCTTTCTTTTTCTCCTAAAAAAACATCCGTTTCTGCCATGTTTCATCAGTGACCTTTTAAACCTTCCTTGTAATTTGTTAGTGTCTCACACATCACCACATGCGCCACTTGTTTAATTTCTTGAAAGCTCTTTGTTGTGGGGGGAGTGTCACTATAAAGGGAAAGGGTAAACAAAAATTGCATTTGCTATTTCTCTTGAATTGCCTTCTTATTTTTTTACGAGAATGAAAGAAACAATCAGTCCGGTCGCCTTCTTCTTTATTTTTCTTTTTTTATTGGACCTCAACATTTCCGATAGGTAGATCAGAGTGTTGACAATGGTGGACAATCAAGTCTCCAATGGGAAAATACTGCCTGTCAAATTTCTCGCTAAAGCAAAAAACGAGCTGGGCACCAGCAGTCATAACAATGCAAACTTTACGTAATTTATTTTTTACTGACTTCTGCTAAACATTGTTCTGTTCACAGCAAGTTTTTATGCTTGGCCTTTTTGGAATAGCCCCAACCAAAAATAATTATGATGCTTGTCAATCAATATGGCAACGTGAATTATTAATAATAGTGAGATTTTGAACATCGAATAGCCTGTATATAAATAATGCACACAGATCATAATTGCAGCAGTGTAGTTATAAAAATAATTTGAATGGCCTTTAATTATTAAGTATTAGTCCCAGGCATTTTTTAAACAACCTTTGTACCGCTGTCAGATGCAATTGTGTCCGCCATGCAATACTGTCCACTCCGGACACTTTTGCATATGCAATCGTGTCCGGGGCTATGCGTGCATGCACTGGACCTACGTACGTATATGCAGCATGAATATTCACGTATTTTATGATTGCACCGAATAATTAACTGCCGAACATTTACCATGTCATTCATGACATGCACTTAGCTTGTAAAAAAAATGGCGAACGTGTTCCCCCGACCAAGGGCGTATAATTTACTGTAAGACGGTTTTGCACGGGGCGGACACAACTGCATATACAAATGTGTCCGGGCGGACACAATTGCATTATGCAGCAGCGTCCGGGCAGACACGATTGCATATGCAATAATGTCCTCCGGATAGTATTGCATAGAGGACGTAATTGCATGCCACTGATATTGAGCGACGGTCTTGTGCGGTATTCCATGTTTGGTTTTCAGCCCCAATTTGGTGTTTTGACAGTGGGCTCACTTTGGTTCGCATGTCAGCCGTTAATTCGTTCACACACAGCAGTAGCCTTTTGTCAAGGCCTTTGTGGTTTGGAGAGCCGCAATCCCAAGCGACTGCAACGGGAGAACACACACGCGAGAGGCAGACGCAGCCTTGACAAAAGGCTAACACAGCAGTTAAAAATCACCATCGTGTTCGTAAACAAAAGGGAACGGTTGGAATGTTTGGAAATTAATGATCAGTCATTTTGATTCAGTTTTAACTCGCTAGAGACAGATTTATTGACTTCAAAGTAAATAATGAGAATTATGTCAAGCATCAGATGAAATAACGATGGCTACGAAAGGTATGATTAACATTTTGTTGGTTTTGTTTAGGCTGATTTTTAATTTAAAGAAGAAGAATGCAGCTGGGGTCGCCCCGAAAACAGTACATCTGGTATGGGGCGAATTGTTTAGTAGTGACTCATTTACTCACGTAACAATAAATTAGAATTTAGAATAGGAAGAGGGTTGCGTTTTGTTTTCGGAAAATGTTCGCATATCTACAAACAGTTTTTCATTCATCATGATGTCAAGAAGACTCTTTTCATGTGTTTTATTTATAATAATAATAATTAATGAGTACGAATACGAGTAGGCCTAATTGATCATGTTGATTTATCTCACTCATTCCTCAACCAAATAAACATGATAAAATGAGACATTCATTTATATGTTCGGTAAAAATGAGTGAACCAAGAATCAGAAAGATGTGGCAGGATACAGAAATAAGATTACAAATCTTGATATTTTCCAGAATAATCAATTAAGCTACACCAATGTTTAAACAAAATACAGGAAAGGTAAAAAAGAAGATCCGGAAGTCGACGAAAACCGAAGAAGAAGATGATGACAGACCTTTTTGTAAGTGTCTCAAAGATGAAGTAGAAATGCTTTCCCATTTCATCTTCAATCAAATTATTTAAAATGACTGTCCCTATAATATGTGCAGCCAAAGTAAAAGTTTCTGTAGTTGTGATTATTAAGAAAGAACCATGGATCATACATTCAGCCCAAGTAGTAGTTTATAACCAGGATCGTTTTTTAAAACTGAGAACAGAGAAGTCTCCCCAATTCGAATAAAAGAGCAAGACAAGTTCTCAAAAGAGCATAGTCCACCTAGGAAGTTGTAGATATACACTACCAAAAACCAAATATACAATAACAAAATTATCCCAATGCAATGTTAACATATTGAATATTTAAAGGCAGTAGACACTATTGGTAATTGTCAAAGACTAGCCTTCACAGTTTGTGTATCTCAACATATGCATAGAACAACAAACCTGTGAAAATTTGAGCTCAATCGGTCATCGAACTTGCGAGATAATAATGAACGAAAAAATACCATTGTCACACGAAGTTGTGTGCGTTTAGATAGTTGATTTCGAGACATCAAATTCGTGGAAAATTACTTCTTTCTCGAAAACTATGGCACTTCAGAGGGAGCCATTTCTCACAATGTTTTATACCATCAACCTCTCCCCATTACTCGTCACCAAGAAAGGTTTTACCCTAATAATTATTTTGAGTAATTACCAATAGTGTCCACTGCCTTTAAAATATGTTTTTATTTACAGCTCCCCAGTCGGGCCACAACTCCACGGAAGATCCAAGCAAAGCCAGTTTAGACAAACTACTTCTCGCTGCGATGCAACAAACAACAGAGTGAGACATTTATTAAAACTTCCTAAAACAAAAACAATTTCCGTAGGTCCTAGTCATTTTACTTTGTGGTGGTGTAGCTACTTTCTTTAAAACTTATAGTTATCAATATCAGGCCTGTAATTATACAGGGGCAACAACGTCTATGACCTCTGTTGCCACTGATCTTGGCCTTGATGCCCCTCTAAAGTTTCCCGTAGACTTTAAACAAAAGTCCAATGGAAGTGCCCTTTGCAAAATGAAAATGGCCTCGCCCTCTTAAAATTTCAGACCTGCCCAATATTATCTTATGAGCCATAGAATTTATTAGAGTTTCAAAACTCTAAAATGTTAATTGACAATACTTCTTTATCTTGTTTGCCTTTTTGTTGCTTTTTTTTATCAAAACTGTTTGTTTTGATGACTGATGGTAAATTGATATAATTTTAAGTTCAAAACTGTTTTTTCATTTTAGGGAAAAGAACAAATCTGGGAAGAAAAAGAGCAAGAAAGCCCGAAGCCAAACAGCAGATGCTGTGGTAAGAAACTTTACTTATAGATGAGTTATGGCTCCTTTCCTTGCATCTCACCATTTTCTCCCTGCATCTAGCTCAACACTCCTTCAGTCCCCGCCCCACCCCCGAATCAAGAATATTTCTTCTAAAAAAGAAAAATGTTTTTATCAAAACATTGGTCTTGTCTAAACTCTAAATCTTTCATAGAAATTGTTGCAACCTTCTCATCGTTTTGTCTTGTCGTTGTCTCGCAGCTGGAATCTTTAAAACAAGGTGCTAATCTCCGTAAGGACACAGAGGACCAGTCCATCCTTAACAACACCTATGACGGCAGCGACAGCCCGAGATTCGACAAGAATATGACCAACGAGCGGCGGAGGAAGCTCCCTCCGAAAAAAGGGGTGGAGAACAGAGGGTTTATCGACGATGAGGGAAAAGACGTTGAGAGAGAAACTCCAAAGAGGACGAAGAAGAAGAAGAAATCTGAGACGACATCGATTATTGACAGGTGAGATGGTTGTCCTTGAAGTTGTTGGTCTTGAGATACTACACATTGCGATATTGTTATTCAATTGAAAAACATCCAGACCAACGAACTTGTCAGGTCATGATTTGACCTGTGGTGCAGTGTAAAATTCGAGCCCTGTCTGAAGATGTGGCCATTTCCTTTACTTTTCTTTTGACTCCTTTAAAGTTTTAAAATCATTCGATCAAATTGTGATTTCTGGACAGCATTTTCTATTTGATTTTTTAATGGTATTTGTTTTTCCCGTAATTTCTCAGCGGTCCGTTAACAATGCAAGAATTGGAAGACACCCCCAAGAAAGTCAGGAGGCGCAAGAAGTCGGTACCCAAGCAGGAGGACGACAAAGAGAATGAAGAAAATGTACAGAGTAGAACAGAAGATGAGATGGATGGCAGGGAACCAGGGAAGGAGACGGGAGAAGAGGATGTAGGAGGAGCAGGAAAGACATTGAAAGGGAAGAAGAAGAAAAAGAAGGGTAAGTTTTTATTCAGTTCAGGCCTTTGAATCTCCGCTTTTAAGCGGATATCTTTTTTATTGACTGCGCCAGTCTATTATTAGCCACAAATGTAAAATATGTAAGATTTCTTTCTTTGCCCCAGGTTTTTTCACTAAATGTATTTTCCAATTTTACGTTAGTTTTTAGAGCATTAATCAAAGTTTTCATGGAAACATCACACCGACATATATGGAATGAAAACCACAATCTACATCTAAGGCTCAATCCCGGGCCCATAGCCAACCTGAATGCCCAAGATGGTAACCCGTTTCTGCATTAGTGTCATCTACCTAAAAACTCTATCAGCAAAACTTGAGTTTTTAAAGAAATAACACATTTTCTGTTGTTGTGTAAGCATAATTAAGGGCATTAAAAATTAAACATTTATATCTTTAGCTTCCGATGACGACAATCTGGAAGGTGAAGAGGCCAATGAAGACGCCGAAGGGACCAAAAAGAAGAAAAAGAAGAAACGGAAGAAGCCGATTCAAGACGACGGTCGGGTGTTCGGAGTGACCGTTCACCGGAGTGACCGGCTCAAGACTGACCTCTACATCGCCCACCCTCTGGTCAGGGTTCACATTATTGACTCGGACACCGGCACTTACGTCAAGAAATCCAAATTGTAAGTGTGGATAAAAACTCAGTAGAGCATGAAGTAAAGACCCCTTGCATATGACGCCACAGGTTCAAAAGCGCCCTCACTGAGGCCAAAGAGCGCCCTCATTGAGGCCGAAGGAGGCAAATCATTGGATGATAGCTGTTCTTTGTGCGTAAAAACATTATTTATTGAATTGAATGATTCGTCTCATTCCCTGTTATTGGTGCTTGGGCTGGGCTGTTGGATGCGCACTAAAATATATATTTAAAGACAATTTTCAGCAAACTTTTTGTTTATTTGTGACATACAGGGACAGAGCCGTGACGTCTTACTATGAGAACCAGAATGCCAAAGTTGATTATATCTTGCCAGTACTAACTCAACCATTTGACTTCAAGAAAAGAAAGTAAGTAACATGAAGTAAATACTCAAGGACTTTTAGAGATACTTTCCCCACCATGTTTACTTTGACCAAATTGCTACGGCTACGGCTGGATTGTGGCATCATCATTTGTTGAAAGTATAGGACACCCTTAACAACACTCTTAGCAACAGCCGTAGACGTAGCGGGCAATTTGGATATGGCCCAGTCTCCCATCATTGTAGCCCTCTTGTGGCCGAATTACTAGAAAAATAATATTGTATCCACTGTGTTTATCAGTGTACGTTTATAGTTTGATATCATGTGGTCAATGCATCTACACAATCAAACAATTCACCGACTATAGCACACCGAAAAAACAACCAACGATAAAGCTTGGAACCATCTTGAAAAAAAGCCAGACCGTTTTTGTTTTGCTTAAATGTGTTGAGCGGCCATTTTGAACAGAAAAACAAGGCCATCCTCCTTCCTTTTTTCAAAAGGTCAAACCCTTTACATGTTTTTTGGCTTTACTTGTTTGTTTTCAGATCCATGATACCTTGCTGGAATGAGCAGGTTATCTTCAACGAGAGTTATCTCTACCTCATTCAGACCGAGGAAACTTATCCCAAAGTCATCGTCTTCTTTGAGGTACGTTCTGCACTCTCTTCATTATTTTTTTTACCTAATTATTTAGACAGTGTCCTGAGGAGAGATGCTGGGGCAGAGACCACAACAGAGTTGG
The DNA here is from genome assembly GCF_902459465.1 of Asterias rubens. Classification (NCBI taxonomy): domain Eukaryota; kingdom Metazoa; phylum Echinodermata; class Asteroidea; order Forcipulatida; family Asteriidae; genus Asterias; species Asterias rubens. The sequence goes on from NC_047082.1 coordinate 8,634,019, forward strand.
TTGCCTGCATAAAGGACAGGAAAGATTGGAGGAGTCGCCCGGGGATCCGGCCAGCGAGTGACATGATGATGATGTCGCCTTATCAGTTGTATCAGTTGCTACTCCTAATTGCCCTGTGTGTTAACAGCACAAATTAAATAAGTAAATTACAGAGCAATCAGAAAATCAATCAATAGTTAAGTAACTATAACACATTGTAAATAGAGGCGAAGATGTAATATAAGAGCAAAGAATTCTTAGTTTAATCCATCTTTTTTATCTTGTCTTGTTTTTCAGCTCCTCGATTTCGTTAGTATGAATGTTGCTGCGACCAAAACCAAGGCTCTAAAAGGAGAAGGTGGATGGCACAGGATTGCTTGGGGTTTCCTGAAGGTACAGGAAGAATTCAGTTTATAGTTTGGTTTCGCGGTAAAGACATTTGTATTTATACTTGCTAGGTAGATTATGTTATATGGTCTACTGCCAAGAGTTGATTTTCATGGAATTCGTGCTCCATGAAATTAGGCCCAGATGTCTAAGAGGATTGTGATATAGACAATGTATTGTTTCTTCTTTAAGGTTGTTGGTGCCAATGGGACTCCGAACACAGACAAGAAAGTCCGCTTACAGTTGTTCCATCCGCCGTTCAGCTACAAGGCTAAGCCTGGACAGCTAGATGTAAGAACTAATTATCAAGTACTTCACTAGAGCACGGTTCATACTTCACGCAAATTGAAAAATTGGAATGAATTTTTTTGAGTCACAATTGAAAAACGTTGATTGTTTGTGTCACTCTGTATGCTTCTAATTCTCTTGCAAGTATAGTATGAACCAGACTTTAATAATAATAAAAACCTGTTTGAAAGTTATGTTGTGTGTGTGTAAAGCACTGCATTTCAAAAATAGAAATGCAACTTTACAGTTGATCAGCCGTTTTCAGTTTTTGGTGCCATTGGAATAAAGTCTTGCCGTGCCAACAGGGCCCGAAAAATTATCTACTTCTCTAGCACTGAGTATATCATTCTTAGAGGCTCCTTGGAATCTATAACTCTAGGGGTTATCAAAAGGTGGTCATGCCATCATAAGAAATGTACCTTTAAAGATCTGGATCTTAATTTCAGACTTATTTATCAGCAATGTCTCTCACCCCTATCTATCTTCCTTCAAGTACAGGGGTCGATTTCACAAAGAGTTAGGAGATATACAAAATGTATGGGTAGTCCTAAGTTAGGACGATTAACTCGTCCTAACTCGAGATAAGACAAGTCCTAACTCTTTGTGAAATCGACCCCAGATCCTCTTAAAGTTCGGTGACTCCCGAGTAATGTTGTACTATAGTAATGTCGTACTATGTGGTAACATTAAAAAGATATGCATTCAAAATTTCTAGTTCTAAGATAACAAACACTGGCACTAGATTATAATTGAGTTCTTTAAAAATCTAATTTCCTTAAGGTCTACCAGTGGTGGATGAACACAACACGGCACCCTTATCCGTCCACACTCTACATAACAGTCAAAGCAGTCAAGACACCAGACCAGGTTCAGCCAGCCGTCCGCTCGCTCTTTGCAACTCAGGAGGTAAAAACAAAGCTGGGATCGACGCAATTTTGTCCGCTGTTCACTCGGCTCCTTTTACCTTCATAGGAATTTTGCCCATTTTCAGTTGTGAAAGGAGTCTGTTAATCCTCTGAAATTGTAACACAGTGTAAGGGCCATTCAGAATGAGAAATTGTAAAAAGGTGTGTTTTATTTTTTTCTTCAAAATTGGTTATACCCACCCACCAACTCCAAATTTAATTTTTTAAACATTGAATGAGTTTATAATGAAATTTATGCACTGAATGCATGAAAGATTTAATTCATAATTTGTTTTCTTTGCAGGAGCAAGGTAAAATGACGTATAACGAGCTGAAACAGTCCATCAACTGGGGAAATAAACAAGGCATTGGGTAAGCTGTATAAATATAGATATGTTTTACAGTTAACTAACCTGTAGAAATTTCCTTTCAAATCAGGCCATATTTTTCATTCTCATTTTTAGTAAGAAGAAAGCACCTACAAACTGGTCACGACTTCAGGGTCAGATGTGTCGCATTCCAAACAAGCTAAGTCTGACTCTAGCTGGTGATAAGAAAGGCTGCTTAGTCATCAAGTTTTCTCCTACTGGAAGGTGAGAAGTTATCCGGCCGGGGATGAGATTTCTCCATTTTTATCTGCAAAACCCATTTCTTTTTCTTTTTTTTTCTTTTTTTCTTTTTTTCAGGGATGTGATTCCTTCGTTTTAAAACGGAATTCTGGCTTTTGGGGGGTTTTATTTTTGCCCTAGAAGTTCCATTTCTTCTTCAAGTTCTAAAAGAAATTTAGATAAAACCATATAATAACGCCCCAGATTGCAGAGTAGGGCTTTTAAAACTAAATAATTATAAATGTCAGTAATTGGGCTTCATGTTCGCAAGTTTTCGTGCTTGCATGCTTTTGCCCTTTGCACTCATACCAGTTCAGTTGTTGTTTTTTCCCCAACAGCCTATCACATCCCTGTTAACCCTCACTGGGCTGCCATGTGTGTGAGTGCAGGACATTGTTCATTTTTGGTTTCATTTCTTATAAATGCACTATTAATTTGTGTTTTTCTTTCCTAAATTTGATTCTAGATTTCTAGCATGTGGATGCAAGGACAGGGAGGGATACCCAATCATAGTTTATGAGGTGAGTACCGAATCTTACAAATTAGGGCGGCTCGTTTGTAGGGTGTCATGGCTGAGTGGTTTAGAGCATCCAATTCAAGTTAATATTGTGATAAAAGCAATCGCACAACATCGGTAAACAGTATTGTCCAAAGGCCCACACTTCATGTATCACAACTTATATGTAAAATAACAAACCTAAAACCCACCCTTGTTTCCCTGTGTTTAAAATAAATTTGTTATTCTCGGTATTGAGACTTGATAATTGTTTTAATGTTTTCTCAAAAAGTAAAGCATTTCATGGAATAATATTTCAAGGAAAGTCTTTCACCATTACGTTCTGTAAACCCTGTAAGTTATTTGTAATTTTTGTTCTGTTCAGAAAGTGTCCAATGGCTTTAAGTCATCAGAGTGCGGGTTTTAATGGCGAATAAAATGACAACTCTTTTTTTTTTTTTTTTTTTTTTTCTTTTTTTTTCACAGATTCCATCCGGAAGATTCAAATGCAAATTCCCCGGTCACTACAGCCTTATCTATGACCTCTGTTGGGGGGCCAACGATAACGTCGTCCTCTCCGCTTCTTCGGACGGCACCGCCCGAATCTGGAATCTTGACACCCCGGACAGTGCCGCGGAGAAGGTGTTCCCTCACCCGGCGTTTGTCTACACGGCTAAGTTCCACCCTCAGGCTGATCATCTGGTGGTTAGTGGAGGCTATGATCACGTGCTTAGAGTTTGGAACACAAAGAATGATGCCCAAACTGGAGAGGTAAACAAATTCAAAGAAATTAGAAAATCGGCATTGCCCTTTTTTTTATTTTTTAATCTTCAGACAATAAAAGCATCCTATCTAAAAGTCATGGAGAAAGTTCAAAATTGTGAAAAAATCTGTCATCCAACAGATGTTTCTTCCACAAGTCCTTTGTCATAACACCCCAAACAAACAAACACAAATTTACAAACAAGCACTTGATCAGATACAACAGAACATGCAGTCAGCAACAAACAAACAAATGAAAAACAGCAAACGAGCAAACACACCTACAAATAAGTTTTATAAAGCAAGCACAAAAGCAGGCAAACAAGAAGACATGCTAAACAGACATACAGAGAAAACAAATTAACCAAAAATTATCATCTTGTGTTGGGAAAAAATCAAATCATAATCATTTTTTGTTTCCTCCTGTGAAGCTACTCCAAGAACTTGATGGTCACAAAGGGTTCGTCAACTGTTTGTGCTTCTCCCGGGATGGCAAAGCTATGTACTCTGGCGATAGTACGGGAGTCATCATCAAATGGAATGCCTTGGTCATGGCGAAGGCTGCGAACTCAGGTAAGATAAGCCCTGTGAAAATGACCCTTGCCCAGTCATTTGCCTCTGCTTACTGGAACCCAAAAGGCACTTACAGAGAAGCATGGTTAGCAAGGAATGTTAGCTTGTGCTCATGATTGCTTCATCTTACTTCGCATTCATTGCTTACACACTTTTTTAACAGAGAATGGTGAACATAAGTGCAGAACTTTGCAGTGAGCAGAACCATGACATCAACCTTTTGAGCAGAAATGTTGCTAAGCAATTTTCTAGACTAAGCAAGAAATGACTGTGGTACCAGTCGAAGCAATGGTAACTCTATGGTTGGCAACCTATTTTTACTAAGCAAAAGTTGTTTGTCCTAATCAAGTTTTTGTGCTTACAGGCTTTATGAAATTGGTTGTAGTGTCAGTTCAGCGTTTGTATTCATTGAATTGGTCGTGGTTAGTACTCCAATCCTATCTGGTATTCATGAAGGTCATTATGACGTCAGCATTATTATTATCGTTATTGTTATTATTTTAATCTTGAACCTTTCCCTTCTCAGGTTCTCCAGACCAGTGGTCACTAGAGAAGTTGATCAAAGAGAAGGAGCTGGAAGGAGTGACCATCAACAGCCTCGCGGTCCATCCTAGTGGACGTCGTCTTCTCATCCACGGACGAGACAACAACCTCAGGATGATTGACCTCAGATTGTAAGTTATGACCCTAAGGTCATTGTGGGGTCAAGTCCAGGTCATGGCACTCATTTCCCTAAAACCCTTAAAGGCACTGGACACTATTGGTAATTACTCAAAATAATTGTCAGCATAAAAACTTACTTGGTAACGGGCATTGACTCCCTCTGAAGTAACATAGTTTTTGAGAAAGAGATAATTTGTCACTCAAATAATGAAAGAAAAACAGGTCCAGTGCCTTTGAAGTAATTACCTTTGGTAATTGTCAAAGACCAGTATTCTCTCTTGGTGTATCCCAACACATGCATACAATAAAAAATCGGTGAAAATTAAAAAAATCTGTGCAAGGGGATAATGAAAAACACCATTAATTTGCACAAATTTGTGCGCCTTAAGATGGCTAAAAAAGGCTTCAGGCCTGAAGTCTTTTATTTTAATCAAATATTTGAGTGAGAACTTACCACTTTTTCAAAAACTACAATACTTCGGGAGCCGTTTCTCACAATGTCAACAACATCATTACGTTTTTTTTTCTTCTACAACATCGATCCTTTGTAAGAAGTGTAGAAGAAAGGAAGCAAATTTTATTTGATGTTATTTTTCTCTTCTTTGTTCAGGTACACCATTATGCAGCGATATCTTGGCGCTTTGAATTTCCGTGAGCACGTCCGTAGTACGATGACTGAGTGCGGATCCTTCGTCATCTCAGGCAGTGAGGACGGCCAGGCATACGTCTGGAACACCGACACTGGTCAGTCTGGATTATTATTATCAGGGATGTGATTTCTCCGTTTTTTAACCGAAAATCCGTTTTTATTTTTTATTTCAAACCCCACCCCCAAAAAATAAATATTAATAATTTGTTTTTATTTTTGTTTTGTTTTTACATTTTTTACTAAGATCAAATTCATAATGAAAATGAAGATAGAATCATTTGGAACGCCCCAGTAGGGCTATCAAAACTGAAGATTCATATATATATATATATAAGCAGGATTTGCACTCGGAAGCGTTGGCACTCCCAAACTTTCATGCTTTGCACTTATAGGGACTAGACACCTTTGGTATTTGTCACTCGACCAGTATTCTCACTTGGTGTATCCCAACATATGCATAAAATAACAATTTCATGCTCCTTCGCTACGCTCATATGCATGAAAAATGGTTTCATTCTATTGGACTCCATAATAAGGACACAAGAGATGAAATTTCGTTTCAGAGTATTATTATTATTATTATTATATCATGGGAAGGGGCCGGCATTGGACCGATTCTGAAAATTTGGGCTCAATTGGACTTCAAAATTGCGGGAGAATAATGGAAAGAAAAACACCCTCGTTGCACAAGTTGTGTGCTTTCTAAGCTTGAATTCAGCTGAGGTCTCGAAATCAATTCAAATTTTTTAGTGATAAATTACTTCTTTCCCAAAAACCACGTTACTTCAGAGGGAGCTGTTTCTCACAATGGTTTATACTATCAACAGCTCTCCATTGCTTGTTACCAAGTAAGGTTTTATGCTAATAATTATTTTGAGTAATTACCAATAGTGGCCAGTACCTTTAAAGCCAAAGACGGCTTGATCAATCATAAAAAAAAATCAATTATATAGACTTCAGTTTATGATTTATGTTTGCTCAATCCGTTCTACAGGTGACCAAATAGCAGTATACTCCAGTCTTGGTTACAAGTTTCCAGTTACTGATGTTGACTACCATCCTTATGAGCACATGGTAGCATTCTGCTCCCGGGGGGAGGGACATCCCATACAGGTCTATGTTTATGATGTAAAAGGTAGGTCATAAAACCCCTCTGAAAATTCACCAGCTTTTTTTTCTGTACGATATCTATTTCTTCACATAGCACCATGTAATGGATTACAAAGTGCTGTGGCGCAACACCGGGAAGAACCCCTTCTTTTTGATAAGTGCACTCGGTTATTTTACGTGCATTACACAACACACAGGACTTGTGGCTTTACGTCCCATCAGAAGGATGCTGCAATAATGGTTAAGTTTTTGCTTAAAGGGTCTATGTAACTTTTGAAGGACACAAAACACAATGTCCACAGATTTACACTAAACTAACACAGTTTCAAGATAATGATAGTAGAAAGCTTCCCTGAAAATACTATGTGCTGAGGTGCTGTAGTTTGGGGGAAATGAGTAAAGCAACGTTGTGATAATAATTTTCGTCTCATGAGAAAATTATTTTAATCATTTACAAACGTATTTTCATGACATTGTTTTACTCATTTCTCAAAAACTACAGCACCTCAGTAAGTAAGATTTGAAGGGAAGCTTTCCACTATCATTACCTTCAAACCCTGCAAGTTTAATGTAAAAAAGTACCCAAAAATCCTTTAAAAATCACAAGTGGACCATTTTTTTTTTTTTTTTTTTCAAAATGGAAAAGAAACTGGAGAATTTGCCTGACTTGCCATTCAACTCTTTACTTACTCTGTCCTTCATAAACAATTTTGTGTCTACAATCTTTAATAAAAAATTCATGTTTATCACTGATCACTAGTTGCCCAGTTAGACGTCGGACTTAAGACGACGACAACTGTTGACGCTAAAGACAAACAAGAACTCCTCGCCGGCACTGCTAAATCGGAAAAGTCACTCTTGGGTCTTCTGGAGGCCAAGAGAGAACTGAAAGAGGAACTGGACACCAGCAAGACCCTAAGGATGGAGAGGGTCAAGGCGAAGCTAGCAACTGTCATGGTAGGACTTAGATTTGGGTAGACTGGTCCCCTGTCGTTAAGCCTGGGTGACTAGTGTCAAAGTAACGACTATTGTTTCCTTAAGCCCGGTTCATACTTCCTGCGAATGCAAATGCGAAGCGAATTTGACGTGAATTTGACGTCACGACCCTCCATTTGCAGCGATATTCGCAAGTGAGTTGAGCACGGTTCAACTCAGTGTGAATTTCGTTGCGATTTTGTGACGCCAACATTCGTATCGCATTCGCATTCGCAGGAAGTATGAACCGGGCTTAAGTCGAGTCAAGACTACCGTGTTGCACAGCTACTCGCTTAATCGTGCTGCCAGGACTTCCTGCTCGGTGAACCAATTGTGTCGCTCAAGACTATTCATGACAACATAGTTTACTTACGAAACACAATCAGTGACACAATCCTTTCAGCACAAATTTTACTATATTGCACCTGCGGCAAACAACACGCCACAATACATCTTTGGAATTTAAAATTAGTCTTACTAGTGTCGAAGTCGCAGCTGTTTGAGGCGCGACGAGTCGAGTAGTAAATTTCACTGGTCGTCCATGCTTACCTGTCTTTATCTGCGAGAATAAAGCCAGGCACTGATTTTGCAGACCCAGTGATTTCATTGGATAAACCTGCAGTGATAGTGTGTTTTGTTTGGTCTGAGCTGATTTTATTTAGCTGCACTTTCAAGGTCCGCATGCAGCATGAGTAATGTATACGTACATGTACATGCATGTAATGTTGTTTTATATGTACGAGGTTTATATGTACGAGGTTTTTACTGTGAACTGAATTTGAATTGAATGTAACGTCAAAGGTGCATTTGGACAGGGATTGACTCTGGAGTAATTCACGAGCCTCAAAGTGTGACGTCGGATGTTCAGGTTATTTTGCAAACTAAATTCTTTTGTAGACATCTTTTTCAGATCATGTTCTTGTGTAATCGGTTGATGTCATAATTTGATCAGACAATAATTAATATTCATATATGTTTCTTTTGTTTCACAGTTTGCATTCATGTTGCCATGTAGTTTTTATACATGTATGTTACTAGGTGATATAAACTATGTCTCAATTTTTTTATGTTTTTTGGGGGGGAGTTTTGTCCCCCGCCGCCCCACAAAACGACCTCTATCACGGTGGTAGCAATCTTTATTCTGTCCTTCAATGTCACCAACTTATGGCTGGAAAGGTTAAACATGGTCAGATCCCTTTTTGGTATAATGGAAATCACCAGTCATTACTGCTATAGCAAGCAGGGAGCTTGATCAATGTGGCAGCAGTGTGGTTGAAGTTCAATGGTGGATGGGTTTTTTTTCTCTTTTTGTTATGACACTTATGGTTTTTTTTAAGCATATAATGTGTAACCTATACTGGGTAAATTCACCCAGTTAGTTTCCCCTGTGTTTTATAATTAAATAAAAAAGTTGCAACCCCTGAAGGTGATCCTCTGGCTGCCACTTCCCATTAAACTTTGGTGTGATTCCTGGTTACACTGCAGTTAACAGTTGTATGGCTTCTGACTGACACCCCGAACAAAGATATTGACAAAATGGGGAGGCCCCCAACATAGGGCTAGATAGCACTGGGTGCGTTCGTTAAGCTTCCCTGGGTCGACCCTGGTCTGCCCCGGTACGTTCGAATAGCTTTGACGTCATTCCAGGGGCTAACCAGGGTCAGCCCCTAGTGCCCTGCTTGTGGAGTGGGTGACTGGGGAGTGACCCGAGGTGCATGACGTCACCACGAGAGGGCGAGTGTGATCGTTCGATTAGCTCTTGTCAGGGGCTTACCCGAGTGAGCAATGCAGGGTTGACCCATGAAAGCTAATCGAATGCACCCTCAGTTGGTACAGTGCCAGTACATTGACCCGGAGGTTATTGGTTCAAATCCCTCTCTAGAAATGTTGTCTTCATTCAACCCCAAATTAGAAAAAAAAATGATTTTGAGTTACAGGTCGTCAGGTTCAGAGGTACATGGTGTTTATCATTGCATGATTTTTTTTTCTGTCTTGCATTGTTTCAAATCCCTCTGCTATTTTATTGTTATGTTGCATGGCTTCTTGTTGCTGGCCCATCGTGATGTTCTTTGCTCTGCCGATTAATTTGATATTGCACTTGGATTCCCCGCACGACCACAGGCTCTGAAACAGCTGGCTAAGGTAACCTGGTCTCCATAATGTATTCCTATATAAGCAACTATTGGATGCGTGTAAGTGCAATGTCGCAGAATTATAAAAGGGATGTAATTTCTCCATTTGTATTCAAAAATCCAGGTTTTTTTTTTTGTTTTTTGTTTTTTTTTTACTAATAGTTAAGATCAACTTCAGAGCTACTCTGCAATATGGGGTGTTCTATATGGTTTTTTCTACATTTTCTTACCAAATTGATCCTAGTCATACTGTAACTGAGATCCATTTGGTAAGAAAATGTAGATAAAACTATATAGAACACCCCATATTGCAGAGTAGGGTTGTCAAAACCAAAGATAAATGTATGTAAGCAGGCTTCACACTCGGAAGCTTTGGGCTCGCAAGCTTTCACGCTTTGCGCTCATAGTTCAGTGGGTTTATTCAACGGCCAATCACATCCCTGTTTTAATCACCCGATGAAATCTGGTCTGTTCCTTTTAACCTTGCGTGTGATATTGAAAAGCCAGATTTCGCCATTTGATTGTATTCTGCGACAATGCGCAAACAAAATGCATTCAATGTTTGTTTTTTAAAACACACATAAATCCTTGTCATTCGAGAAAACAAATTGATTGAAATTTAATTTGTCTTGTTTTGCCATCACTCAATTAAACATGACATTATGAAGATCTTGTTAAAAAGTTCTGGATTTGTTTGATTTTATTAACGCATAGATGGAAATAATAATCATTAAAATTCATACTATTTTCTAGGAATAAGTATTACATTCTCTTTGTACAATGATCTTTAAACTCTTGAGTATACATTAAAGAATTAACTTTCCTTTTTTGTAACAGGACAAACAAGATAGGCAGGGTACCCCCTATCAACAACAGCAGGAAACCATGCTTGGTAGCTCCTTTGCATTCACACCAGGGGGAACCACTCCTATGCACCAGCCAACAATAAGCACCTGGGGATCGACATTTGATACAACCCAGTACAAAAAACAGGTGAGTTAGGTTTGTTGTTGTAAATAATAATAAACAGCATTTTAAAAACACAGATTCCTCAATAAGCTTTACAATAGAAGCAAAATGCAAAAGATTTATTACAAAAAGATTAAAGATATTGACAAAAAAGGGAGACTGCTAGATAGCACTTTAACCTGGAGGTTGCAAGTTTCAGTCCTGCTCAAGTAAATTTGCCCTTGTAAACAATATTAGAAAGACTTGCAATGCGCACGTTTCCAACCTGTTGGGTGTTCAAGGCGCAGTATAAAAAAAAAATATAACTTAGTCCTTGAAAACCTGTGACATAATTTTGAGAAGAGATTTGAATTTTGTGGTACAAAGACAAGATATAAGATTAAGTGGTAGAGAGTTCCAGATGCGTGCTTGTTCAAGGCATGATTGTTCATTAATTACTACTGACATGAATATTGTTCATAACAGTATGTTACGATTGTACTCTGACTGGAAACAAAGCAAGAAATCTGCATGAGATACAAATGTAGACTGCTTGTAATGTGATGGCATTGTCGCACGAGGCAACTTTTCCAGACAACTTGTACGTAACCAACTTCAGTGCATGCTAAAGGACCACTAAAAGCCCGGTTCATACTTCCTGCGAATACATTACAACTTATGACGTCACAGGACTGTTTTTGCAGCAGGAGTTGAGCACAAAGTCAACTGACGTGAATTATTCATTGCGAATTTGTGTCATCAAAATTCGTATTGCATTCGCAGGGAGTATGAACCAGGCTTTTAGGCAGCACACGGGTACAGTCTTACAATCCCCAAGAAAATGTTTAACAATCCAAATGTGACTGCCTTTTTTTCTTGGCGATTGCCTGTAACTGGTTGCCTGTAACTGGTTGCCTGTAACTGGTTGCCTGGAACATGGCCCTTACATGTATGTTTTAAGAGGGGATTGCACATTTTTTAGAAGTACAAATCTCTGGCACTAATTGGATTTTGCTTGCTGGTATGTATATGTGTGTGTGTACAATTTGTAGCTGAACGTTTCGTTTCCGAACCAGCCCCAGGGCCCACAGATGCCCACACCGACCCCTGCCCAACTTGAATCCCCCGGCGTGGTATGTATTCAATGCCGAGCCAGAGAGCAGGCATCAAACCTTCGTTGTGTGACTAACCTTCGCAGTGACAACTTGTTACACCTAACCATCACACCCCTTCATCCATAAACCACCTAAGATTGTAGCTGAATTGGCGGTTACAACTAAACTTCTTTTTTTTTTCTTTTCTTTTTTCTTTTTTTACTACTCATCAAGTAAACAAGAAGCTAGTACCTAGTGAACTACTTTTTATCAACTTTTGACATAAAGAAAGTCAGCACATCTCAAAACTTGCGCTACTGTTACTTTTCGTAACTCTTGAACTTATGTGGAAATTATACCACAAAATGTAACTCATTCAATATGACCATTGTACATAGTGTCTTGTCTGCCAGAAAGATACTGAGTGGTACAAGAGTCACTGTTTTTGTAGTAAGTTATTTGGTCTATACAAACAATGTTTGTAAGTATAGTGCAATCTCCAAACTTAAAAAAAACACATTATTACTTGAGATGAGGGACCATCGACCCATGGTAACAAATACGGCTGGTCCCGAGAAGACCCGGCGATCAAGCTCTAGCCCTAGCCGTAGCCGCCAATTCAGCCACAGCCCAACTTGTTGAGTTCTAGATTTTGTTTGATTTCAGTGGCCACGGTGCTGTATACCCAGTCAACTTTTGAAACATCGGTTCACTTCATTAACCCCACTTCTTTTGTTATTTATTTATAATCAAAGTGGGTGAAATTTACCAACCACCTTTATTGTGTTTCTGGTAAGCTTTGTTTTTTTATGATGCAGCATTTATGTGGCATGTTGTACCCCCCTCCCCCATATCTTCTATTGTGTCTTCATGGTGCTCTACGAACCCTGGGAACTCTATAGAGGAAAAGAGTACTTTGCGGTACACTAAAGCCTGGTTCATACTTCCTGCAAATGCGATGCGACTTTGACGTCACAACTCCGTTTTTTTTGCAATATTCGCAAGAGGGTTGAGCACAACTCAACCCCTGCGAATTATTTCTTGCGAATTTGTGACGTCATTATTTGTATCTCATTTGCAGGAAGTATGAACCAAGCTTAACATTGTGGGGAGACCACCCTCTGGTAGGATGCAGCGCCTAACAATTCCACCTGCAATGCACAAATTTATTAAACTAAACTGTATACCAAGAATATGATTAAGAAAGAGTCACAGTATTAACGAATAACATTGGTGTTGTGTCTAATACATCTGTATTTGTAACTAACTTTCATTTACTAAAGACATTTTTTTTTTAAATACTCTTTGCATACATCATGAAGTGTAATTAATTTTATGTTTTCTACTACTTTATTATGAATTTTCTTCAACCACCATTTTCTGATTTTGTTTTTGGTTCACATGATAAAGAAAGTTTCATTATTGTGGTAAATAAATAGTTCTTAAATCTCATCTTTAGTAAGCAAATTAACATAAGTCTCTAATTAGGACTGCTCCAGACTGGGCCGAATTTTATAAAGCTGCTTAATGCTCAAGTACGAAAAGCAGCTAAGCACACCAAAATTATGGTTACTAAAGTCACCAGCTATTGTTGCTATTTCATAGGGCTGATTAAGTTTAAAATGTTGCTAAGCACAACAAATTTGTGCTTACCAGAGTAAGGTTACCATTGAACCACCAGGTCACTTGTACAATTTGTGAGTGCTATTCTGCTCATTTCCGCTAAGCAGGTGTTATCCTGCTCATTTCTGCTGAGCAGAAAGTTGTTTAAAAATTTTTGTTTTAAGGTCTTTGAGAAAGACTCTGCTAGTAATAAAAAATAATAATATTAAAGACTTGTAATGCGCCCATATCCACCCTGATGGGTGTTCATTGCGCGGTAAACCAAAAACAAACGAAAGAAAATAGACACAACTAAATTAGTCTTTGAAATGTCAGGCCATTAATTATTTCTTTGCATAGATGACAAACATTATTTTGATTTTGTTTTAGATTTCCTTCTTGGCTAACCGATCGGCAAAGGGTGTACGAAGCCTCGGTATGTCCATGAATGGGACAGGTTGGACTCCACCTGGGGCTTACTTCCCCAGAGCGTCTACTCCAAGTATTGCACTGCAAGCAGTAAGTTCACAAATTCACCCTTTCAGGCATGACATTCTTCTGATTTCCAATCCCCTCACATGTCAGAAAATTAGCAAGATTATTGCTCAATATCCCAAACGGGCTAGCTTGGTTGGTTAGTGGCTAGACATTAGCTATAGCAATGAGCAAGTTCGAGTGCACACATTTAGTCGACCCATGTTCTGAGCAGCAATGTACGTGCGCAGTGACGAACTCACTTGAAAGACTCGTTTGGAAATCTAGTCAACCATGGTATTCAACACTTCCATTGCCTTCTGCCTTTTCGCTAAAGAGTCACTGGTTCCCCTCTGTACTTTACACATGTTAGCATGGAACAGGCTATCGGGACCACTCAAGAAACCAAATGTTCGACCACAGTAGTCAGCAATGGTCGACCAGCCTGAGTTGGAGTAAAAATAGTCAACCTTTATTTAACCACCGAGCGCACTCGAACCTGCTAATTGTACAGCTGACCATTTTGAGCAATTTGATCTGTATTACACTGGCATTAAGTAGTACTTCTGGAATTGTTCATAGCTCATTGTTTTTTGGGAAATGATTTAAAAAGTTGATTTGTCATGAAACTTCCCCCATCCAACAGAGTAAGGGTGGCACGGCCAACTTCACGTTCAACCCGCCGGCATCGCAGAAGAAGTCTACCGACCACCGGCGTGTGGTGGCGCTCTACGATTACACCTCGCAACGATCTGACGAGCTGAACCTCTGCCAGGGCGACTGGATCGTGGTTCTCCACGAAGACAATGAAAATTGGTGGATGGGGCAGCTGGAAAACGGACAGCAGGGTTACTTTCCGGCCAACTACGTCACTGAAGAACGTAAGAGTGTAGGAGCAGAGATGTGATTCTTCCATTTTCATTTTTCTTTTAACCCCCCCCCCCCAAAAAAAAAAAAATTAAATAAATAAATAAATAAATAAATAAATAAGAAAAAAATACACTTATAAATAAAAATAATATAATAAAGTAAAGTAACATAAAAAAATAAAAAAATAATAGATAAATAAAATAACAAAATTCTGCTTATGTAATGGGGAAGACATAACAGCCGTTTTTGCTGCTCTGAGCATACGTACAGATGCTCAGTATTGCGCACCTAGTGCTGAGCACTACTGGCGAGCACTTCTTGCAAGAACTGCCAGGACAGTCCAACAGTATCCCATTGAGGTCAAATTTATAAAATAGGTAGAACGCCCCCAGATTGCAGAGTAGGGTTTTTAAAACAAGCTTTCATGCTCGCAGGCTTTCACACTTTGCGCTCACAGTTCAGGATTTTTTTTTTAGCAGCCTGTCACATCCCTGAGTTGGGAAGCGAAAGGAATAATATTTAGGCTAAGTTTGATTTGAAAATGTGTTAATCACAAAACTGAATTTGACCTTAGGGGCCTTTGAAAGGGAAAGTTGACCTTTGGTTTTGGGAAGTTACTTGAAAGGGCAAAATTTAGATTATTCTTTTGAAATCTTGATCTACATGTAGATCTTCAAGAGGACAACCCGGAGGAGAGAGGGAGTTACACTGAGATGAGGGAGGAGGGAGTGGATGAGATGGATGGTGACACCACACCACGAAGGAAGACCAAGACAAAGAAAGGAAAGAAGGTGAGTCGGATAAAGACATTGTCTTCCTGTCAGTGTTTTTGCAGTATTTTTAATAAACCATTAATAATAATAACAATAATTAAAGTAATAATAATATAAAATGTATCCGCATCAATTTGACCCACACTGGTGATTCCTGTGATTAATTGGTTGTCGTGGTTACTTACTCCCTAGATGACGGCGGTAGTGAGTAGAAGTGGTCAACTGAAGATCTTGTCGGCGCCGGAGGACAGTGATTTGGATCTCACCCCAGCAACAAGGTCAGTAAGAAAGCAGAAGCTGCTAGAGGAAGTTTAAAGCAATGCAATGGCCGTGGGTTCAAATCCCATCCCAGGGGAAATCCCACTTCCAGAAACTCGGGAAAGTCCTGAGTAAACGGTGCTTTTAAGATACACATTGGCGTATGGGTAAATGCAATAATATTATATTCTTCATCCCCGATGCAAAAACCAACATCTTTTACAACAATTGTTTATTCATGTTACTTTTGATTTAGCCAAAGAAAAAAGAAGAGAAAACCGTTGGCGCGGGAGCTCGCTCTCGACATGAGCGAAAACACCGACGAAGCGGACACGCCTCGTCGTCGACGGTCGAGAACACGGTCAAACAGCACGCAACGAAAATTACCATCTACTGTTGATGGGTCGGACGTAGGGATCCCACCGAAGCCACGGAAGAAACGATCAAAGAGCGCCGAGGGTTTGCTCTCAAATGATGAGACTGTGGTGGGTTCGAGGTCGGCTCCACGCCTTGCCAAGACGTCCTCGAGGGAAAGACTGTTAGACCAAGAGGAGGGGGTAGAAGGAAGATCACCGAGGGATAAGAAAGGGGGAAAGAGGAAACAGAAGACAAATCATACTGAGAGAACTGTCTAGACTTCTGTCCAATTAAACGCCTTGAGTTTTGCAAATTTGTGATGGAGTTCAACATCTCGAAAATCAATGGAAAGACTCTCAGACCCAAGAGGAGGGGTTGGAGGGGAGAGGTTTCCGAAGGATAACAACGGGGGAAAGAGGAATCATACTGAGAAAATAGTTTAGACTTCTGTCCAATTAAACGTCTTCAAGAAAAGAAGTTTTTTTTTAATTTATCAAGGGCAGTGGACAATCTTGGAAGTTGATGGAAAGACTCCGACCAAGAGGACAGGAGGATTGAAGGCAGATCAATGAAAGAAAGGAATAAAAGGGGAAAGAGAGAAAATATGAAGTCTTAATTTCTGTTATAATATTTGCTTAGCAGAAATTTGTTAAGCAGTATTTTCTGCTTAGCAGCTCTATGAATTTTTTTCCCCGTAAAAATCATAAGATTAAAGCGGTTTAATTAATAGCTTGCATGATGGTATTCTGCAACATCAAACATTTTATTTAAAAAACAAAATTCTGATTTTATTTTGTATTTATTGTGTTAATTTTGAGTTAATTGCGAAGTGTATTCTGGAAATTTATTCATTTTGCTTTTTAGAATGGACCATTATCTGAAATAATTTGGTCTGAAAATTTGGAAGGTCTCAAAATGGTTTAGGGTTTAGTCGATTTTTGTAAAGAATTTTCCCTCAGCCGTCAGAATACGTTGAACTATTACCAAGGCCACCACCAAAAGCTTGTGATTAACGCAGTGTAAATATTGTAAATATTTGTAAAAGATCATGTACTTTTTATTTATTGTTTTCATCATTTACTATATTTTATTTTAACAAAGTTTGATTCACCGAAGGGTTACGTATGTAGAAACGGTGAGAGTGCTCGGTTTGAGGCATATCTTTGTTTTTATACGGACATTTTGGATGTCTTGCCTTTTCTTACATTTGCCCAGCGTTGCAGAAAAATAGTTTGTGTCTCACTTGTGTAAACGACTGGTTTTGCTTTTCTGGACAAAGTTTAAATTCTCAGACCGATTTATACTCCATGTAAATGGATTATACATCCACACAACCATTCCATCGAACCCACATAGATAAAAAGCCCTACCTCCTGTAAAACTTTATGGTAAAGTTATTTGTTATCAATGATAAACTTGCTAAGCAAGAAATGAGTAGGGTACCAGCCGATAATATGGTAACTATATGGTATTCTGGCTGGTAACCTATTTTTGCTTAGCAATTTTTATTTTTTTATTTTTTTTTGCCCTGCAAGTGAGGATAGTTAGCCTTCCAAATGATGTCATAAGGTCAAAGGTAGACCTCTTATTGGCCGAGTGATAGCTATGCGCGGCGCGTACACCGGCACAATTCCTTTTTTTCTTTGGCAATAGTTCTGATTCCATGGTACATTCTACTTAGTACTTCGACACAGCAACTAAATAAACAAACACAATTTTTCGTGCTATATTTTTTGTTAATTAGAAACGTTTTATTATATACACCATGAACAATTTTATACACATTTTTTAAAACTTTGTTAAAGGCATTAATTATTGCAGTGTGCTACTATATAAAGTCAAAGTTAAGATGTTGCAAAAGGTTGTTTTTTTTTGTACACAAATCTGGCCTTAAATAAATGCTTAATAAATAAAATAACCAATTAAATATGCCTCTAAAGTAAAAAATCACTTGATAAGTTCTGCATACGATAAACACATTGGCATGTCTGGGGAAAAATGTTGCTTTTTTAAGAGGAAGTTTTTGAATTTTAAAAAGTATCAATTTATTATCAAAGGCACTTAATTAGCTGCTTTCAAAGCTGAATTGTCACGGAACTCGAGAAAGTACTGAGTGTATTTTACATATCGGTGCAAGGGTAACATGGGTAAAAACCAAATTGTATAAAGTTAAATTATTTACTTTCCTTACGTTTAAAAGTGATTCTAACAAGGGTTGCTTTATCAAAGGGAGTATACCGGAATGGTAACGATAAAAATCATCATTGTTTAATTTGAGTCTGAAGTCTCACTGACTATGTAAGAAATGATAATCTTTTACTACTGTGCAATTAGTTGTGTGCTTTTTTGTCTCTCTAGAAAATTCTACATTGTACTTTTGCGTAGTCTTGCGAAGTTTGGCTGAACTTCATGGCTTTGCTTACCATGAGCAAATAACTGACGCTTATATCAAGCTTATTTCACAAGTTAACAGGGAACTTTTGCTTGTGTGCGTGCATACTCCAAGTTACTAGGCATTCTTTTCTTACACAGTTAGTGTAAAAATTTGGTGTGGTGAAAGTAAGCGCAGAATTCAACGGTAAGCAGAGCCACGAAATTAGGCACTATACAGAGCCTAATTCCATAGCGCTGGCCACAACTGAAAGATGCACAAATTTACGGCACAAAGAATAGACTGTAAATCTAGCATGTGTTCCAACATTGAGTCCCATTAGAGTTTGTTTCCTTCACACCTCAAAGCAACAAATGTGGGACCCAAATGGTCCCAAAATGTTTGAATTCCTGGCGAGACATGAACAGTCTACTTTGACATTTACAAAGCCATAAAAATAAGCTGAGTAAAGACAAGGTACCGATACACTTCTTTTGTGTGTACGTGTATTTTATTCATCTGTTTTGTATTATTACCTACCGTTAAATGGGACATTTGTTTCCACTGCCTACAGACTGTTGTCATGTTTTCATTTATCTGTGACTAATAAACTTTTCTGGTATTAAATTTCAATATACCAACTCTTCATTTTAGTAGAATCTGACAAAAACTATTGTTTTTTATTTAAACCCAATGTAATGGGTCACATTATTGTTAAATTTCATCGTTAGATTTAGTTATGAACTAATAAGTTTTTTAAAAAAGATGCACATTTTGTACAAATGTGCTGATTGATAGTGTAATTTCAAACGATTCAATGCGACAGTTTGACAATCAAAATAGATCCGAAGTGACAAAAGAGCAGAGAAAACTCTGCCTCATCTTTTAGATGTGACCTGTATGAAACAAAGTCTTTAGTTAAAAACACAAATATAAACCCTGTAAACAAAGGGAGATTTTGATTCCACAACTTGGACGAATTCTGTCCTAGTACTCGATAAAGCATTTTTTGTCTAATACCGAACAAGAAACTAAAATGGTCAAACGCTCCTCTGACCCAACTCGAATCTTCCTGTTGTCTATGTAGTACGAAATGCCACAGATTGTGTGCCATCTAATTATAGACAACAATACTGTGGAAACATGCACACTCATACCAGGGCCCAATTTAATAGAGCTGCTAAGCACCAAAATTTGCTTAGCATTAAATTTCTGCCTCGATAAAAACTGGATTACCCACAAAATTTTCACATGGTTTTCATGATGAGCAAACATCAGTTGAATACCAGTAACAAGCAAAATGCAACAAATGGAAATTTGGTTGGTAATCCTGTTTTTATCAAGGAAGAAATGTCATGCTAAGCAAATTGTTGTGCTTAGCAGCGCTATGAAATTGAGCCCTGATGCTTTGTTGTTTCTGAATGGGCAAGGGCACCGAGGCATGATCTCATTGGTAAAGGGCACCTCTATGAAGAAATGAGAACATTTCAAGGGGCACCAAGTCAATGACATGGGGGCAATTGCCTCTGTGAAGTATCAAGCTTGCACACTAGCACTAGCAGTAGGGCTTTAATTACACATGCTGTGAATATCAACAAAACCACTATAGAAAACGGGCAATTAGCCCACTATGTTGTCCTGAGCTCACAACAAAAACTTGTTTCAGTTGAACCCATGAACGACATTAAATAAGCTACTGGACGGAGGACACTCATTTCAATTTCATCTTTAAATTGTTGAATATCTGACAGACAAACAGTGTACATACATAATGTGGCATGTCATTGCCAAGCCGTTAAGAGCAACGGATTTTAACTCTGGTGTTTCTGATCAGCAGAGTGTGGGTTCGAGTCCCAGTCGTGACACTTGTGTTCTATAAGCAAGACAATTGACCATGATGCTTCTTCCTTCAGATGGGACGTAAAAACGTTGGTCCTGTGTGCTGTGTAACGCACAAAAAATGACCCAGTGCACTTATCGAAAAAGAGAAGGGGTCCGCCCGGTGTTCTTGGTTTGATTGGCAGCATATTGCGCCAAAGCACCTCGTTTTTTTTGCGAAAGTCCACACTTACAGCTCAAATCAAATAGCACACAGTATTGATGACACAAGTCTGAACCATAGGTTGCGATCTTTTAAGGGGGTTCATCAAAGATCTACAAGAGTACAGTCGTTGGCACTGTGTGGTTACCGTTCATAATCAGGTGAGAAGCATCACCGTTGGATAGACCAAGAGACGTCGTCTCTCGATGATGAACAGGATGTCGTGAGTCGTGCATCATCATTACTCTACGGAGGAAGAAAACAAGAGATGAAGAAATTGTTTCGTTCTTGAAGGGGCACGGCAACTTCTTGTAGGAATATTTTATCAAGTACAAGGGCTAACCAACATGTACATAATGGTGTAGGCTTTAAAAGACATTTCAGGCTGTTTAATCACAATTTTTCAGATTTTTCTAAGAAAAAAAAAAATGGCAAATCAGACTTTTAGTAGGACGAATATTATCATGTCTGCATCTCATGCCGCTAAAAATTAGTTCTCACCTCGCTGATCGTTCCAAGTCACTCTGACTCTTCCTTAGTAGTCCAGGGGCCACTATTTGCCTCATGGGGACCGTATAACTTTGAGAATCCTTCAGTTTGGACGCCGAGCTCGGTAGACTCTGAGACTTGGCCAAGACGGCCTCGAAACGTTTCTTCCCGCCGACCATACTTGGCATGATGTAGATGTTCTTTAGTCCACTATGCTTGGATTTGGAACCTTTGGGTGGCATGACCGGAGGTAGCTCACGCCCTGAAGGAAGTTTATTTGGAGAAATTTAATTTTATTTCATTTATTGATTATGATTGTTAAACAAATGACGCTCCAAAATTCTAACTTAATCACTTTACTAGAGAAGAACCAAATGGAGAGAAGACAATGAAGAAGTTTCAGTTTTAGATGTGAGAGGCAATCTCCAGATAATTATTTCAGGGAAAACCCATGCAGTCAGGTAGGGAAAGAAACCCAATCCACGTAGTGCCCTTGATGGGATTTGAACCGGGGTCACAGAGGTGAAAAGCGAGGCAAGACATTACTATACCAACCTGCAAAGTGCCATTGTTTGTGATTGGGCCAATGTGAAGAAGACAACTCAAATTGAGAACAGTGCAACATTTTTGGAAAGGTAAAAAGAAGGCAAAGTGGTGCGCTCATGTGATGAGACAGGGAGGCCTACCCGGCGCAGTATGGTCTGCCTACAGGTCGGCTCGGGTGCCAATTGGCCGGTCGGGTGTACAAAACACCTATGGATCCCGCCACAGCAAGCAACAAATGTATAATGTACAGGGTTTGGGTAGCAGCAGTTACCTGAGCCACTGATAGGTAGTGGTGGTTGACCGACGCCATCAAGATCTGGTCTCCTCTGCTCTAACTCTTCTCTCTGTTTCCTCTTCATCTCCTTTGCTTCTTTCCAACTCATTAAGAAAGCCTTCTCAGTCTGGTTGATCTCCTTCCCATCCAAGACAGCTTCAAAGAATAATAATAACTATAACTTTTAGGTTCTAATATAGCGCTTTATCACACCACTAGGGGCGTATCAAAGTGCTTAGTATTTTTTCCTGCAAGGTATGCGGAAACAATATGGAGCTCATTCCCTAAGGAGGTGAATCTTTCTCCATCTTAGCCAAGTTTCAAGAAGAACTTCAAACCTTCTTGTGATTTAGTTGGGAACTTATATTGTTATCTTTCTTTGCATTTATTAGATACCAGTGTGGTTGTTATTTGCAGAATGTCCTAATGAACGTTAATAACAAAAATTGTCTTCGTGTTCCATGTTTTTATCGTAGGTCTTTTGTGGCCTTTGTGCCTTTTTTATATAAATATTTAAATGTTAATGTTTGTTATTCAAATACAATTCAGCTTTTTGCTGTGACTTTTGAAATGTTTTTAATAAACCATAAAAATAAAAACAAGTTCATTGGTACTTAGGTGTTGGAAAAACAATGTTATAAACTATAACTGTATAAAAAGTTTCAGCAAGTTAAGGAATGATAGCCTGACAGCCAGACTTACCCAGCGACTCATTCATAACAATCACCCTGTCCCTGTACTTTGCCTTTTGACACAGTGGATTCCCCGTGAGGTCCAGCCTCCAAAGGTGTGGCCACCAGGCAAGCACATTGCCGAGTGTCTTAAGGTCTCGCAGCTTGTTGTCTGTGCAGACAAACTGCGTCAGGTTCTGAAGGAGACGCAAGTCGGTGATGTCATCGAGACGGTTTCCGGAAACGTTGAACACCTGAAGACATGACTGGAAAATTTACGAAGCAGAATTAATTATTGAAAGTATTCAGTTCGACAAAGAAATAATCCAGGAAAGAGAAGGAGAGGTCATCCAGCATCATCATCGACGAATGACATAAAGAAGTGGACTGGAAAGGGTATGGCAGCTGAAGACTGCTATGGGCTTAACACAAACTCTCAACTTGCCCTGTGGGCTACTAAAAACTGTTCAACCTACTTGTTTAGAATGCTCGTAATTTTATTCCATGCAGATGTGAATAATACAATTTTTAAATGTGTTATTTTTTTTTTTTTTTTTTAGTGTAACTTTATTTGCCTACACTTTAGAGCTGGTTTTGATTGCTACCATTAATACATCAGCAAGATACTGAAACTTCCTGTGGGCAAGCTAATCCCAGAGCCTAGTTGACTATTTAACAAAAAGCTTAAGAGCAAGGCCTGCTTACCGAGAGTGCGGCAAGAGACCGTGGGTCGAATAGAAGCTTTTCTCCCTTGGGTATCCTCTGTTGTTCTACATGAAGTTCCGTCAGTTGCTGCAATTTCTCAAAACCTTCAAGAACTGTTATGCAATTACCTCCAAGATACCTGTCAATATAAGAATACAAAAAAAACAGTATGTTAAATTTACACCAGGGATAAAGAATAGTAATTTGGGTTTATTAAAATTGAACACCTATTAATGGTGTGTCATGGTCTAGCGGTTCAGAGCACCGGATTCAAGCTCTAGTTTTTCTGATCAGCAAAGTGTGGGTTCGAATCCCGATCGTGACGTCCTTTTGCAAGACACTTAATATGATGGCTTCATAAAAGTTTGGGAGGTAGTGCTCTCTGCTCTACCAGCCAGGCTACTGATGGATGGGCCCCTGGAAAAAAAATTTGATTTGTAGCCCACACCGTGGCCTTCAGGCCTTCTATGTCTGACGACTTGCTTAAAAAAATAAAAAATAATAGAAAACAAAATGAGGAGTTTGATTTGCTTACAATTTTGAGAGTTTTTGCAGCGGTGATAACAGTTCGATCTGTGAGATGAGATTATTCTGCAGGTACAGATGGGTGAGGTTGGCGGCAAAGCCCAAGTTGGGGACTTTGTTAATATTGTTGTCATAGAGATACAGCACCGAGAGATTCCGACATTGTGAAAGGTCATCCTGTAAAAAAAGGGAGAAACATTTTTTTTTTTTTTACTTTTTAAATTTTATGTACAATTTAAATTTTGGTCAGAGTTGCATTGTGATTGAACTAAGTTAGTCCATGGGTATGTTTTTAACTTTTAAGTAACCCTTTATAAGGCACTGGTTACTATTGGTAATTACTCAAAATAATTGTTAGCATAAAACGTTTACTTGGTATTGAGCAACGGTGAGCTGTTGATAGTATACAGCATTGTGAGAAACGGCTTTCTCTGAAATAGCATAGTTTTTAGTAAGACTCAAGAATTTGTATATTGTTTTAGTGTTTTCTCAAAAAGTATAAGCATTTCATGGAATCATATTTCAAGAGAAGTCTTTCACCATTACCTTCTGTAAACCCTGTAAGTTATTGTAAATCTGTGAACTTTTATTCTTGTTTCAGTACCGAAAGGGAATGGCTAAGGGAAGGATCGAGGAAAAAGTGGGAAAAGTAGAAGCCACTTCTATTAACCTGATTAATAGTAATATTATCTTTAAAATCATACATGTTATCTTAATACTATCATGTAGTCCATACATTTGAATTATAAAAGATCTATTAACTTATTGACAAATCCAATACAACGCATTTGATTTGCTACTTTGCCCATTCACTCCTGATGTTACCTAGGAACCAGATTCTTTCCTCAGTCATTTATAACAAACAGCTCACCCAGGTCAATAGAGCCTTTATTTACATAAACTAGAAACACAAACACAGGTAGACTATAAAACCAGCCTGTATAAAACCTAATGTAAATATCTGCCCGTATAAATGCTTGTAACAGATTGCACCCGTAACAGATACTATGTACTTGTTTAAACTCTTTTCTACCATCCCATTCCAATCGTATTTTTACTGGCAGCCAGTAACTTTTTCTCTTGTTCTTTCTTGTGGTCTTTTATGAGGATTATTTTGGGATATGCGCTTTTGTAAATTATACAATTATATATCATAGGGTAAATATTGTTTACTTAAAAGAGCATATAAAGAGGCTGAACTTTTAAAATTTGTTTTTACTGTTTTAGCATGTTCGGCAAAGCAAATTTCCATTTTATGGCCCATTTGGTGTGGTCCAGACACTATTTCACTCCTGACAAACAAAGTTAGCAATGTAACATAAAACTTAAGAATTTTAAAGCTCATATGTCGGCAATTAGTCAATATCCTTGCTAAACAGCTCTTTCAAAAGTAGTGTTTATTTCAAAAACTGTTACTTAGATCATGGAGGAAGGAGTACCTCCATGCTTTGATTTATAAGTTTTCCCAAAGCATACAAAGTTTCCATTGGCAGTTGTGTAACTAGGAGGGAGGTGGGGGGGGGGGGGGGGTGATTAAAAACAAGCGTGTGTTCCATTGGCAGAGGTTTCCTAGCTTGATAAATTGGGAGCCTCTTTGAGTAGAAATTCAATCACAAATCCTAAACACTATCAGATTCAAAAACAGCTTGCGACTGGAAAGAAAACTTTCTAACGTTTACTTTAACAGTCTCCATTGTTAGCAGAGGTTTACTCAGATTTAGGTTTCTTACACTTATGTACACAAACTAAATACTGTGGACAAAACCCGACTGAAAGTGGCATGAAGGGAAATGTAAACATTAAATGAATCCATTGTTATTAGATGCTATAAAGGTAACCTGCACAATAATTGTGGTAAAAAAAACACGGTGTGAAATAAAAAGTTGCCTGGTTGCCCGGGGAAACCAAAAAATAATCCGGGCAACCCGTTGTTGCCCTTCAGGCATACCCTGCTTATTATTGTCCCAGGGCTCAAAAGAATTTTCCACATAAAGCACAAAACTTGAATAGAAGCTTCAATCAAAGACCAGAGTGGTGTAGCTGGCTAGTTCAGTGTTTTGTTTAAAAGCATCCCTGTTTCATTTAAATTATGGACAATTGAAAGATCTAATGTACTAGTAAAAAGACAAGTTTTAACTGGTCCTGCAGGCCAGTCACTAAAGAGGTTAAGGGCAAACCCTGAGGTAGACAAGTTTTTAAACATCTGTCGCAGTGATAGCGTTCCGACTCTCTCGGCGATTCCCGCAACACTGGCAATATTCTTACGAGACTGCCGGCCCCTGCGAGACAACTGCTCTCGCGTTCTCAGCCAGCAGCCAGCAGCCTCGGGTGAGAGCAGTGATCTCGCAAAAGTAGTATTCGATCGCGGAGACCTGAATCTTTACGCCACCATTATGACTCGACTATCACTGCGACAAACCATTAACGACTTGTCCAGTGTCCACCACAAGAAACCGCTGAGGTCAAGACAACTTACAATTTCATGGATGTTCCTTTCTGCGAATGATAAGTGCGTTAACCTCTTGAGATATTGCGGCACACCCTCTTCTCGTTTCTTCCTCGTGCTACTCGACGCCCTTGCAATCAAATCTATGGTCAGCTTTACCATGATGTCAAACTGGTTTAATCCGGTCCGATCTTGTTGAAACCGGCTTCCATGTGATAAGTGGCATCTGGTTCATCTAGGAATGTTTTGTTTTAAAATGCAGGTCCACCAATTTTTATTTGCCAATGAGCATGACGTTGTTCGGAGATGACAACTGGATCTCAAGAAGTGTTTCTCATCCCAGCTGTTGCAGTAGATCTCGTCTTCCTAAAACTCAATCAAAATATTGAAATTAAACATAACACTTTAAAAAATTAACAGATCCATTCAGTATCAATTCAAAGCCTGATCCCCTTGACTTTTTTGCTTTTTATAAATTAATCATGTATTAATTAAAACAAATGCTTGAAATGAATGCCAATGAGCCAATGATTGTTTTTTTTTTTTTTTTTTTTTTTTTTACAATTTAATTTATTAATAACATAATTCATAAAGCTGTCTGCGCTGAGGAAATTGACTGTATCATTCAATTCAAAGAATCAAGGAAAGTAACACTGCTTTCATGAAGTGCAAGATTATTTTATGGCAAAATCATTCTCAGGTAAAACAAAACAATCATAAGTTGATGTTTAACTTTAATTTTAAAAGTAAAACTACCTCCATCATGATCATGTCCATCATGATGGATGAGCAACAAATACAATTAATTGTTCGTTGACCAGTAAATACAGAATATTAGCAAAAAGTTTCATTCTATTACATGATTGATTTGAAAAAATGTCGATTTTAGCTTACCTTTTTGAACTAATTTCCTTCAGTAAATTCAGTAAACACACATTATCAAAAGAACTCATCAAGCTAGCTCCAACTAAAATTCCTTACTTTTTTATCATGGTTCATTACACTGCTCCCGGTTGATTTAAATCCATTACCTTACGTACGTGTCTGTTGACCGGATACCAGGCGAGCTGCTGCGCAGTCAGTCACGTGACATATGTAAACGTTGCTACGGAAATGGGTTATCTTCAGAAACTTTAATATTAAACCATATCTATTGTATAAATGCATTTTTAATAATGTTAAGTAACTCTTTGATATATTATTTACCTCTAAAACTGTATTTATACATTTGTTAAGATAATAAAAAACAAACCACAAATTTATTAAACGCTGAAAGAGGAGAACGGACTTTTTAGCTGGTAAACACTCAGTAAACTGCGTCATTGCAGTTGAAATAAAATTTTCTCTGCGTACCAGTGCAGTGATGTAATCGTGGCGAAAGCAAGATGGCGACCCACTTAGCTGACCTGGATTTTCCTCCCTATGTCATAAAATGCGTCGACGAAACACACTTTCTGGTTGCCGGAGGAGGTGGTCAAGCACGAACGGGTGTTCCCAATGCAATAGTGAGTTAGTTGTTGTTAAGATTTGAAAGAAATCACTTTTTTAAAGTTTCAATTTGAGCATCAAAAGGGAGCTCTTTTTGACAGTTTATCATGTGTTTAACCCAAACGCCTCTTTTTCCGACACTTGTATGAGGATCGAATGACGATCGAGGTGGGCGGGGCGTACTCCAATGCCAAGGCGGTCAGTTGTCCCTGGCTGGATCCGTCCCAAGTCCCTCGCCTTCCACCTCTGGGACCCGGTTCGATTTCCACCGGGGGCACTGTGTGCATTAATTTTGGATAACTTTTCGTATGGCGCCACCACTTTTTCACTCATTTTTACAAAATGGGATATCTCATTGAGGTAAATTAAATTATAATTAGATATTATTTCATGATACGAAATGACTATTGATGAGGGTTGTTTCACTACCGTCTCCATGCTGACCTCTCACTACCGTCTCCATGCTGACCTCTCATAAAAGTCATAGAAACTGTAATGTCATTGTCAATGTCAGGAATGCCATCAAAGGATTTTTGACATCGGCAGTCGGAACTTCATACATCTAACCCATTTACATTATTCAGTCATCAGTAGTATGTCGGAACTTCATACATCTAACCCATTTACATTATTCAGTCATCAGGGTGCACCCCCAATGGTTCAGTGGGTCTGCTTCCCCCCTCTCCCCCCAAAAAGAAAAATTAATAAATTAATAAATAAATAAAATTTAAAAAATTACACTTTTTTTAGAACCATGGTGTAATAAATATCTCTTTCATTATTAAAGGAAATATTGGAGGTGCAGCGAAAGGGTCACCGTTTGTTAACCGAGAGCAAGTTGAGATATGATACAGACAATGGGGAAGACAGAAGTGCCATCATGAATGCTGCTTTACGGTAAGTAAAGTAAGGCTTAAATTGACAAGTTAATTTGTCAGGTATGAAGTCTTTTAATATTATTTGAGTGAGAAATTGCCTCTTTCTCAAAAACTACGTTACTTCAGAGGGAGCCATTTCTCACAATGGTATATAATATCAACACCTCTCATTTTTTTGTTACCAAGTAAGTTTTTATGCTAACAATTATTTTGAGTAATTACCAATAGTGTCCAGTGCCTTTAATTTACTCTACAGGTTTGATGGCAAGGAGTACCTTCTAGCAACGGGAAAAGAAGAAAACTGTCAATTCTATAAATTTGTCAAAGCTACAAAAGTGTTGGAAGAAGATGGGGAAGACGTAGGGGTTTCTCAAACAAGCCATAAAAACGATAAAGGAAACGATGCAGGTGAGAGACAACATTTTGATTCAGGGATGAGAATTTTCAGACTTTTATCTGTATTTTAGATCTTTTCATGCTTAGATCTTTTCAAGCCTGCCTGGTCAACATTAAAATGCTGTATTTTTCTCCTTGTTAAAGGGTTTTGATACCTTTCGTAGATCAAGTTTTTGACCATGACGTGATTCCCTACTTCCTGTGAATGAAGATGTATGTAATATAATTTACCTCTAAAAGTTTCAGGGTGAAAATTACAGGTCAATATTTTCATGGAAATAAACTGTTCACATGTAAATTAAGCATTATGGCTGAACGCAAAGCAATAGTTTCAAATGTGTATACTGCCCAATAAGTATTGAGATTGCTTTCTTTACCTGTCCACATTTTTTTACCAGGAACAAGAAAACGAAAGAAGGGAAAGGATTCCAAACAACCCACCAACGCAAACAACTCCAAGCCAAGTACTAAGCCCCAAGAGACAGAGGAAGACTCTAAACCATCGGACAATAATTCCAAAGAGCCCACCCTTGTGACAACGTTTGAGGTTGAGAGGTTAGAGTCGGTCCAGACGGACTTCACAGAGGGTGAGAAGTACCAGAAGACAGTCTGCTTCTCTCCAAATGGACTTTTTTTCACAGCGGCTGGAGCCGATGGGCACATACGAATGTGGTCTGTAAGTAACATGTATTTTATTTACTACACACCACCAGCACAATTAGCGCCAATAACAGGATGAGTATGATACGGGAAGAAACGCTCAGTATTAGATGCGGGAGGAAAACGCCAAACGGGGAGAACCCACAATCTAGGCCCAATTTTCACAAAGCTGTCAAGTAGAAAATACTGCTGGACAAATTTCTTTGCTAAGCGAAAAACAAATGAGTGGGGCACCAGTCACAACAAATGTAAACCTAATGTAAGTTGGCTGGTAACCTGTTTCTGTTAAGCAACACTTTTCTGTGCTTAGCAATTTGTTTTTGCTAACAGGCTTTATTAAATTCTGCCCAGGAGGATAAGGAATTTTTTTACAAGATGATTTTCAATTAATGTCTTCTTCTTGCTCCTCTTAAGTATCCTTCTTGTGAGCAGCAGTACGAGATCAAGGCTCACTCCAAAGAGGTTGATGACATCATCATTAATCCCCTAGGAAACAGGGTAAGGACAAACAATCGTTTTTCTAGGAATTCCCATACTTCACCTGTAAACCTCAAACGCTATTCGTTTTTGAAAGTTATAATTCCTTTCACACTACAATATCTAACACAGAGAAAACTTAACCCAGTTCCATACTAACGCCAAAAGTAGTGGCTTAACCCTATAACAGGGTTAGATTTTAGCCCGGTATATAAATGATGGCGCTGTCTCGTTAGGTGACCCTCCAACACTGTTGACTTGAGCTTTACACAAATTAAATTTGTACAGGTTCTATCGGTGGTTGTCAACGTCTGGGTATTATGTTTGTAATTTTGTCAGGTTGACAGGAGTAGTCGACAAACATAAAGTCTAAAGAGGACAAGAGGAACCGAGTGACAAATGTGTCAGTAAATGCATTTTTATGAGAGACCGCATTGATATTTTTTCTGATCCTCTCTTTTGTAGGGCCACTGATTTTCCGTTTCAGAAAAGTGCAAATTCCGTTTGGCAAAAACATGAATTCCGTTTCAGGCACAACAAATTCCGTTTCATGTTTTTTTAATTAGATAAAAGGTTGTTTAATACCCAGGGACACACTTATAAAAATCAATTTGAGATAAGTTGCACTGTTGACTTCGTAAAATGTTCATTTGAACTGACAAAAGTTCAAAAAAATACTTTTTTTATAATTGTGGATTATTTTGTATACTGCTGTTCTAAAAAGGTTGCACTGTGACTGCAGTATCAATGCACATGATATGATAGACTTGATTCCAAGTCTAAAACTGCAGTTGATTCTCTGCATCAGCCACATTGTAGGCTAATGACAGGAGTGTATCCACAAGAGGGCGCTGTTTCAGCATGATCAAAGACTTGGGAACAAGTCTATGGACGTGACCATTCTCCATCCACAAACAAAATGTCAGCCATTTTGTTTTCGCTTTGGCGACAGAATGTTGACAGTTTACGGTTTTATTTTAGACCTTTCCGAGATGAAAAAACATTGTATGTGTTCTTATAGATCATAGGTAAGCTAGTTTGTGTATTATTGTTGGTAAAAGAGAGGGAGAAAATGCAATTTGGGTGAACAAAAAATGTTTGAAACGTGCCGCGAATAATGCCCTTCGCTTAACCATGTTAACAACGTGTGTACATCATGTGTGTAAACATTGAGGATGGTGTGAAGTAGAACAGAATGATCCACGGTTACGATCTCGTACTTTTTAATGGTCTGATTTCTGATGCCTTTTTAGTTTAACAAAAAGAATCTTAATAAAGAATGCAATTTCAATAGTTTTGGCGTCAAGAAAAAAAAAAAATCAAATTTTCTGAAATCCCGTTTTCCGTTTCAAAGGGCGGATTCCGCGAATTCCGTCCGTTTTCCGCGATCGCGGAAAATCAGTGGCCCTACTTTTGTAGCAAAAATAGAACAGTTGTTGGCCACTTTAAATTGTGATACTACTGGCGGCCAGCTTTTAAGGAAAGAAGATAAAATTCCCAGAAGAAAGGCCCTTTTTATAGAACCCAGACCGTCAACAGATCTTTTTGTTTACTTGGCCCTATAGCTGGTATCTGTGTCTAGAGATTCAACCGCTTCAGTGTGGAAAACAATAGACGGAAGCAAAGTTTGCGATCTGATATGGGATGGGTTACCTGCCGAGCAAGCCAGTGGGTACAGGGTCAGATGTTGTAGGTGAGTACAGTTGGCTAGGCAAATTTTATCTAATACAGCTAAGCAAATTTTATCTAATACAGCTACGCAAATTTTATGTTCTCTGTTCAAATCATGTCATGCTCCCAATAAGTTTCCCTCGTTGTTAATAATTAAACTTTTATCTTGCTTTCTTACTTGCTTGTCGAGTAATGTCCTTGAATCCGATGGTTCCCCAAGCCTTACTGTCCCCCATTGCCGACTTGAAATCTGTTGATTTCAGACCCGTGTCCATTTTAAGAATGTCAGTGTATGTTATTACAGGTCTAACAGGTTTCCTCCTCCCATCCATGAAATATATAACTCTAGGGGTTACCAAAAGGTGGAAATGTCATTTCAACATACCTCCTAAAATTTTGACCCCTCATTTTAGACCTTTTATGGTACTTGTTTTTTCTAGGTTTGGCTTCATAGAGAATGACCCCAGTAAGTCCAGTATGTACACAATTCACGTCCCTCGAGTCCAAGGCAAGAAGAAAAGCTCCTATCTTACACGATGGAATTCCCTCAAGTTCACCACGGAGAAGACAGTCTGTACAGGAACAGATGCACTGTCAGCAATAAACATTAGGTAAGACATCAATAGACTGGACTGAATCACTGACCTAGATCGTTGGTTATAGACCCCTTGCGATACGCGCTGTGTACTCACATGTCCCTATCCTGGGTGTCATTTTGGGTGTCAAACTCATATACAAACATGCACAAAAGAGAGTTTACACCATAGAGTTATATATAAGAACTACAGGGCGCAATGGTCTATGTACGCGACCCGGCATGCGCGCAGTTCAAGTTGAACAAACAGGCATTGCTTAGCGTGTGTTTGTGCGGCCATTTTGCTGACAAAACAGCATCGCGTAGCGTTCAATAAACACAAACTCCAACATGTGTTTCATATTCAACGCGCATGCAGAATGATGCGCGCGTGTCTCCTTGCGCTCCTGTCGCGTTTGTGCAAGAAGTATCACCAGTGCGCCCTCTAGTTCTTATATATAACTCTATGGTTGACACCCAAAAGTATGCGCATTGTTCGGAAGCGCGTTCTGTATTGCGTAACAAATCATCAGCTCCCCCCTTGGATAACGCGAAACTCTCCATTACTCAGTACCAAGTAAGTTTTTATGCTAACAATTATTTTGAGTAACTTACCAGTAGTGTCAAGTGCCTTTAATACTAATACTTGTGTTCTAACCCTCTGCAGTCATAGTGGTAACTATGTAGGCGTGGGAACAATGGGAGGTTCTATTGGAATCTACATCTCTTTCAGTTTAAAAGTAAGTTGGTACGAACTCATTTAAAAACAGTACTTTAAAATAAACATCTCTTTAAGTTTAAAAGTAAGTTGATACTAACTCATTTAAAAACAGTACTTTAAAAATAAACGCACACAAGGCTGGTACAAGCAGATTGTGTAAGCCTTGTGTGTATTTGAGCATTTGAATTGTCCATTGTGTTTGTGATTTTTATTTGCTTTTTGACTATGATTTTGACATTTTGATTTTGACTATTTTCTAACGGTATTGGAAAAAACCTCCCGATGCTCTTGTTTATTATCTCCTATCTTATAGCTTGGAATAAAATGTATTATTATTGTTATTATTTCTTGACATTTCTATTTTGCAGAAACTCCGCCTAGTGAGGGATGTTCATGGGATATTCGTGACGGGTCTGTGTTTTATTCCAATGACCAAGACGACCAGAGAGCTACTTGGTGATTTGGAAACGGCTGTCTTGAGTGTTTCAGCCGATAAAAAAGTATCAATTGTTGCTATCGAGCCCTCAAGTAAGTTTTTTAAGAGAACATATACCTTTAGATTTTAGAACCGTTCAATTGTTTTTTAGGCGCCTTGTCAAAACCTCCTGGGCATTCCTCCGCTGACAGTCTGCGGACTGGACAGCAAATACCGCCGTTGCTAAGGACCTCGGACAGTCTGCGGAAGAACGGCGATGTGCGTTGAAGCGCGGCGAAGTTAATGAGCTATCCTTGCCGGGCGCTATTGTTAGTATAACAATAAGTTTTATGAATAAACAAGTTGTATTTTCAGGTCATAAATATCAGCGGCTTGGACGCGGACCGGCCGTGCTCTTCCAGAACAATACATTTTCTACTCATGAATAACATCCTCCTGGAAGCGGACAGGCCGCACCGACAAGACAATTACACCATCCAGCGCTTGTGATAATCAGGGAACGATTTCGCCTGTATCACATCGCAATTTGTGATGCAATTTTGATGATTTGCTATGCAATTGTAAAAAGTGCATCGCAAATGTTGCGATCCAATTTGCGAAGCATAATTTGCAACATTTATGCTTGATACAAAAATATCGATTTTTAACTTGAAACCATTCACATTTAATCGATTTTCCCGCAAGAAAAACGATGCTAAATTAATAAGAAATCACCGCCGCCGCGACTACTTAACGTTTTCTTCCATGATGTTGAATACAATATGCTGCTCTGGCAGTAGGGCAAAATCGACCAATGAAAACATTCGTTACGCGCTATATGTACATTCAACAGCCAATAGAAACACCGGTCTCTAAAACTGTGGCTCCCCCCCCCAGACATTGGACAAACCAGACTATCTGGTTGTTTTGACATGTAGACACACTCGCACAGGTGTGTAGATTTGTTTATTGGTGACGGTGACTTGGGATTTTATAAATAAGAAACTAATGTTTTCCGCTTGGAAAGTAAGAACGAACAGTTAAAATTGTCCCCTGGATACTCTGACAACCCTCTAGTCACTGCACCGCCGGAGTTTCTGAAAACCAATTTTTCCAATCGTCATTAGCTTCGATGAAATAATTTAGCTCATACAAATTAGTAAACACAACGGAAACTGTATTTATTCATCATTAATATTGATATTGTCGAAAACTAACGCCTTCGCATTTAATTAGTATGAGCATTGAGCCAGATAAAAGCCTTGAAAAGCTATTGTGTCCATTTTATCCTTACAAAAAAATATTCGAGAGCCGATTATTGTTCCCAATGGGAGCTTGTACTTTTATACAAACATTACCAAAAGGGTAAAAAAATGTGCATAAATATTAAGCTATCTTTTAAAAATTGAACTACGATTCCAGTTGTTTACTGCAAGAATCTTGAAAAATTGGTTTTCAGAAACTCGGGCGGTGCAGTGACTAGAGGGGTTTGCACGTAGCCTGGAACTTTTGTCGAATCCGGGAATAAAGACAACCATTTTTAAAATTCATGTTTTGGTAATGTAGGCCCAACCAAGTCTTAAAAATCACACATTGGAGGAAATGGATTTTAGTTACACATCCACCCTCGCTTTGCTTTTTAATCTGCAAATTAAGGTAAAACCATTGTTAACCACCTACGTTCTTTCGCGGTTCCGCCGGTCAGCTCATAAGCTGGACCTTACAATGGCCGACCGGTCGCTCCGCGGAGCCCCCGGAATATTCATGTTTATTGACATGTAAATGAGCCGTCGTGGCCGTGGACATGCCCGGTTGCTACGGGTTCTTTTGTTACAAAAATCCGCAGACTCCCGCAGAATGCACGCGGAATGGAACAGCTTGGAGGTTTTGACAAGGCGCCTTAATACTTTTTAACTGTAATAGATGGAAATTTGCAACAGGGATAAAGAATATATTTATAGCACTGTATACTCAGTACTCTCCGGAGCTCTGTGAAAAACATCACCAGTATAATATTACTCTAGTTGGTACGATACTGCTCTAGAATTGCAAGGGTCGTGGGTTCGAATCCCACCGGAGTAATATGCTTGTGATTTTTTTCACAGAGCTCGGGAAAGTATTGAGTTTATAGTGCTAACACACATCGGTGGGTAAAACAAAAATTAATATATATTAATGTAGATAAAATTAAATACAATAGAACTAACATGTGAAAATTTCATTTTAAAAGGTGGGAGGTTTTTTTTTTAGATATCGCTGAAACTCCAGAGTGGTTCTGTCCCTGCAGGAAGAATAATCCGCTGGTGGAATACACAATCTGAGAAACTTTTTTTTATTTTTTTTTTTATTTTCATTGACGTTAAAGCCATTATACACTTTCGGCACAGGAAAAAAAAAAAGGTTCGCAGATTTACAAATAACTTACAGGGTTTACAGAAGGTAATAGTGAAAGACTTCTCTTGAAAAATTATTCCATGAAATGCTTTACTTTTCGAGAAAACATTAAAACAATTATCAATTCTTGTTGACGAGAATTACGGATTTATTTTAAACACATGTCATGACATGGCGAAACGTGCGGAAACAAGGATGGGTTTTCCTCGTTATTTTCTACCGACTCCGATGACCGATTGAGCCTAAATTTTCACAGGTTTGTTGTTTTTTATATCAGTTGTGATACACGAAGTGTGTGCCTTTGGACAATACTGTTTACCGAAAGTGTCCAATGGCTTTAACAAATGTTTCTATCTTTCGTTAATTTTTCTCCGCAGTGGAGTTTCCAGCTTGGCTGGTGTTCGTAGGTGCATTCCTTCTCATCGTGCTCATCATCACCGGACTAGGTGCTCTGGGTTTTAACCTTTGAACTCTGACCTCTTAAGGTTCCAGCAGATTATTGTTGATGATTCAGGTGACTTTCAATTTCAAGAATAAGACTACTTGGTACCTGAGACTTAGCTCCTTGGGACAAGGTGTCCCTTAGCCTCCTTTGGTAACGGTCCCCATTCAAGTCTGTTTGGCGCTAGTTGCTCCGCCTCAGGAAGTGGAATTTGGACATCTTCCTGGACTTGATCTTTCCAGCGCAATGGTGGGCGTCCTTGTTGGTCTGGTGTGATGAAATGTTGAAGTAGAATTGGTACCTCGTTAATTAATGTGCTGTTTGAATACCAGCGCAATGGTGGGCGCAATGGTGGGCGTCCTTGTTGGTCTGGTGTGATGAAATATTGAAGTAGAATTGGTACCTCATTAAATAATGTGCTGTTTGAATACCACCTGAGTAACCCTAGGGTTTTTTCGTGCCGGCCTCGCAAAGCAGTGAGTGTTGGGCTCTTGTACCATCGTCATACATAAACACTTGATGAACAAAATCTATAAGTGTTTAGGCTAAAGGCGTTGAAGTACATGTTTAAATTTGAATCTGTTTGTCAAGGTGTAACTTCAGAATGTGACCTTCTTAACTGCCGTTTCTGTTACGCACTCAAGGGGTCACACAGCAGGCCATTGCCCTCAAAAAGAACATAAATATTTCCAGGAATCCAGAATTAGTAGTGTATTGATGAAAGTCGTGTTTTTATGATTTTTTTTTCTCTTCTGTTTAAAACAGAAAGTGTCTCTCAATCAATCCCGTGGCGACAACCAATTCTTGTTGTTGTCTGGATTTTCAGAACAGAAGTGTGTTATGTGGGGATTGGATTGGTCATGATAAGAGTGTGCTGTTAACTATTTCATGTTTATTTATTGTATTTGTTATAAATAGAACAACTTTATAAGTTAATAAGCACTATTGCATAGTTGGGCCAAGTATAACAGTGCTGTTTAAAGGGGGATGTGTGGTCATGATTATAGCAGGCTTTTGGTTGCACATAAAATTATGACCTGTCACAAAGAACAATATTATTGATTTACTCCTTTCCTAAAAACTATGGCATTTTAAGCAAAACTATTTCAAGGAGGTTTCCCACCATTAGGCCTAATATTTATACCATTTAAGTAAGGTCCAAATCTGTGAACATTTATATTTTCATCTTATAAATGTTGTACACACCCTGTGAGTTCGATTTCTTATTTTCATTTTTACTTGGGAAAAACTTTTCTGGAATTTATATTTAAAGTCAATATCATGTGTACATGTATGTCAGTCCATGTACAGTAGGCCTACTCGATAAAATGTTCCTACTTTTTTCCCAAATGACCAAACACCATGCTAAAAACACATACCATTGTTGTGGCAATTTCGTGTGCCCTTTACAATTTTCTTCACCAAGCAATTACGTGGTTGCCAACCTAAAGTCTACTCCAGTGAGTCTATACTTATTGATTGGCGAGGCAAGGCCGCTATTAATAATTACACAAAATATTCACGGTGAAGGAGAAATAATATGCACTCTTTCTAAGAAGCGGACATGTTTTCTTTCCCATTTAAAATCAATCAAACTAAAGTGAGGCTCAGAGGAAAAAATAGACTGGCACCTTTGTTCATATGATGAGAATCAACATTTAAAATCGATGGGTGTATTCAGGGAACCTGACATCGATAGTTGCAGCTTCTCATTTCTCCACACTGATGTAATGTTTCAAATGCTTGTGGTAGTTGCCCTTTTATGCATTTTTCAAAACCTTTTTGAATCCCTGTAGACATGCACATCTGTCAAATTCTCACGCCAAATTAGCAGTACTATGAAACATGTATGGGTTTATTGATTTAAATGAGAACAAACGTCTTAAGCCATGTAAAGAGACTTGCAAGTTTTTCATTAGTACAGCTACATCATTGGTAATTAAAAGGCCATGGTAGAGGAGGAATTCATTAATGATGCATTGAGCTAGGTTGTTTGTGAGAATTTATGTGCAGAACATATTTGTGGACTTACTTTACACATTATGAAGTATTTATGGGGTTGACTCAAATGAGGACAGACATTTTGAATTGAAAAGGGAGACTTGCAACATAAGAGTCTCGAAATCAAGCATCTGAAAGCACACAACTTCGTGTGACGGGTGTTTTTTCTTTGATTATTATCTCACAACTTCGATGACCAATTGAGCTCAAATTTTCACAGGTTATCTTATGCATACACTTTTTTGAGATACACCAATTAGTGGTGAGACTGGTCTTAGTGTCCAGTGTCTTTATGTTATTTGTTGTTAAAACAAAACATACAACATACAAAACATGAGCCATCTTTGTAACTTTAAGTTACAAACCGGACAAGCGAAAACATTGCGCGCACAGTTTTTAGTTTCAGGCGCGGGTGTGATGCAAAGCATCATCATTATAGAATGAAACGATTTAATATGTCGGTGCTTTTTTCCACAGAACTCGGGTAGTGAGTAGTGCTAACACACATCGGTGTATATGGGTAGAAACCAAAATGAATAGAATGAAACGTTTACCCTTTATTTAATACTGACAGGTTTCATTTACAAGAAGTAACGAGTGAAGACGACTAACTAGAAACATTCCTGCTGTGCGATTCTGTAAGCATTTCAACTTTTTAAATGTTGGCGCCCTTTTGATAGCATTCCAGGGCAGTTTTCTTTTCAGAGAAAAGTATTTCAGAAACGTCAAATGTTTCTTAGTGTTTTCTGTTGTATGAGGTGTAGTGCCCATATTATTACCACCCCACCCTATCCATGAACTGTAAATACAAAAATAAAGGACAACTGTTGTACATATTATTTCATCGTAAAATTACTCAAAATATTATTATGTATACGCTAATGTTGTAGCAGACATTACTAGTTTAAAACAGTACTAATTAACTGTTAATTATTTGAATGTGATTATGCTTTATTGATCATGAGTGAGTTCAATGATTTCGGAACAAGATAGTAACTCCAACTGTGTTTATATCTCTGATTATTTTGATTTGATTGATTAAAAACATGATTGTAATAAAGATTTTGCTATGGTGCAAAATGTTCTATGAAGTAACTGCCATTGTCCACAGTGAATCGTTATTTCGTAAGACCACCCCCCCCCCCCCCCCCCTTGGTGCAGTAGACCATACGTTAAAGGAACACGTTGCCTTGGATCGGTCGAGTTGGTCTTTGAAACGCGTTTGTAACTGTTTTTTATAAAATGCATATGAGTAGAAAGATGTTGTAAAAGTAGAATACAATGATCCACACAAACATGCCTCGAAATTGCACGGTTTTCCTTTTACCTCGTCGACTAACACGGTCGGCCATTTATGAGAGTCAAATTTTTGACTCCATAAATGGCCGACTGTGTTAGTTCGCGCAGTAAAAGGGATACCACGCAATTTCGAGGCAAACTTGTGTGGATAATTGTATTCTACTTTTAAAACATCTTTCCAACCATATGCATTTTATTAAAAAAAACGGTTACAAACGCTCAGTTACAGACCAACTCGTCCGATCCAAGGCAACGTGTTCCTTTAAGGTTAAATAGAAGCCTAAAGGCAGTGGACACTTGGTAATATTACTCAAAACAATTATTAGCATAAAACCTTACTTGGTGACGAGTAATGGGGAGAGGTATAGTAGTACAGTATAAAACATTGTGAGAAACGGCTCCATCTGAAGTGTGGTAGTTTTCTAGAAAGAAGTAATTTGATTTCGAGACCACAGAATTTGATGTCCCTCAATCAAGCATCTGAAATCTCACAACTTCGTGTGTTTTTTCTTTTATTTTCGCAACTTCGACGACCGATTGAGCTCAATTGTTCACATGTTTGTTATTTTATGCATATATTGAGATACACTAACTGTGAAAGATAGTCATCTACAATTACCGATGAAAGGTTTAAACTTTCTCAAGTCAACCAAATACCTTTTCAAAATGTAATTAAATATCTCTATGGCAACCTGGATAGCCAGTCATGTGCCCAGTTTATTGTTGATATTGTTGTTGATTGATGTTATGCCGAAACCAGCCTTGCCCCGCATCAATTGTTTTATTCTCCATTTGACTCTGTCTGCGAACGCTCAATAAACATACAAGGATCCGGATGAGTGATGCATAATTGACCCTCGACTCCAGCAATTAGCTTTTGCAATTAATTTGATTGATTTAGCATTGTTGCAGGAAACTGCTATTAAATTCATAATTGATGAGATACTGTAAGTGGCTATAACAACCATTGAAAGGACGTCCATTTAATTAAAGGCAAGGTAGTTCATATTGATATTTTTATTATTCTTAATTATCACAAGAAAATTTGAATAGTCTTCATAAGACGTATCCACATAATTTGATGACATTTCCAGAAAGCCAGTATGTTTTGTGTATTGTGAACCAACGAGCGGAACAATAAACTGTTTGTGCACTCTCCTGGCACTCTACCGAAAACCAATTAATATTACCCTACTCGGTGGGCGTTTTATACGGGGAGGCTTTGAAACCTTCCAGGTGAAGGGTGACATTGAGGCAAGGCATTGAGGGTTGTTTATCGTGGTTTATTGATCGAGCTATAGTCCCTCACCCCTTGGTGTCCACAGACAGGTTTGTTTCTGTAGTATAGATCTGCCATCCTCAAAAATTTCCGGATTTTTTGTTGAAGGACTTCCTTTTTTTGGATCGATTTAGAAGAACAAAATAATTTCCCCATTGAAAAGCAGTGGCAATTTCGTAGTGAGAACAAAAATCTTACTGCAGAAAAAAATATTAGTGGCGGAAAAAATACACCCCCTCCCCACAGCGGTGAAGGAGTGACATTGAGCGTTGTTCAGCGTGGCTTATTGATCGAGCTGCAGGGTCCCTCCTCACCCTTGAGTGTGATCGACCCCCCCTCCGACCCTAAGTGGGTGGATCAAGACCTGCCCCAAGATATAAAATAAAGTGAACATTTTAAAAACGACAGAACATTGTCTTTAACCATCCGACTATAGTTCACAGTGTGTTTAAGATCAACAAAAACGACACAACTTAGACTAGAGAGTGACGGTTTCGAGAGGTATGTGGGTTTTTAATTTCGTTTCAGTGTTTTGAGTTTGTCTGATGTGATGTATCCCTAAAAATTTCACAGATTTGTATATGTATTATGTTGGGATGAACCGAGTGAGAATACTGGTCTTTGGCAACTTTTACCAAAGGTGTCCAGTGTCTTAAAATTGAATAAGTCTCATTGAAAGTAGCCGAGGAAAACTGAGTTTAAATAGAAATAGTTAAATGAGATTGTCCGCAGTAAGTTGTCAAAGAGACGGAAATTGGACAAACTCACAACAATATGCGTTCTTTATTTTGTATTTATTAATTGTTTGGGTTTTTATTTCTACCTTTTGTTCTTTCACTATAAAGCATGAAGAAGTTCGGAACAATCACGTATTTGACAGTTCTGCATTTCATCTTATTGACTGCACCAGGTATAAACTCTTAAATTAAACAATATTCTTTCAGACTCGGACTAATTAATCACTGTTTCATATTTTTTGTGAAATAATAATATTTAAAGTGGCATTAGAATTACACAAATAACGCAAACATGCAAGCAATCATGATAAGTACAGTCTTTCAAAACAGCATAATATAAGTCTGTTTCGAACTTTATGGTGTATTTTCGAGGCTTTTCTACGTTTCATTTGCAGGATTGTTTGCCTTTTAGAAATAACCAAATAACGCAATCATACACGCAATTACATGATAAGTATATCTTTCAAAACAGCATAACAAATTATTATAAGACTGTTTAGAACTTTATGATGTATTTTCGAGGCTTTTCTACTTTTCATTTGCAGGATCATTTGCCTTTTGTCAAAAACCCGGTCTATGTTAGAAATTCGTGGATTTATTTGGGGCATGAAGTCGTTTAGTGAGATACAGATTGTTATTGTTTTTCTTAATTCCTAACTTCTTGGGGTTGGGTTGGGGGTGGGGGTGGGAGAGTGGGTCCCCTGTTGTATTTGTTTAGCGTAATTTAAACATTTTTGGAGACTTTCTGTCCACCTTTTATTTGCAGGATGTTTTGCCATTGGTCCAATATACAACCTGACCAACAACGAAACAGGACTTCGGTTTATGGTCCTGGACAAGGCAGACGACGCCGACACTGTGACCGAGGCGAGAGTGAAATGCAGGGCGATTCACATCCTAGCGGACGTGGCAGAACTCACCAATGCTAGCGATGACGTCATTGTTCAACGACTAATTAATATTGCTGATGATATGTATGTAGTTAACTATGTTATCTTTTAAAAACTAATGAAAACAAAACTTTTTCATTAAACTTTCATGGCCCTGAAAGAAATTTGCTGAAAGAAATTTGTTTCAATCAGTTTTTTGTATGTTTTATTAGTCTGAACGAATTTGATGGTTGTACACCAACAAATGTATAAAAAAATACTCCAAAAATTACAAAAAAACTTACTTGGTAACGAGCAATGGAGAGCTATTGATAATGTGATAAATGTCTCCCTCTGATGTAACGTAGTTTTTGAGAAAAATGTAATTTCTCACTTAACTACTAAAGGCCTTTTCAGGCCTAAAGTCTTTCATAGGCATCTGAAAGCATACCACAAAAATCGCTCATTATTCTCTTGCAACTTCGATGACTTTTACTGAGTCCAAACTCACAGATTTTTTATTTCGTGCATAATATGTTGGCATACACCAAGTGGGAATAAAACTGGTTCGGTGCCTTTAAAAGTCTCGGCTTATTGAAAGCTGACGACTTTTTGAATTGCTTATTGTCTGTTTTTAGATCTGGCAA
This sequence comes from Asterias rubens, assembly GCF_902459465.1. Taxonomy (NCBI): domain Eukaryota; kingdom Metazoa; phylum Echinodermata; class Asteroidea; order Forcipulatida; family Asteriidae; genus Asterias; species Asterias rubens. The sequence continues at coordinate 8,676,938 of NC_047082.1, forward strand.
CCACTGGCTCGGTATTTCCGATGTCTTCACCGAAGGGAAGTTCCTCTCTCTCCGGACCGGACAACGCTTGACCTACACCGCCTGGAAGGACGGCACACCACCCGAAGACATTAACAAGAACTGCGCTATCCGAAACTCCGTTAACGGGGAGTGGGATCACGAGAGTTGCCACGCCGGGAGAGGCGTGCTCTGCAGTCTTCCTGACCCGATCCCCCCGATCGGTGAGGCTCTGATACCTGGCGGAGATAATCCACGAGGTATTAGAAACCATGAATACATTGACTTCATTTCATGGTTCTTTTTTTATAGTGTAAAGGGGTGAAAAAACACTAATTTTGTCCGCCGTACCACTCTTGCAAAGGGCATGATGGCGGACAACTCGGGTGAGAGTGAAAGACGGGTGATAGTGAAAGACGGGTACTTTCAACTCGATAAGAGTTAAGTTTGTTCAAATTTCACTCAAAAGGAGTGACACTGATTGACTTTCATTCTCAAAAAAGTGCAAACTGACACCACTGGTGGTTTAATACGGGCCTGGAAGCTTTAGCATTTCGAGAAACAATGATTTCACTCCAAAGGAATGTGGTTTCAGACAGAGGGATTCAGAAATATTTGAATCTGTCAAAAGTTTCGGCATGAAACGTTTGTACGCCTCACAAAAATCCTTTATTTCAGTGTGGAGGATGTATAGAATTTGGAGCATATGCATGGGTTAAATCTACTGCGGGTCATTGTACAACTTAACTATTATTCTCAACTTGGCCGGTAGGCTATTGCTAAAATACTAAGTAGTGAATCACTCGTGACTTGAAATCTTTTTAAAGGCACACCCGCACAAAATGTTGACAAACAGTGAGACCGTCACATTTATAGCGCAGTTTGGCGTTGGTTCAATCCCGCGCCAGTCAATTGTCTTTGTTCAACCCCAAACTGTCTTCGTGTATAAGGTACACCAATATCAATGAGAACTTTCTGTGGATATAATTATTTATTTCTAGAAACATTGTCAATTTCTTACAGATTGCCTACCAACATGGATACCCTACAACAATTCATGTTATCTTTTCCATCCACACGGGGATAAGATGAACTTTAATGAGGTCATTTCAGAATGTCAGGGTGGTGAAATGATGGTCCCGTACTCGCCTGACGATGTCAACTTTCTGCAGCTGAATGGACAGTTGTCTGGGTAAATAAAGAATAACAATTTAAGGTAGTGGACACTATTGGTAATTACTCAAAATAATGTTTAGCATAAAACCTTTCTTGGTGACGAGTAATGGGGAGAGGTTGGTGGTATAAAACATTGTGAGAAACGGTTCCCTCTGCCTGAAGTGCCATAGTTTTCGAGAGAGAAGTAATTTTCAACGAATTTGTGTCCACTGCCTTTAAAATAGAGAAAATAATTATTAGCTGTTGCAAACACTAACTATTTTTTATAAGAATGGACTATTGTGATTTTGTTCTTTCTTAACAGCATCTCAAGTATCTGGCTTGGTATTTGGGATAAAGGACATGGTACAGGAAACTACAGAAGCGTCTATTTGTCCGGGGGAGCTACTCCTTATTTAAACTGGGCTAGCGACGAGCCCAAAACTAACGATGGCCACGATAACTGCGTCGTCATGGAAACTGACATCAGTCTCTTCAAAGCAAAATCATGTACCGAAAATCACGGCATTGTGTGTAAGGATTTCCAAGGTATGTTTGGTTGCAAATATTATATGAGTTCGTTCTGTTTGTTTGTTTATTTCGTATAGTTTGTTGTTCTTGAACGTCAGATGCGCTGATCAAAACAAATTGGAGCGCTTTGGGCGTTTGAAGTATGCGCGATTGCGCGGCACCCCGGCGTCTTATTCACCCAAAACAGGTTCTTTACACGGAGGAGCACAGACTAGTGGTGCATCAGATACATACAGCCTCGTCCCCACAATATAGCTTGGTCGAACAAACTGATCGATGTCGACAGCATGCAAGGCGACTGTGATGTTGGCGTCCCTGGACGGTACTCAAGAATAAAGGTAGGCCAAAAGTTGTAATTTTCGAACTTGAATTTGTGTGCGTTTTCTTGTGAAAACATACACAAACCAGCGCTTGTGTTGATCATGGATCATGCTGTAATTTGAAAATTTGCAGTATTTTTTTAAATTCCATTAAAATCATTTTGCTGGGTGCTCACTGGTCGTCTAATATTAGTGTCTGATCTGATCTCACTGGTGGATAATATTAATAAAGGAAACCACCAGTCGTACTTGTGTGATCTATAATTAGTGTGATTAGTAGATCCTAATCGAATTAACAAAAATACTTCAGTTATGGTGTTGTTAGAATAAAAAATCACTGCGGAAAAACACGTCTCTGCACATGGAGGGAGGTCAGAAATAAAATATTTGCCCTACTTGCCCCAAGAAATAAAACATGTGTGGTGTGCGTCACTGCGAAAGAGGAACAAGGTTCCTCGATTGGGCCCGGCCAACCGCTCTGCAACGCAAGCCGGTGCGCACGGTCATCAGTGGCGGCCGTGACCTAAACTTTGCCGAGAGAAGCTTGACTTGAGCTATACAAATGTATGATAAGGAACTGTCAAATTTAGACCCAATTCCTCACCAAAATAAACAATTTCATGCGGCGACTAGATTTTGTAAACGGTTTTATTCAATACTTTGTCTAAGACATCTCCCCGCGGCCCCACTCTTACACCCAATATTGTCCCCGGTGAATTATTTTTATTATGTAAAGTATAGAATTGCCAACCTGAGATTATTGTTCCTGATTTTTGTTTTCAAGGATTCCCTTTTTTAATTGGCTCAGAAGAACAAATTCCACATTGAAAAGCACTATACGACACATTTTGATGTGCACACATTACAGAACAAAAAATTGTTCTCTCTGACCTTCTCGTCAACAGGTCAGGCTGACCTCCCATGCCCGCTTTCTGTCCATCTCTTTATCAATTATCCGGTAATTATATCACATAGATCGGAGAAAATTGCAATGAATGAGTTATCTGAGATAAATAATAAGTTGAGACAAATAGGCCTAAGGTCTGGCCTTTTTTAAACTGATTGTGCCTAGACCTGGCACCGGGCCGAGAATATTATATACAACAAATTTCCGGCGACAGATTATTGAGCTCACTATATTATAAAACTATGGCTCTTTCAGTACTACATCATCCAGAGGCATATCGGCTGATTTACCCACAAAAGCCTCATAATTCCTGCAAATAGAATGGATGTTCTAATATTTATAAATATTATAGCCATTATGAATGTTGCTTGCTTCCACTTTAGTCTATAAATAACCAAAAGCCAATGATAAACTCGGGACGTGACTTTGTTCAGTTGGCCGAGGCCAAATTAAAGAAACAGAAAATCAAAGTTAGGTGTTGGGGTCCTCCACATTTCCCTTTGTTCAAACCAATATGAATGTGAATCAAACAAGAAATTAATGTTTTTATTTTATTTCTTAAATCGGTAAGTATTTTGGAAATTAATCTTGGATTCCATCTGGCTAATTTGGGGATTGTATGAGTGATCTGGGATGGTTCGGGGAGTTTTCAACCGGGGAGGGAAACTTTATTTCCCGGGTGCACCAAGTCGCCGGTTGTGACTCCTTCCGGTCGTCGTTCGTTGAGCCTGGAAATTATTAGTGTCAAAAACTACTTTCAAAACTATGAATTAAACGATATTTGAAAACATCCATTGAGGTCATGCAACTTCAAAATACTAATTTGTGAGTATTTTGGTCATTTAATAGTTCATGTAAACTAAAAATCAACGATTTTCTGGAATAATGTTTTGGAGTTGAACAAAAACAATAACGAAACTTAAAAAAATCATGGCGTCGGCTGGAGAATTTGTTACTTTGACCATCAAGTTGATACTCTAAATTCCGCCTGAAGTCGATGTTGTTTTTTGACGTTTTTCTCAAAAATTTAAGATTACATATCAAGTTTTAATTGTGTCAACGTAAATAAAATGAAAACGTATGGATTTTGTAGTAAAACTCAGTTAATTTTAGGTTGTGATTATTTTTTTTCTGATTTTTAGTTGCACGTAAATTTTCCAATTGAACGTGAATAAATCCACTGGAAATCTTTACACCAGAAAACGCATTGAAGCCTATTGTATCGAATTGGACTAAAAAATGCCCCTTTTGCAATTTAATTTAGTAGAAAATCTGGCCCCAAAAGAAGGTACTAACACATCAATTTCTAAAAACGCCATTTTACATTGTAAATTGCGGCAGGTTCAAGGGTAGTGCGAGTGCCTAATTGGGTGATTTCCCACACGTCCGCAACCAACGTATAAGTGGAGAGGGTTGCGTTTCCCTGGCATTACTCCCTGAACTACGTGTACGACAAGTTGAAATTGGTGTGAATAAGTGAAAATTTGATCGCCATGGCCGAACAAACCCCAGCAAAGACGAAGAAGGCCCCCAAGCCAAAGGCACCGGCTTCTCACCCTCCACCACAGCAAATGGTCACCGCAGCCGTCACTGCTCTGAAGGATCGCAAAGGCTCTTCACTTCAGGCAATCAAGAAGTACGTGAAAGCCAACTACAAAGTTGGAGACAACTACGACATCCATGTGAAGAGGTGCGTGAAGAACATGGTCGCCGCTGGCAAACTGTCCCAGACTAGGGGCAAGGGTGCAAGCGGTTCCTTCAAGCTGGACAGCAAGTCCGCTAAGGCCGATGCCGCCGCCAAGAAGAAGTCAACCACCGACAAGGCAAAGAAGGTTGCCCAGAAAGAGAAGGACAAGGCCAAGAAAGCTGCAAAGAAGGCCAAGGCAGCCGCCAAGAAAGCTGCCAAGACCACGAAGAAACCAAAGTCTCCAAAGAAGAAAACCCCAAAGAAGGCCAAGAAATCACCCGCCAAGAAACCAGCAGCGAAATCCTCCAAGAAGACGGCCAAGTCGCCGGCAAAGAAGCCTGCTGCCAAGAAAACCACCAAGTCACCAGCCAAGAAAGCTGCCAAGCCAGCGGCCAAGAAGGCAGCCGGGAAAAAGAAGGCCAGCAAGGGCGCCAAAAAGTCGAGCAAGAAGTAGACGATGCGTCAACCAAACAACAAACCCAACGGCTCTTCTCAGAGCCACCACAATTTCCAAAGAGAGATGATTACCACTTGTCTGAAAAGTTATCTTTTTGTTTTCTGGGCTAATTATTAAACAAAACGAAAATGTTAATTTAAAGATAATTCCCAAATGCAATTATGTTGATTACCAATCTAATTTAAAGATAATTAACAAATGCAATTACCGTGATTACCAATCTTCACTGGGCATTATTAACGGTTGAAGAGGAAACTTGATGGGTTCGCAATTGCAAGAATATTGGAAATAATATTTCAAAATCCGTTCTTTTTGGGGGAAAAAAGCTGGAATTATGAAAACCTTCCTACTTGAAGTCTGTTTGCATTTTTTTTTGCGCCCTAGGGAGAAAACTTATGAAAAAAGCATGACAAAAATAAAAATAATTGCCATAAAAATAAATGCTTAACACAGCATGGGTGTGTATTAGGTCGACCCTTTTACTCACGGTAGCAAATATCATGCATAGAAAATTCGTAACGCGGAACTCTGGTATTGTTCTTAAATCAATTAAATGGTGGGCTTTATTTCATACGGAACATGCGCACCACTCCTTTAATTTTAATGAATTGACGATACATCCACATGGCGGCTGTTGTTCTCGCATGATACTATAATTATTTCCACCATCGATTGCGGTATTTCATTTGGTTCATTGGTTATAAAAAAAATAATGATTTTCTGGCTTGGCTTTTATTGACATTCCTAGTTTTATTATAAAAACAGTTGGGGCCGCATGAAAGCTACAGTCGATGTTCTGGCGATACAGCGGATAGTTCAACAATTAAACAAACCTCTGGTTTTAACCTTCGCGCAGGTTTTGTTCATTTCGTAGTCTTACAAAAAACACAGGAATGTGCCTGTGTCACGGGGCTTAAAATGGGCAGACTGGTTTGCTGTTTGTTTGTTATCGTCGGCTCTCTCTTTATGTCAGGTAGGTAGTTCCATTTCTTTGTTTTAGGGTAGGAAGAACAACTTCAAAGCGGCGTTCCATAGCCGTTCTAAACATGGCATGGTGTCACCACAAATTTTAGACTTAAATTTATGAAAAGATAATAGGATGATACAAAATTGACTGTCGGATGTTAAAATACAGTCTTTTCCCACTTGTGTGACTTTTTTAGCAACACGGTGTTTTGCGTGGTGACGACTCAGCAGCAGGTGACAAATTCCGCGAGCCTGACTCGGTAATGAACTTCCCGCCTACCACAAATTCTGTGTTCTTGCAATTGTATTTCAACATTTGTTTACATTGATGTTTGTTCAAGCACTGTATACAAAGAACTCAATATTATACGTTCCCGAACTCTGTTAAAACGATTCACAGGCAAATCACTCGTGTTCGAACCCACGACCTTTGCACTGCTCGATCACATAACTACATGTATTTTGTTTTATAGACCATCGAGCTACGCAGGTGGCTGGAGGCAGTTCTAATGTATTTAGCAGCGGGTTCCGCAACGATCCTTGACCAAATGTCTTGGGTTCGAATCCCATCTGAGTGATTTTCATATGGGAAAAGTACTGAGTATAGATTTTCCTTTAGAATTTCTTTTTCACAGAGTTTGGGAAAAAGTACTGAGTATACAGTACACGAGTAGATTATACTTTTATCCATCAGATCCAAAACTAACATTATATCAATTTGTATTTTTTAATTATAGGCGTGAAGTCTTTCACTTCGCTAAACAACAGTGCCACTGGATACACCTTTGTAGTGTTCGAAGATAGTCTGTACGACACAGACTCCTGGTTTGATGCTAGGAAACTATGCCGCACGGACGTGTCCCCGTTCGCCGACCTGGCAGAAATAACGGACGAAAGTGACGTCACGACGGTGGAAAATCTTCTCTCGTCTTCGGGCGCCTCGTAAGTGAATTATTAATTTGCTCAAAGTAAAGCACACATTTTGGGTTTTTGGTGAATAGTAAACTAGTAAATGGAACTATTTATGTTCATTCACCAAAACGGCATTGATTATGGGAGGCCTGCCGAGCGGCTTAAGTTCTGATGGCAAATACATCAGGGTGTGGGATCGAATCCTGGTCAAGACACGTGTGTCATTAGCATTTCAGACAGCATAAACTTCTCTTTCTCTCTAAGTCCATACACGTATCTTATGGGGTTGTCGTGGCCGTTGAACAGGTAAAAGAGCACCGAACTCAAGCACTGGTGTTTCTGTTGAGCAGAGTGTGGGTGCGAGTCCACTTCGTGACACTTCTGTTATTAAACTATTATTGCTTCTCCCCATCCCCATGGGGTACCTGTGAGTGAGGGCATGCTGTGATTGATACAGCTTTGCGCATCTAATTGTTGCACAGGCTCTCTCCAGGGAGACGGGATGGTTTAAAACAATTGCACAACATCGGTAAACAGTATTGTCCAAAGGCCCACACTTCGTGTATCACAACTGATAAAATATGAAATAACAAACCTGTACAAATTTAGGCTCAATCGGTCATCGGAGTCGGGAGAAAATATCGAGAAAAAACTCTTGTTTCAGCACGTTTCGCCGTGTCATGACATGTGTTAAAAATGAATCTGTAATTTTCGCTATCGAGAATTGATATTGTTTCAATGTTTTCTCAAAAAGTAAAGCATTTCATGGAATAATATTTAAAGAGAAGTCTTTCATTATTACCTTCTGTAAACCCTGTAAGTTATTTGTAAATCTGTGTGAACTTTTAATTTTTGTTCTGTTCAGAAAGTGTCCTTTAAGGACTGAACTAATTCCCAAGTGACAAGTGTATAATATGATGTTGGAGTGCCGCTTTGGAGCAAAGAAGCCCTTCGGCTGTTTAAAGTGCGAAACCGATTATTATTATTTATTGATCTTCAGGAACCCAGCCTATTGGCTCGGAATCCACAACTTGGAGGTATATCCATCGGCACGCTTCACCGCGTCCCTTCAAACAGGGCAGCCCTTAACGTTTGACAAGTGGGATACTGGTAGACCCAAGTCTGACGGCGTCAGATGTGGTACCGTGAAAAAAGACAACAACAATTGGAGAGACGAGAGGTGCCACCTGGGATCCCAGTTATATGGTGTTCTCTGCCGTCTCCCAATGCAACCTTCCCCTATTGACTCAAACACAGGTAAAACAGAAACAAACTTTTTTTTCCGCGCTTCTTTTAGAAACGTCTCAATTTTCACATAGTAAATTTTTGAGAGAAGTCATATTATTTTACATGGTGAATTAGAAAAATTCACAGAACTTTCACGAAGTAATTTAGAAAATTCCAATTTTCGCAAAAGTGATTAACAGTGGTTAATTTAATACTATTGGATGCATGCAAGTGCGTAATGAAGATCGACTGCACATGACGTCATTGACCGCCATCTTGGAAGGAAACGTGCACGTGATACGCGCCGCGCACGACTCTATTATTTTCAAGGAACTTTCTGTAGAATCAGGGAGAGTTTGCAGTTTAGTTTAACAACATCTGTTTTGTGCACGAAATTCAGGTTGTCCACCAACAATGGTACCATTCGAAGGGAAGTGCTACGATTTTCACATTCTATCGAATGCTTGGGTCAACTTTACCACGGCGAGATCAACCTGTGAAGGGTTACCAGGGGGCAGGATGGTAGTACCAACGAGCACCATGCAGGAATTTGTGGCGCGCTACGCCATTCTGTCAGGGTAGGTCAACGGCACGACAGAGGGAGGGGGGGAGGGCTGGGTTTGGACACTATTGGTTTTGTCAAAGACCAGTCTTCTCAGTTGGTGTATCTCAACATATGCATAAAATAACTAACCTGTGAACATTTGAGCTCAATTGGTCGTCGAAGTTGCGAGATAATAATGACAGAAAAAACACCCTTGTCACACGAAGTTGTGTGCGTTTAGATGGTTGATTTCGAGACCTCAAGTTTTAAATCTGAGGTCTCGAAATCAAATTCGTGGAAAATTACTCCTTTCTCGAAAAACAATGGCACTTCAGAGGGAGCCGTTTCTCACAATGTTTTATACCATCAACCTCTCCCCATTACTCGTCACCAAGAAAGGTTTTATGCTGACAATTATTTTGAGTAATTACCAATAGTGTCAACTGCCTTAAACAAAGTAATAAAATCCATTGTAAGACAAATTGTCAGTACCACCATCCATAGTGAGTTTTATTGTGACAGTGACGTCACACATTATAACAACGATTGATTTTCAGTTAAGATCAATCTTAGCTTTTTAAGAAATCGGCCCCTGGTCGGCCATATCATGAAAAAACAGCCAAAATGTTGGTTTCTAAAATGAAATCATTTCTTGGTAAAATTGAGGGCGGTTCGAAGGCTTATGTGAATAAAGCTTTTCCTAGCTTTGCCACTATATGTTATTTTGCCTTTGAATCTCCTTAAACACAGGGGTCGATTTTACAAAGAGTTGATACTAAAAAACGTAAGTCAGGATGAGTAACTCGTCCTAACTCGAGATAAGACTAGTCTTACCTCTTTGGGACCACGAAAAAAAAATTATATTTGTTTTATCATGACGTACAATGTTTAAAGCCATTATACACTTTCGGTAAACAGTATTGTCCAAGTCCCACACTTCGTGTATCACAACTTATATATAAAATAACAATTCTGTGGAAATTTAGGCTCAATCGGACATCGGAATCGGGAGAAAATAACGGGGAAAACCCACTCCTGTTTTCGCGCGTTTCGCCGTGTCATGACACGTGTTAACAAATTAATCCGTAATTCTCGCTAACGAGAATTTATATTGTTTTACCGTTTTCTCAAAAAGTAAAGCATTTCATGGACTAATATTTCAAGAGAAGTCTTTCACCATTACCTTCTGTAAACCCTGTAAATTATTTGTAAATCTGTGAACTTTTTTTTTTCTGTACCGAAAGGGTCCAATGGCTTTAATCTTTAATAATATTTTGTTTCCAATCCCAGCGTGCTTAACTTCTGGCTTGGGGTTACAGACCAGGAAGTTGACAGGGAATTTAAGGGTGTTTACGGGGAGGCCCTCGACAACCCGAAATGGGACACAACAGATTGGGACTATGGCGGACAGGACGGCGAGGTAGATTGCGTATTTTTCGATACCAGTGATGGATACTGGCTCACCAACGATTGTAACGCAGATCTCCATGGAATTTTGTGTGTCGTGGATCCGCTTGTCTATGCAGGTGGGTTTCTGAAGCCATTTGCTGAAGTTAGATTTGAATAAATGCTGGACAAAGACACTGGACACCATTGGTAATGGTCAAAGACCAGTCTTCACACTTCGTGTATCTCAAGATATGCATACAATAACAAACCTGTGAAAATTTGAACTCAATAATAAAATTGGTCATCGAAGTTGCGAGATTTAATAATGGAAGAAAAAAACACCCTTGCCACAAGACGTTGTGTGCTTTTAGACGCTAGATTTCGGGACCTCAAAATCTAATTCTGTCGTTTCGGAATCAATTCAAGTTATTTTAGTGGAAAATTACTATTATTAATGTTTTCTCCTATCAACAGCTTTCGATATCGAGAATACTTAGGTTTTTTTTTTTCTGTTGTCCTATCCTCAGCAAGTACTCCTGGGCAGTTTTCTCCCTCGGCGGTCTCCTCGGCGGCCTCAGCAACTGTAACCCCAAGCGTGGGCTGTAAGGAAATCCGTAGATTGTTAATAAATCAAGAACCGTCCTTCTGTCCGTTAATATGTTGGGCTGTCTGTCTGTCTGCTTGTCTTTCTGTTCATGTAGCAACAACACGGTGATCGATGATTTGTGAAATTCCTCTTTTGCATGCGCCGCTTTTGCGTTTTTTAGGGATTTTTTTAAGTTTTTAGTTCTGAGTGGTTCGGCAAGATCTGGATCATCTTGTGATTATTCATACAGGGAAGTTACATCTTGAAGACGATTGGTATGAAGGTAAGATGTTAGGGTGAATAAGGCCAGTGTCAAACGCAATTGTGTCCGCCATGCAATACTGTCCGCTCCGGACACTTTTGCATATGCAACCGTGTCCGGGGCTATGCAAAAACCGTCAGGTGGACATGTACATGACTGTACATGTATAGTGCGCGCGTAGTAAGCGAGCGTGCATGCACGCGTATTATGCAGCATGAATATTCACGTATTTTATGATTGCAGCGAATACCCAATGGCCAAACACTTAGCTTGTAAAAAAATGGCGAACGTGTTCCGTCGACCAAGGGCGTTTAAGTACTGCAAGGACGGTTTTGCACGGGGCGGACACAACTGCATGTATGCACACACAAAATGTGTCCGGGCGGACACAATTGCATTATGCAGCAGCGTCCGGGCGGACACGATTGCATATGCAAAACCGTCCGGCGAACATTATTGCATATGCAATAATGTCCTCCGGATAGTATTGCATAGATGACATAATTGCATGCGACACCTGTCTCCAATGGAAATCTGTCCTCTGGAGATTCTGTCCCCCCAATGGGAGACTTTGGAACGCTAGGTGGCAGCAGACTTACCAGGTAAATTTCCATTGTTTACGTAGTTCTGAGCGTGCGCACATAACCGAGAACAATGGATTTTACCTGGTAAGTCTGCTGCCACCAAGCGTCCCAAAAGTCTCCCATTGAAAAGTAACGTGGGCTACAGGAGGATGTTTCAAAAGAGGGCGCTATGAGAAGTAGTTGTGTACACAGTTAACCACTTAATTTTTGGGGGAGGGGCGGGGACAGAATCATTCGGGAACAGAATCTCCTGCCACACCATTATCCGAATAGTTGGCGTCTACAGCTGTTTACGGTTACAGAAGGGTTATGCTTAGGACGTGCAGTACCTCAATGCATGATGATGCGGAAATGTAGCTGTAGTCATAAAGCTGTATAGTCGCCAATTAGTACACAGATAGGAACCTGTCTTGGATTACTAATTTGTGTCGAGAAGTGCCTCTTTTCTTGTAAACTGTTAAAGATGATCACTCAAACTTTGGAAGAGACACCGATCTGATGGGGTTGTTGTCTTGAGCCACAACAAGCTGTGATGATGGTGGAAACTCCATTTTGGGCTTCCTTGGCACTTCGATTTCATCAATGTTTCGGTCGGATTGTCCGTAAAGTCACCTTCTCCCCCAGCCTTGCAATACAGGGGGACGGGAGAATTGGACCGTTGATGGGGCATGCATCAGCCTATGCCAAAAGACCAACCATGGAACACTCAATCAGGGAGTGAGAGGAATAGCACAATACTCGTCGGCATACTACCAACTTCAATCAGGTATAACTCCTTTGGTAACGTAGACTAGACGTGTGGACAACTCGTTGAAAACGGCGAGAGAAACGATTTTCACTCGCCATACTGCTGGGCCCAATTTCATCAATAGCAGGAAGTACTGCGTGACAAACTTCTTTGCTAAGTAAAAATTGAGTGGACACCAGTCACAACAATGCAAACTTAGTTTTTGGCTGGTAACCTGTTTGTGTTAAGCAATACTTTTCTTTGCTTAGCAAGTTTTCGTGCTGACAGGCTTTATGTTCTCATAAGATAGCAGTAGTGTGAGCAGCAGTCCCGCGCAATCCCGTAGTCTTGCGAGATTTGCAAAAGAGCCGTTTCAGACCGCGACAGACATTACGACTTGTCCACAAGTCTATAAAACGACGCGTGTAAAATAAAGTTTTCGTTTATAAGCTAATTAATTAGGCTCTTTAAACAAGTTCAAAGTATATGCAAACATTTTGGTGGCATGCGTCAAAAGAAAACTTTTTCAAGAAATCATGATTTTTTTATATTATTGTTATTAACGAAATTTTTCGTTTTGCAACCTTTTAGGGCAGATCTCCATGAATAAGAATTAAAATACGTAATTTCCGATTTGTTTTCCCGCTCCGTATAGATCGACTGGCGCCTTTTGTTCTTTGTGGATAGGTTCCTCGCATGACGACTGGGGGCTTACTCCATGCACTCAAGCGGCCATGACGCTCGGTGGACTCAAGGAGGATAGAAGCCATTTTCGACGAACAATAGTTTTGAACCTTTGTCGAGACTAAAACCTTATCAAGATCATTCATGCCTTGTACTATTTTATACAGCGATAATCTGTCGTTTTGTCGATCCGATGGACCCATCGGATGAATTGATAGTCTTAGCAACTTATTGACAATGTGAGTTTGGATTAAATAGGCGATTTGATTGGATTTATTAAAATAATTCAGATTTTTATTTCCATGATCAAGCTATTAAATCAAATGCTCCACTTCACAGTGAGGGGGTCCATTAATTTATTTTTTAAATACTTTATAATTCTTAAAGGCAGTGGACACTATTGGTAATTGTCAAAGACTAGCCTTCACAGTTGGTGTATCTCAACATGTGCATAAAATAACAAACCTGAGAAAATTTGAGCTCAATCGGTCATCGAACTTGCGAGATAATAATGAAAGAAAAAAACACCCTTGTCACACAAAGTTGTGTGCGTTTAGATGGTTGATTTCGAGACTTCAAGTTCTAAATCTGAGGTCTCGAAATCAAATTCGTGGAAAGTCACTTCTTTCTCAAAAACTATGGCACTTTAGAGGGAGCCGTTTTTCACAATGTTTTATACCATCAACCTCTCCCATTTACTTGTTACCAAGAAAGGTTTTATGGCAATAATTATTTTTAGTAATTACCAATAGTGTCCACTGCCTTTAAATAGTTTCAGGTATTGTCAAAACATGTCGAGTAGTACAAGTCAAGCGTTTTAAAGGGACACGTTGCCTTGGATCGGTCGAGTTGGTCCATGAAAAGCGTTTGAATCCATTGTTATAACTGGCTGTTTTATACACACAAACATGGCTCAAAATTGCGTTGTTTTCATTTTACTTTGCGAACTAACACGGTCGGCAAAACCATGCAATTTCGAGGCATATTGTAATGTAGATCATTATTTTTTATTCTACTTTTGCGGTTATTATAGGACTATGAAAGAGTAAATAAAGTGAAATCTGCTTTTCCGGTAGCAGAAAAGCAGAAAACAAAATGGAAGTTAATGCACTTTCACAAACGTTCAATATCATTTCCAGGTAGCAAAAAAATAGAAAAGTGCAAACATTTCAACGTTAAATCTGTCTTTTTCTGGCAATTCTGATAGCACTTTTTGGTCTTCATGTGGCGTAACGTATACTATTACGCGTGTGTATACGTCTAGTGGATGATGCGCAGTTATATAAAACAAATAATTGAGTGGCTTTAATTCGTGGAAGGATTATTATCGCTCGGTAAAATTTGGACTGTACCATTTCACTCGGCTTCGCCTCGTGAAATGGAACAGTCCAAATTTTACCTTGCGATATTCCTCCCATTCCACTCTGAGCCACTCAATAATTATTTTTGTATACTATAAAAGGCCGAGTAAAAAACAAAACATGTTTAGCGTCAGGGTTTCTGAAAAAGAAAAAAAAAGTTTTTTTATTAATTTATTATTATACCTTTTTAAGAAAAATATTTTGCTCAAAAGAAAAGGTGGGAAAAGTGGCCTCTGAAGGAAGTGGGCGGGGCGGTAAACATGTTTCTTCTTAAAATTTACTTGCCATTATAATGTCATGGAAATAATATTGTAAATAATTTTAGTTATGCGAAATGAAATTACAATAATATTTGACTTTTGAAATTGATCATGGTTTGTTATAAGTTCAATTTTGTTTACAATAAAAACATGACTTTTTTATGAATGAAACATTAATGTCAATAACTGTTTATTAGTAATTTCATAGTTCGTCCTCTGCTAAAAAAAACATGAATTTAACGCTTTAATTAGACGTGTAGTTTTAACTTGGAAACGAGAGAGGGCGGAGGAAATGGGCTGTTGCTGACGACATGTGTGTTTTGTAGTTTTCTTAACCCTGTCCCAATAATTAAAAACTAAAAGACAAACAAAAAATACCAGTTGATCGCCCCCCCCCCCCAACCACTCCCTCATCCTTTTTTTTTTTTGAGGCCGCATCCTTTTTGTACTTATTTTACGTTTTGTTTGTTAAAAAGACACATTTACTGATGAGTAGATTTCTCAATAAACTTACTTATCTTTGAAGAACAAACATTAGTAAGCGATGACTGAAGAATATTGGTATAGCAGTTTGAATAAAAAAAACAGTGGTGGCCACCTTTAAACTAAAAAAAATAAAAAGGCCCCCATCCACTCCTCTAATCCCGGACGATCAACTGGTGTTTTTTGTTGTTTTTTGTTGTTGTTGTTGTTGTTGTTGTTGTTGTTGTTGTTGTTGTTGTTGTTGTTGTTGTTTTTTTCCACTTGACCTAAGCAAGTTCCCAAGTGATCCCACAAAGTAGACTAAAAACATCTAAAGCCAAGGACCAAAGATCATCTGTTGAAAACACGAAGCAGGAATTTAAAAAAAAGCGTGTTCAAAACACCAGCAGTAACATAATGAGCCCATTATTTAATTATGCACAAAAAAACTTGCTTGGCACCCAATTCTAACAGTAGAAACAGTTTACCAGCCCAATTAAAACAATTATTGTAATCGACCCGACATTTTGGCTAAAATCTGTGTTCAAAAATAGAGAACCAGGAGTGCTAGAATTAAAAAAAAAACTTGTGTGCTGAACTGCTTGACACAATAGTAGTAGTTCTTTGCTGAGCAAATAATTACATTTTTTTTAGTCGGGTAAAAAAATAATGTCGGGTCGGGACGATCACAATAATAGTGTCAAATCAAGTCACCATCTAGATGAAGTATTCAGAAAAACTGAGGGAAAGGAAGACAATTATTTGTTAATAATTTGTTTTTGCATTGCCTATAATATTATTCTTCAGAATATTCTCGGTTTCATGAATTCGGGCGGGGGGGGGGGGGGGGGGGGGCTTGCACTGTTCAGTCCGACTCACTGGAGGGCGCTATAACCAATCACCGGTAACTAGTTGCTGCTTGAGTTTTGTGCTCATGAATCGAATCTCCACACACACACAGGCCGTCCGTGGACGATTTTAACTGCCTGTGTTTTTCCACGCAAAAAAAAATGTGCAATTTATACAACCAGTAACTCAATTTACTCTTCCAAAGATATGGTAACTGTGAGACAGTGTAGTGGTACGACGTTCCATGTAAGTAGTATTGTCTTTTCCACCCAATTCTAAGAGTTTTTTAATATTTTCTGTGCTTCGAGTAGTTACTACGGACCGGGTTAAACTGTTTGTTTTTTGTTTGGGCGGGGTCGTTCAGTTCAGTACCACACTGTGCAACATGTATTTACCATGAGTACTGAACGTTGTTTGCTAATGCTAGTATTTTGATATGTTTGGCGCTATACAAAGTTGTAGAATTCTTTGAACATCCATGGATGAGTGTTTACAATTGGTGTTTTTGTTTCCATGTCGAATGTTCATTTACCGTCCTTTATTTAGGCAGGATAGGCTTAGCTAAGGCTTAGTGAATTGTCTAGAATTTAATTAAATTTATAAATGGAGTCAGACAGTTCATTGACCTGTCTGCTGATATAAAAATATGGTATGATTGATGGATGATGAACTGAGACCCTGCTCTACTTTCCGGATCACGCCACCACTTTTCACCCATGGCCATTTGTACACAAAACGTAAAAATATGTAAAAAGGATATCTCATTCTCATTGAGGTTAATTAGATACTTTATATTATTATTTCAAATCGATGAAAAAGTGGTGGCGCCATACGTAAACTTTCCCTTTCCGGAAAAGTTTCCGTATGGCGCCACCACTTTTTCATTCGATATAAAATAATATAGTATCTAATTTACCTCGATGAGATATCCCTTTATGTAAAAATTTGTGAAAAAGTGGTGGCGCCATTTGTCAAACTTTCCCATTTCCCTTTGTGTTTCTATCTTCTTGTGGTTTTGGTCAAACCAGTCCCTTCCCTTCACCCCCCCACCCTTTTGTCTTCCTATTCATTGTCTACCCCTGCTTTTTCTGCATGATTTCTGACTCCATTCATGTATTTCCACTTCACTGCTTATTTTATGTTAGACTTAGCTACTGCTAGAACTATGCGGTTTTGATTCGCTATATTGTCTCCCCGTAACCTCATAGTCATAGACGTACATCTCTCACGAAAATAACGAGTCTGCTTTTTTCCGGTTCTTTTATAACAAAAAATTTTAATTTTGGCAATGCAAATCTTTTGTTTTCTTTGTTTATTCATCTCGCCAAAATTAGGCTCTGTGTCCTTTGAACTCTCATTGGCCCTGGGGGCTACAGAAAATCCACTCCGCAATCTCAAAAATTTTTAAAAATGATAAATTCTTACCGTAACTCAGTCCCCTACTTCTCCGTTTTACCACTACTACACTACAAATGTCGATTGTCCCCGACCATGCGCGTATTTTTTCCCACAGGACAAACGTGGAGAATTATCTGCACACATTCGTCCTGGAAAAAAAAAATACCTGATCCGTAGTTTGTGTAAAAAACATATTATGGACATGTGTCTGGGAACACACTCTTCGTGGTTCCCAGACGCGTGTTGATAGGCCTACCACCTTACAGGTATGTTAAAAAGTTGTGAAAGTACAAAAAAACACAAAGAAATGCAAGAAAATAAAACTGGGTTTTATGTTAAGTTGTTTATTTTCAATGATTAACCACTTTCGGATGTAACTTATCAGGAAGGAAGTTTCCAAAATAAAATGCAATATATTTCAGCATTTATTTATTTTTTTTTTTCCCATTTTTTTTTCACCCTTATTGGCTTGTTTGGGCTTGTTTGGGCATGTTTCTCCACTGGTATCAAAATAAATCATTTTTCCTGATCGCATCACGTACATGTCAGCACAAATGGCTGTGCCTTTGTTTAGCGCCAAGGTCGAACGTGTGTACAATCTATTTTATGTTTTCCAAAAGGGCCACTATCGTAATCTGTTTTATGTACGGTACTCAGAAAGAGTGTCATCAACAGTACATTATATGACTCATAGATTTTGTTTGTTTGTTTGTTTGTTTGTTTGTTTGTTTGTTTGTTTGAATGATCTTCACATCAAGGGAACTCGGCAAACTCCTACAAGGGATATAAACACCAAGCTGGCAACAGCCAATCTCTCTCTTACAAACATTGGTTTAACTTCTATGATTATGAATTACACAAATCAAGAAACTGTGATTCATTAACGAGACGACAATATTCATTCTAGTCAGTGTGAAATCAGAGGTTAGCTTTGGGGATTCGAACCCACAACCTTGTGATTGCAAGTCCTACAGTCCAACCACTTGACCACGGTGACTTAATGATATACTGTCGGCCTACTTGCACAAGACGGCATTATCACACAATAATTACTAAAATAACTATTTTCCAAGAACACCCAAAACAGTAAGTTACATTTTGTTTTGTGAGAAAGCCTTGTTAATATTTTAATAATATAGGTTGTTTATTTCATGTTGTATCCAAGGCTACCCCTTTTTACAGTCTCGGTTATTGTTGTGGGGGAAAAAATGTAATAAATATTATCCAACCTTTGCTTGAATCTTTAATATTTCATTTCGCAACGACTAAAAATAATGAAGACAGGTGCATCTTTGCAAATTTTCAAGCCAAGTTTCTAATGCACAGACTCTAATATAAGAACTGTACAGCGTATGTTTGTCAATTGTCCAACACCCCAAGAACCACATCCATACCATTGAGTCACTGTCAACAGACATGACAGATTGTTTTAAATGTAAAGTAAGCTTTACTTTGTAAATCATCAATCATGAGGAAAGATTTTGTTTGTTTAGTCCGCTGTTACCAAGTGAACTTGTATTGAGCTAAACTGTAGGGCCTATTGCAGCGTGTCCTGATCAAACAATACACATGGCATATGGTTCAGGCTATGGCTTATGGGTCCCTACAATCATAATACAGTACATGAATACAGTCCCTACCTGATTGAGTGGGTTTTCCAATTGGGGTTCAGCGCTTGAAATTAACGCTGGAGGGCAGTGATTTTAGAGTTAATAATAATAATAATAATATCAAAGTCTTATTTATAGCGCACGTATCTACCAGACAAGGTACTCAAGGCGCTGAGTATAGAATACAAACTTCCAGAAAGATAGGTTAAATTGCAGTGATGAATTCTGAGACTCAATTATTTAGCACCTTATAAGGGTTAACAAGGTGCTACAGCCAGGAACACTGAGACAAACCCCTTCTTTTTTCGATGAGGGCACTGGGTTCTTTTCTATGCGTTAAACAACACTTGGGATCAATGGCTTTACATCCCAATTTACCTCGACTTCGTCTTGGTAAAATTCTCAAGAACCAGGCCTCGTTGGGATTAAACCGCTAGTTTGATTCACCACACATTGATTCCCTTATTATAGTTAGAAGTGCATTGAAGCTCTTCATGAAGAATTATTTTTTGTTTTTTTGTTTTTTTTTAAATCTGTTTTCTTTTTGCAGTTCCTCATTAGATGACAGTCAGTTGATAAGTGGAAAGATGAAAATCTCCATCGGTTACCGAGATGACAACCAGCCGCCCGGCCTACGCGCTGAAGAGGTGCCTCTCCAGTTCAGGGAGCCGTACGTGGAGGTCGGCTACCGGAAGCCCTACCAGCCTCTCACCTTCTACCTTAAGAGCTTCTTCCAGATTCACAACGAAAGCCTAAATGTGTGGACCCACGCCATCGCCTGCATCGCAATCGTATTCCAAGGAATCCGTTTGTGCTCCATGATCGACATGGAGAGGGATCCGTACGCTCCAATGTTCCGGATGTTCCTGATCAGCAGCGTGACGTACCTGTTCCTCAGTGCATGCGCACACTTGTTCCAGTCCATCAACGAGATCGGCCACCACGTGTGTTTCTTCATCGACTACATGGGAGTCAGCATCTACTGTTTCGCCGCCGGGATGGCTCAAGTTCATTTCTGCTCTCTGCCCTGGGTCTACAACCTCCTCCAGGGGTTTTACGTACCGCTGCATTGGCTGCTGTCGTTCCTCGTCTGTTTCTGCTGTAGTTACTCAAAGTATCGCTACAAGCGTCCGTACCCCTTTGCCCGAAAAGTCTGGCAAATGTCGTCGGTCGCGGCGGGGTACATCGTCGCCATTCTACCTATCTTTACGCGTCTTCTCTTCCAGGGTTTCTCGATTTTTCATGATATCGCGATGTTTTACCACGTAATCCAGGTCGCCTGTTTTCTGATTGGATCATTCTTCTTCGCCGCGCCCTTCCCGCAGAAGTTCTCGCCTGGTAACTTTGACATCGTCGGTCATGGCCATCAGCTCTTTCATATTTTCATGGCGCTGGTGTCGTACACGGAAGCAGAGGCTGTGTATCGAGATTACATCGACCGGAGGAACGTCTACTCAAGTCTTTTTACCCCCACACCGTCACTTGTGTATGGTTATTTTGTTCTACTTGTGGTCGCTAATTTCACCGTTGTTATTGTATTAGGACATAAAGTTAAGGCTAGGTTAGACAGGGAAAAAGAAGAATGAAAACTGGCCAAGTTGAATGGGAAAATGGTTTCCACAATGTAAGCAAAAAGATTACGCTAAGCACATGTCTGAAAACAAAACAACAGCGAGGGCCTTATTTCATAAAGAGATGCTTTTAAGCATGAAACATCTTCTGCTTACAGGAAAATGATTTCCACATTATCATCTACTGACTAACATGTAAGCAAGAAGATTGTGCTAAGCGTGTCTGATATGAAAACAAAACAAAATCCAGGGCCTTATTGCACAGAGATGCTTTTAAGCATAAAACAATTCTCTGCTTAGTAAAATAAGCAGGAAGGCAGACATGTGAAATTGTGGAATTCATTTTTTTCTTTCACTTTAGCATTTTTTTATTATTCAAGTTATTATTGTACATGTATGTAGAATGTACAATATGCATTCACCATGCATATAGTCCTTGTAATAATTACCATCGACTGGTTTGACATTTAATTATGTGAGATCATTAGCAGTACTGCATTGCATCAGGCCAGACCTATCAATCTTAAAGTTGTGAGAGTAAAAACAAATGTTGGTTGGATTTTGTCAGCAAGATGATAATTTCCTAGCGCAGTTTAATATAATAGTGAAAGCTTTAAGGTTCTTGTACTATAATAAATAAGTGCAATTCTTTTGACGCAGCGAGTTACATACATGCAGGGAAATTTACGACACAGGGACATAAGAGATATCCTGCACGCACTTTTTATTACAAAATAAAAAATTGTAACTAACGTAGGGTGCGTCGTGCATAAAGCTGTGTTTTGTCTCGGGCCAATAATATTATCTAGACAAGAAGGCTGCCTTAGCCTAATCAGCAAAACTAACTCTGGAAAAAAAATTGTGTTTTGTCATATTTTTTTTGTATCAAAACAACGATCACCGTTATCAATATATTACCTTGGAGAAATTTTGTTTTGACTGCAGCCTCTACATGAATGGTTAATTATGTGAAAATGTACAATGTACAGTGTATGTGGACAGTTTTTGTTCTTAAATACGATTGTCCAAGCTTGTATCAATGCTTTAAGGTCCGGACTGGAACTCTCAGTATGCTGATCGGAAATAACACCAGGGCCAAATTTCATAGAATCGCTTCTAAATGCGAAAAATATTCCTTTTAAAAACAATTGTGTTCTAAGGAGAAATTTAGTATTTTATCAGTTCCATTTGTACACGCGACATGATACAATGTAGTTTGGCTGGTAACCTTATTCTGGTAAGCATAGTTTTGTTGTCCTGAGCTACTCTTTAGTAGGATTTGAAACTTGGGAGGTTTGCGGTAACCCCATGTGAACACCATGTGAATATCTCTTTTTGAGTAGTTTTGGTTCTGCAAAGAACAGTTGGTTAACGGCTCTAATTTTTGTGCTTTCAAAGCAACTCAGTAACTCAGAGCCTAAGTCTAGTGCGCTAGACCACTCGGCCACGACACGACACGCCACTGGAGGTTCCACGCCTATGCCATCTCACCATCCACACATAATTATGTTAACCAACTATTTCTTACTTGGCAGTTGTGCGATGAAATTTAACCAAAGGTGTTTGCCTAGTGTTAGATATAAGTGTCAGATCAAACACTTTGTCATGAAGTCTCTCCGACAGACAAACCATGTAAATGAGAAATGTTAATTTTCCCCATTTGCTATCACCTTGAAAATATCATTTAAAGGCATTGGACACTATTGGTAATTACTCAAAATAATTGTTGGCATACAAATTTACTTGGTAACGAGCACTGGAGAGCTGGTGATCAGTTGATAGTAAAAGTACATTGTGAGAAACGGCTCCCTCTGAAGTAACATAGTTTTTGAGAAAGTAAGTAGTTTCTCATGCAACTACTTGGGCACACTCCATGGCTGTTTAGGAGTTATCCCTTTACATCGTTGCACTGAATTTCCTTTACTTTAGCCACGGGCTGTTTGTGTAGTAAAAGCTTAGTGATATCAGTCATTTGTATGTGCTCACTAGCACTAGCAGTGTTCTACTCTTGACTTGTTTATCGGCAATCCCGCTGTAAACTTGTATCTGCAGGATGGAAACTAATGGCTGCCTAGTAACCCTAAATTGTCTCGCAGGAAATCAGTCGCGGTCACCAGCTGTTCCTTGTAGACACGATACATTTGTCGTTGCTTCGTAACAAAGCATGTTTTTTTGTGTTACTTATGAATTCATATACCATGATCAGTCAAAGTTCCATGAACATGTTTGTTTGAGTATAGGCTATGCTTGACTGCTTGCCGCGCTTGACTGATGAATTATTCTAAACCTAAAAATGGTGAATGATGTATTACTTCATGTTGCTGAGGTTTTGGGTATTGGGGTTTTCATCATGAAATACTTCACTGCATAATGGTTGTCTGAATTTGCATTATACATTAATACAGAGATTTGTTTCATCATTTTGGTACTTCAGATTCCCACTGCTTGTACGTATTTAACATAGTGCACAAGACGCCTGTTCATATGTTTTGATTTGTGTCGGAATTTGAAAAATGTCTTTAATTGCTGTCACAGTGTGTTGAGTTACTCTCCGGTATGAGGAAGTTGCACAGGGGGATGTTTTTCATTTCCAGTGGAGATTCACAAAATGAAAATCATAGAAAAATTAAATTGGCAAAAAACTTATCTTGGCAAAAAATAGGTTACCAGCCTGAGCCAGAACATCATACATAATAATAATAATAATAATAATAATAATAATAAGATTTATAACGCGCACGTATTCACCCTGACCTGGGTGTTCAAGACACAGAAACCATTGCTGCGACTGGTACCCCGGTGGAAACTTGCTTAGCTGAGAAATTTGCTATAAAGCAGAATGTTCTGCTCGAACAGCGATATGAAAATTGGCCCTGGGCTGGACGACTGCACAACTTATAAATATTTGTCATTAAAAAAGTGAATGCATAGTTCTAATGCAAACGCAGTCACCTTTATTCCACACACACACACACACAGAGCAAACCAATTCCACATGAAAAAATAAAAATGAGTTAAATCCTTCAGGCTATGTGCGAGCCATTCTCAATCCCTTGAAGTGATTTCACGGGATTTTCATTTCTATATTCCAGAAATAATGTTCTCAATGAATGGTTTACTCCTGTATTTTATTTAAAGACACTGATCACTATTGGTAATTTATTGTCAAAGGAAAGACTAGTCTTCTCACTTTGTGTATCTCAACATCTATATGCATAAAATAACAAACCTGTGAAAATTTCATCTCAATTGCGAGTAATAATGAAAGAAAAAACACCCTTGTCATGCGAAGTTGTGTGCTTTCAGATGCTTGATTTTGAGACTTCAAAATCTAATTCTGAGGTCTCAGAATCAAATTCGTAGAGTTTATTTCTCAAAAACTACATTACTTCAGAGGGAGCCGCTTCTCACAATGTTTTATACTATCAACCACTCCCCATTACTCGTTACTAAGTAAGGTTTTACGCTTATAATATTTTTGAGTAATTACAAATAGTGTCCCCTGCATTTAACAGATGCTGCTGTTTGCTGAACCCTGTCTTTTAAAACGGACGGCCTTCTTGGAGTTACTTACCCCTGGGAAAATAATGTAATCTAAACGGCCAAATCACAAAAATCTAATTATAGAAGAAAAAGAAGAAAAAAACAATACCCGGGAACCATCACCTCTGAAGTTTAGTTTTCATGTTTTTATTTTTGTTGCAAGGTCTGTTGGTTCATTAATACTAGAGTAGTTTTCTTTGCAGGTATTGTGTCTATAAATCAGCATTAAATTGACAAAACCAAACAACTCTACCTTTGACATAGTGTAAAATCTACGCACTTTCTTTTGAGCGAACCTTTTTTTTTAATTGTCTGTAGCAAGTCCTTTTAAACCCAACATCCTGAGTTCCGTAAAATATTCAGAAACTGTGACTTGTTTTTGAATTCAAATCTCTATTTAAAAAGCGCCCGAAATGGTTTAGAAATGGTGTGTACACACATCACAATGTCAGTGCTTCATTTGTAATGTAAATTATACAAGTGCCAAGTTCACTGTAGTACCCTCAAATATTATAGAACCATCGACAAATTCCGAAAGATTCTGAAAACCCCTGAAGTCTTTTTTGTTAAAAGATTTGAGAAATCCATGTAAAAAATCGCCTGTACATTGTTAAAGTGCAAAATTCACTCTCTGTAGTACCTTCAAATATCAAATAAATAAAAATATAAAAAAACCTGAAATCTATTTTGTTAAAAGATTTGAGCAATCCAAGTCTTAAATCCGAAATTTGCTGACTAATGTGGCATTGTTTGTCTGCGTGCGGTTCACATGTACGTGTATCAATTATCGTCTACTCTGCTCCTAATACTACTGATTGAACGATGAAGCGTGCATCCATATCTAGGCACAAGAGAAATAATTGAATTTGCAGACAGTGTAAGTAAATCAGGCACGATAAATCACTCTACACTCTACACACAGTTGGTTTTTCAATAGAAGCGTACACACTGAACCATCTAATAGCAGGATACGTATGTCTTTGTATTTTTAGATATTATTGAGATTATTAGATGAGATATAATGTCAAAGTTAATTTTCTTTCGAGAAGAATGTATAAGATATTAAATTATTGCGTATATTTTTTTGTGAGTAAGGAAAGAATTAACTAATTTATTTGTAGTCGTAACGGTATTTGAAGTAGTACTTTCACAGCTTATTGAGTCAAGATCTTTACCACATACATCAGCCATCTTGTTTGCTTCCCATAGGAATGTACACAAACCAAAGTGAGGCTGGGAGGGATTTTGTTTAGTCTGTTCCCATTTGTGTGCATGCTTATGGTACCTCCTGATTGTGTTGTGTATACAGGGAGCTTGACTTTGATGGACACAGTGTGAGTTAACTCGGCTGTAAACTAAAAAATAGTACTTTTCAGTTGGAGCAGTGGCGGAGCCCGACTACTTCAGCCATGTCTGAATTGGCGGCTTTGGCTATGTATGGCTATGGCTGTTCCTATGGCTGATGCTAAAGGCATTTTATGCTTCAAAACAAAGTGACCTAGCCGCAGTCACCAATTCAAAGGCAGCCAGAAACAGCTTTTTGGCTGTGGCTACAAAACAACATACTAATGAAGAGAGTGGTTTATTCATGTTGCAGTAGTGCTGGCCTCTAGTGCATAATCCGACTGAAATAATCAAAGTATAATTTATAAAGATTGTCTGCCCACTGAAATTATGGAAACTATGGTCAGTTATCGCTGAAACTGAAAAAAAAAAATGTGATAAAAATACTCTCCCGAAATAAGACAAAGAAAGCAACTGAATTAAAGAAAAAACTTTAATTTATTGTATAAATATAAATTGTATTTGGATAATATTACACATTTTCAATGCTACGATTATGATGATAATATTAATAACCATCTATTTTTGTTAATTTAGTGGTGATGGTTCTTTGAAAATATATAAATTCATGGTGTGAATTTTAGATTTCTTCTCTTAGTGCTAGTGTTAAGTGTGTTTAGAAATTTAGTGCAATTGTGTTTTGAGTCGGGAGTGCGAATCGTTTTGCAGTCACTTTCGTAGCTTTCTTTAGAGTTCAGAGCAAAAAAAAATGCAGATATAACCTATGGGAAGAAATTGATTGTAGAATTTAAAATAAGATGGTGGTTTTGTAACATCAGGCAGAAAGCATTGTGTGTCATTTTGAAGGGCTTTGCAGAGGAGCCAACTTCTGTAAGCAAATTGTCATATTATTTGCTCAATTGGGACGCCCACGTTTGGGTTGAACACCCATGTGTGACAAAAACAAAATAGCATCTTGGCTAGATTTTTCAAACTAATTTGGTGAAATTTTGAACCAAATCCTTGTTTGATTTGACTCATATTTAAATGACTTTTTGGTATAATTCATATCCTCATTTGACATGTACAAAAGATTTAATTGTCCTATTTTCTGTAAGTTTAGGGTTTTTGATACTGATAACTTAATCGATCATACAGGTGTGAAAGGAATAGGGGTGGAGGTTGAGGTACATGTATAAAATGTGATAGTTACATGTACTGCTGCGAATGGACTGGTTGTGGGAGGAGGTTGAAGTACAGTGTGATGAATGACACGTACTGCTGACGTCCCCTCCCCTTCCCCATCCTTCATCCCATATTTTATAGGATTACACTTGGTAACTATCCAAAGTAGAAAAAGGGAACTACTTTCAAGCAGCTTTACATCCAGCCGAATTGATTTGATGTGCAAACGCAATTATCATCGTGGTGTTTGTATAATTGACAATCATATTTTGGCCAAAAGCTTGCAATGTGGTTAAAATTCCATTGTTGTCGCTTCTATTGTGAGTCTGCATGTAATGCCCTTAAGTGGCAAGTAAAGGTTAGTTTTCTACGCAAAGACAAGTTTGACGCATTTTTTTAAAAGCAAATACATACAGATACTTGTAGCTTTTCTATTTTTTATTTCTATTTTTGTTAAAGGTGTCCCAGTAAATGTCAGAGGATCATGAGTGGGAAACAAAATGTCTGTGAATAGTAAAGGCCCGGTCACACAGGCCCTGATAACGAGAACGAAAACAAGAACGATCAAAATGCATGCCCTCGATTGGTTGAACGAGCGTGGGTGAATTCTGCGTGGAGCATTTCAACCAATAGGATGTGTTTCTTTGCGTCGTTGTTGTTATTGTTTTTTGTTACTGCTCCAGTGTAACTTGGCCTTAAGTCTGGTTTAATCACTTAAAAAATAATGAAGATACATCATTATAGAGCCAACAGGAAACATCAATCAAGATATTGTCAGTTCTTTGAAGGTCAAAAAGAGTTTTCAATACTTTCTTTCTACTTGCCTCTTCAATCTTATCAGGCCTGTTTTCTGTTAAATTCAAAAGTTATGTCAGTATTATAGTTTCCCATTATGTTTAACGACTCAAGACTATTAATGATCCTCTGATATTTTAATATCTCATTGACCTTTATAGAAGGTATATACATCATGTAGTTAAAAGTGTAAAATGTTAAGATGTGACTATTCGTGTCTGGATATTTGATGTTATATTCTTTATACTTAAAGATGAAAGCCTTCTGAAAAAAATAATATGCAATTTGTAAAAAAAATTATAATAATAGCATCCACAGCGCTTGAATGTTATTTTGCCTTTGTAAGACTTTTTGTTACAAAACATCAGGCCACTATTCTTTTGCATTTATTGTGGTTCGGTTGGATGGTAAGCATTTTGCCACAGCTAATTCTATTTTCTCACTATTTTGTCAAACACGTTACTTGTTATCTTTTTTGTGACAAAAATGAATCATCACACATGCAGATTGTATTTTAAGTGTGGGTAGAAGCTCTCTGGAATAGACCTTTATCATGGTTCAGCCATCTTGAATTTTTGTTTCAAATTGGTATCAATGTAATCAAACCGAGGCTGAAAGAACAACATAGTCTGGTTCCTATTCTCAAAATGATTATGCAATTGTTATTCGATACAAGGAACATGACCAAGATGGAGACAGCCTGATTGAGGTCTATTGACCTTACTCATTTACATAAACATTCAAAAACATAACTTTTGTTACCTTATATTTTATTTTGAAACAGTGATATAAACATAAAATACATCAGTATGTACATTTTGTCAAGTCAGGTGTATATTTTAGTAAAAATTTAAGTTGATCTTAGTATATCAAAAGGTAGTTTTATTTTGTTTATCCTTTGTTTTCTTCAACTATAGTAGGCATAAACAACTTGTGAAATTTATGAAGTTTTTACAAAATTTGAAAGAATCCTTTACACTCCAGACACTTTCCTTGAAGTCATTTGGGTTCCCCTGAATGTTATTGCTGATAACTTTGTACTTGGGACACATTAAGTTATGTGATTGTTTAAAGTGTGTGTACTTGTTGTGTCACTTGGGTTTGTATAATTGTGTGTCTAATAAAACAGATTTCAAGTTGAATGCTGTGATAAATTTGTGTTACTTTGTACTATGTGTTGCTTTTTTATACGACTGTTTTGTGTTTGATTGTATTCAGACATGCAATGTTTTAGATAGTCAGCTATTTACCTTTTGTTGGCGTTTATAGAATAGCGCCATAGAAAACTGAAGGGTGAAAAAAAAACATTGGAAATGTTATCATGGTCGTTTTAGCTTTCACAGTCTAACAAAATAGCATTGTTTTTCGTTTCCGGATAATAATTCAAACATAGGGCGCTTGGAGTTACAACAAAGAGTTCAAAGTTTAGACCTAGACAAAAGGCTAAGTGCATTCATTTTAAACTTACTATATAGTTAAATAGTACTTGAAAGCAGATAACAATGTTTTTGTAGTTTCCATTTAATAACACACATTCCTGAGAGGTCATACAAAAAGAAAAATTACCTCCCGAGATTTTAGTCGTACAAATTCTATATTTTGCGTTACTTTTATACAAAGTAGGCTAGTCTTATGTTCAGGCCTGTAATGATTCGTTGTTGACGGAAGGTCAAGCACCAAGTCATTTTCTCTTCGGTAAAGGGCACCCTATGAGGAATTTGTACTAGAACATTTCATGGGCACCAAGGCGATGACCAGGGGGCATCGAGGCATTTACCTTTATTGTCTACGTGATGTATGAAAGATAAACATTGGACAAGAATAATTTTAGATTGCATTATATCTTTACATCTTCCCAAAATAATCAATCAAGTTGGCAAACTCGTTACTTGTGTCTGTATTTTTTTTTTTTTTTTTTTTTAACGAAATCGTGGCGCAGAAGTATTTTCAATCAACATTTTTGAGACTGCATCTGCTCGGAGGTTTTTATGAAATTAGCCCCGTAAGACTTCACGATCGAATGGCGCCTCTTCCTGTCATTAGGAATTCATAACCTCGGTGTAGCAAGTTCACATGTAATGATGATCAATCGAAAAAGGGAAGTTCTGGAAATCAATTCAGTTTTAAAGGCACTGGCCACGGTTTGGTTAATAATGATATTATCAAAAAACAGTTGGTGTTCCAACATAGTACGCATTAAAACGATGAACATTAATTTTGCTATATTGGTCATCGAAGTTGCAAGTGAATAACGAAAGATAAACACATAATGTTGCAAAAATTGTGTTTGCTTTCCCCCCAATTATAAGAAGCGTTCGTTACCGCGGTAACGCTTCTCAGATTGTACTTTTTGGTACCACCGTGCCTCCTGCGGTGGACAATAATTTATTATTCGCTCTGGATTTTTCGGCGATTTCCCAAAAATGAAATGATTTTTTTTCTTCACATTTTAATATTTTTATTGTATACAACTAGAGTTATTTAGGATATTATTATAACGATCGAACGGTTTCAAAAACCAAGGGTATAGTTTGGCTCCAACCCCTCCTCTATGTTGAATAGTGTCGACAATCATCCGTGTACGATCTTCGCAGCGCTGGGAACTATTTCCGGGAAATTGTATCACTTTACCAGTTTACAGAATCGCTCTCGATTAATACTCCCATAGGCCCATATGTCTTACGGTTGCGTGATGCATTGTCAAAATTAACCATTGGCGCCTTTATGGAGTCAGACGGTGGCAGAGTGCTCAGCAGCTGGAGATACGGGGGCGCGAAGGCCGTGTCCGAAACGGCGACTTCGGCTACAGCTACGGCTAGATCGCGCGCGTCTGCCTATTCTTCAACACTCAATCTGGTAGACGCGCTGATCTATACGTAGCCGGCTGTAGCCGAAGTCGTCGTTTCGGACACGGCCTAATTAGAGATTGCAGCAGTCACCATGATGGATGGATGGATGGATGTCTGTTTGGCAAATATTATTTGAAAAGCACTTCGACAGAACCAAAAATTGCCTGGGGGGTGGGGCGGGGGGCGGTGCGGTACTTTGACAATCCCTGGCCAATAAAAAAAACCGCACATGCCACACCCATCTATCTACCAGCACCTTGGTGGTAGCCCGCCCCCTTGAGTCCTTCTGAAAATCCAACCTCAAATTTTAGTTTACCACGCGCCGTTAGGACCAATGAACCAACACAATGCAGTACGACCATGGTCCGCAACAGCAGTAGGAAAAGAAACCCAAATACAATCCTCCAACAACATGGCGTCGAATGGGAAAGGCGATTCAATGGAAACTTCTGCAAAGCTTTTTTACCCCAACCCTGACATTCAAAATGGGGCCCATGTTCGCTCCATGGAACAATACCGTGAGATGCACAAGCAATCCATCGAACAACCTGACGTATTTTGGGGCGAGATAGCCGAGCAATTTCACTTCGAGAAGCCGCCGACCGAGGGGAAGTTTTTGGAGTACAACTTCAACGTCAAAAACGGGCCGGTGTTTATCAAATGGATGCAGGGCGCCACCACTAATGTTTGCTATAATGTTTTGGACAGACATGTTAAAGATGGCAAGGGTAACAAGATTGCTTTTTATTGGTAGGTATACAGGTATAACCTGCTGACATTCTGCATCCGATATCCGCACCTCTTTGAGGATCTCCCTTCATTGATTTAGGTTGGGTCAAATCATGGAGGTAGGATTCTACCTCCATGGTCAAATTAATTACATACCCAGCAGAATGTAAAATTGGGCTGGGCTGGGGGGGGGGGGGGGGGGGAGGCGTTAAAATTCATTCAGCTGTCACATCATCATCATCATCATGATTCATGGGCAATCAATCAATCTTAAAGAATGTCCCTACTGACAGTGACACCTCTCATACTCTACTACCTAGCTAGGGATAGGACTATTATTATTATGAAATTTGTTGGAGACTTACTATCCTGACGATAGCTGGACCATCCATAAGGTTTATCGCGAATAGCAAAATATCAAGAGAGGGCGCTGTTGAACCCACACAAAGGTATAGGCGTTGCGTGCGCGAGTTGTAGAAACTGCATAGAAACCGCCCCATATTCCTTCCCACAATGCATTGCATTTCTGAATCGCGATAAACCTTATTTTTTATTGGAGGATGCGAACCTCAGTCAGCATATTTAGTTCTAGAATCTAGGTATAGGACAACTGTATGTTTGATGTGACCTACAACAAAAATGAAATCTAATTTTTGTATGAATTTTTCATTATTTACAAGTAACATCATTTCATTTTTTCGTAACATTCTGACGCCACAAACGAGTCAAAATTTGTTTTAAAAAAATGCACTACCCTCTGTGTTAGTTCATACATGTATTAAAATTGGCCGTGAGCCAAATCACTTTGATAACAATGCATGAAGCAATAACTATTGTGTGGCAAAGATGGTTATTTCCAGTATGTAAAAACACACTCATGGCCATGGGGTGCAGTCATTTTACAGTAGAAGTAACCTGTATCAGTTCTACTATGGAGGTAGAAATAGAAGGAGTTGGAACGAAGCAGGGATCAAAGGTTCAATGTCTAGTGCCGCAGTCGTAAAATCAGCGGGAGTAAACATCAGCCACTAATCCCATTAGCGCCTCTGGCCGGTCGCGCCCCGGCCGGGCCCAAACACTCACCTCCATGGTTCTACAAAGCACAACAAATTCAGATCTCAGTGGCCCAATTTCATTGAGCTGCTCAGGCAGAAAATATTGCTTAACAACTTTCTGCTAAGCAGAAATGAGCAGGACACCAGTCACAAATTCTACTTGTGGCACATGGTTTGGCTGGTGACCTTATTCTTGTAAGCTAAGGCAGACCTTTTTGCAGCAGCTGTTTGAAACTTGGCCCTAGTGTGATTATGAATTCAATAGACCTAAAGTGCTGCAGAAAACCCATTCAGAATTCATTCAACTATAACAATGGGGAACACAAGCAAAATTAAATTCCGAACAGGAACGGGGGGCCATGTATACACTAAGGAGGCTGTATGAAGTGTCGTGGTCGATCGGCTTGGTTACATTTCTGGGTTACAATTTGTATTTCATTTATTTATTTATTTTCTTATTTAGATACGACTCTTTTTTTATTTTATTTTTATTTATTTATTTATTTATCAATTTAATGCCAGTCCTACCATGGAGGAAATTCACTATGCATACATTATTACTTTTAATACATACGATGTTGATGAAATTTGTCCTTTCTTTTTCTTCCTATGGGGCAGGGGGGGGGGGGGGGTTCCATTCTATTGTACCATCTCTCAAACTTAATTTGAAAAAACTTTTTCTGAATCAACTATTTTATTTTTTTTAACTTTTTGGATTAGGCAAGGGAACGACCCAAATGACACAGCAAAGATCACCTATGGACAACTTCTTAAAGAA
Source organism: Asterias rubens (assembly GCF_902459465.1). Lineage (NCBI taxonomy): Eukaryota > Metazoa > Echinodermata > Asteroidea > Forcipulatida > Asteriidae > Asterias > Asterias rubens. Next base: position 8,709,602 of record NC_047082.1, read on the forward strand.
GTCTGTAAATTCTCCAATGTTCTCAAGGATATGGGTAAGTAATCACTCATTTTGAGTTTTCCCCCATAAATTTCGTTTTTTAAAAAAACACACGTGTGAGTTTTAAAAACTGAAATTACATTTCCTTATAATAATGTGACACTTTTAGGACACTTGGGGGCAGCAGACTGCAGCCTTTCCATTGTTCCCACTTTTCTAAGAACAATGGGCGCTGCACTAATAAGATCCCAATAGCAACCAAAAGGTACTGGACACCATTATTTCAAATGGTAATCACTCAAAATAATTGTTAAAGCATAAAAACTTACTTGGTAAAAAGCCATGGAGAGCTGTTGATAGCATAAAACATTGTGAGTAACGGCTCCCTCTGAAGTAACATAGTTTTTGAAAGATAGGTAATTTACTACTCAAATAATAAAAGACCTCAAGCCTGAATTTTATAAGGCAACAAACAAACCAACAAACAAATTTGTGTTATTTCTTTCATTATTCTCTTGCAACTTCGATGAGGAAAAGGAGTCCCAAGTTTTTAGAGATTTTTTATTATATATGCTGGGATACACCAAATGAGAAGACTTGTCTTTGATATTTTTACGAAACTTGTCCAGTGCATTAAAAGTCCTTCATGACTTTTTATCTATATGAAAAATGACATCGACATTCTCATTTCTTCTTTCCATATTCAGGTGCAAAGAAAGGAGATCGAGTCGCCATCTACATGCCGATGATCTTTGAACTTGTTGTGGCCATGCTGGCTTGTGCACGACTTGGAGTCATCCATTCAATAGTGGTTTGTGTTTGATTTATTTATTGTACTTAATAACATAGCTTTTTAAAACTATCTTAAAATTGGAAATATGGATATTTGATGGTAGTTCATGAGACCTGAAACTTCATAGAGCATGTAGAGGCAATTAAAATTTGCCTCCATGCCCCTTGTAGAGTTGGAGAAAAAGTTGTGCATTCATAATAGGCCTCACTCCGTCCCAGTGCCAAACTTTTAAAGCAAATGGCTTAGAGAACAAACTGTTTATTTTTTTCTTCTGTTGCATGGGATGATACCGTCCTTCAATATTGTTGTTACATGTGGTACTCAAAATGAAACAAGGGATGCCTCGCAATTGAACTTAATCATTGTAGCTCGCAAGCCTGTGATCAAGGGTGCTTGCTACTTGTATGTGAACCAGAAACACAGCGACTCTTTCAGGATAAGTGTTCTGGGTTCTTTTACATGTCTCTACCAATCCTGTAACACAGAACCTATGGCTAATAAGCAATTATGGTAATCTTGCTCAAGTCTCATGACCGGGACTCGAACCCACACGCTGTTGATCAGAAACAAATGGGGTGCGTTTTTGTGGTCACTGATTAGTGTTTAACCAATGGCCAAGTCAACCAAACAGTTATTGGTTACGACCGCCTAAACGCACCCCAGAGCTTGAGTCAGGTGCTCTTAACCGCTCGGTCAGGACACGCCAATAAATCCCCTTTTGTTTTTTTGTTTCATAGTTTGGTGGTTTTTCAGCGGACTCTCTCTCCGGTCGAATGATAGACGCTCAATCTACTCTTCTTATCACAGCAGGTGAGTAAAAACTTCAAAAGTTTTCTCATTTTTATAATTTTTTCATAAAAATGATATGATACCCATGCCTACATCCTTATACGGGTGGTGAAGGGGGTATTAACAGTGCCAACTCTCCTTGATTCCACAGGACCTGAAAACAAACCAATCTTTCAATATTCTAGCGAACAAATTTGAGAGTAAGTCTCCTCAATTATGGAAACTTTTTCTGTATTATGTTGAATGTAATTTTCTGCATACAATATATTCCTGAACTTTGTACAAAATCTCCCTTTATCAAAATGCAAATAATGGCAGCTCTAGGGTTTAGTCCATTATTGGAGTAAAAAATCTGAGAAAAGGATTTTATCCAGAACTGTTTCTGAGACTTGCATTTCTCTAAACCACGTTCCGTAAAACTTTAAAAGGAAATGAGGATGTTATCGTTATCATTAGCTGCAGTGCTTCTTTACATTTAGTTTTCACGGTCGTCAATCTTTTTACGAGTAATTACCAGCTCTGTGCTATGGGGTGATAATTTTTCTCTGTGGGCGTTCGTTGTTTACACATCGCTATGGCAACTAAGCCGAGCAGAATGAAACATTAATGTTAGCGGTATTACAATGGTACATGAGTGCCTGTACAATGGCCTTTTTAAATAATGCTGTTATCTGTCTTTCTTTGGCCTTGATCGACATGTGTAGCCAGGACAAAAGGTTTGCAGTAGTCCACACCCCCTGTAAATGATAAGGAATGACAATAACTTCGGTTAAAAAAAAGCAAACAATAACGGCTTTTTCATTCACTTTGTGATACAAAATTGCAAAATGAAATGCTTGTTCAATATATTTTGGCATTTTACATGTGTAATTTGTTTTCATTTTATTTATTTTTGTTTTATTTCACCACTGTTAGCATGTTTTGTGGGGGGCTTGTTTATCCGAGCTAAATATTTCGTTGTTTTTAAATAACCAGAAATAATAGTTAGGGTAAAAATAATAAACAAGATGGCAATTGTAAGGCTTTAAAAAAAAAGTCCAAGGTACCGGTCCTAAAGAAATTGAAGTATACTGAAAAATATTCTCATACCAGGCCCTGAAAAAACCCACGGCACCCTCTGCATTTGCTGTGGTGCTCTCTGCAAAGTTTCAACACAAACTTACATTTTCCTGCCTCTAGCTACCGGGAAATCTCGGTAGTCTAGTTGGTAAGACACTGCTCTGGAATTGCAAGGGTCATGGGTTCGAATCCCACCCGAGTAAATATGCCTGTGATATTTTTTTAACAGGACTCGGGGAAAGTACTGAGTATACAGTGCTAACACACACCAGTGTATAGGTAAAAACAAAAAATTTGATTACATTTTCCTCTGAGAAGTGCCCCTTGTTAGAGGAAAATTGCTGTGTCCCTCCAAGAGTGAAGTTCAGGCGAACCCCTTCCCCGTCGAAAAACCCCGTCGAAAAACCCCTGCTTCCTCCTGTTAACTACTTTAAAGACACTGTACACTATTGGTAATGCCCCTTATTTTTGACCGCGCGAGGGCGCTATAAATAGTATTTTGATCACTTCCGGGGGTACACGCGATTCGCCCTGCACAAATTAATAGGCGTTCTGTCACTTTTGTTGCGCCGTAGTTTCAATTTGCTTTAGAGGTGGATTATAACCGCTCCTTTAAAAGTTTTATTGTCTGTGATGGATTAGATGTCTGTGGTTATAATGTGTTCCAATCTTTAAAAACTGTTTTGCGTATGAATGAATATACCCCCGGAAGTGATTGAGAGCGCCCTCACGCGGTCAAAAATATGGCCCATTGTCAAAGACCAGTCTTCTCACTTGGTGTATCTCAACATAATTAATAACAAACCTTTGAAAGTTTGAGCTCAATTGGTCTTCGAGGTTGCGAGATAACTGTGAAAAAGACAAAAACCCTTGTCAGACGAAGTTGTGTGCCTTCAGATGCTTGATTTCGAGACCTCAAGTTCTGAATCTGAGGTCTCGAATTCAAATTCATGGAGAATTACTTATTTCTCGAAAACTACGTCACTTCATAGGGAGCCGTTTCTTACGATGTTTTATACTATCAACCTCACCCCATTACTCGTTACCAAGTGAGGTTTTATGATGAACATTGTTTTGAGTAATTACCAAAGGTGTCCACTGCTTTTAAACTACAAATAAATATACAGCGATGGTTATTTCACAGACGGGGTCTATCGAGGAACCAAGCTTGTTGATCTGAAACAGATAGCAGACGACGCAATCGACCTCTGCAAAAAACAGTAAGTAGTTTATGAGATAATTATTCAGCTGATTAGAATATTCATTATTCAGTATTTCACATGTTGGATGATTTAGTTGGCTGGTGCACAAACCTAAAATGGATTTCTAATTAATTATTCAGACAACCGGTTAAATATTCATGAGAAGTTTGTGGTCAAGGCGCCTGGGAATAAATAATTTGAACCTTTTGAATAAACATGAAGTAGTATGAATGTTAAAGGAACATGTTGCCTTGGATGGGACGAGATGGTCTATACAAAGCGTTTGTAACCATGGTAACCATTTGTTATAAAATGCATATGATTGGAAAGATGTTTTAAAAGTAAAATAGAATGATCCACACAAATTTGCCTCGAAATTACGTGGTTTTCCTTTTACATTGCGAACTAACATGGTCGGCCATTTATGGGAGTCAAAAATTTGACTCCCATAAATTGCCCGACAATGTTAGTCGACGAGGTTAAAGGAAAACCGTGCTATTTCGAGGCATGTTTGTGTGGATCATTGTATTCTAGTTTTACAACATCTTTTCAACCATATGCATTTAATAACAAACGGTTACAAACGCTTTCAAAGACCAACTCGACCGATCCAAGGCAACGTGTTCCTTTAATAAGTGTATGAGGAATGAAGTATCAGGCGTGATACTTCTTTGAGGCGACGAAGGCGATTGCCTCCATGCCCCCTGGTCATTGTCTTGGTGTCCTTGAAATACGGCAGTAAGGTGCCGCCGTGGTGCCCTTGCCCTTTTATCAACAAAGCATAAAGGCTTGAAGTATCAGGATTTTATCTTGCAGAAAAAATTTCCTATTTGGATATAAAGGAATGACAGAAAATGTCAAAATTTCAGAAAAGGAATACAGCGCCCCAGTTACTGGGTCTACTTAAGACCTTTGAACGTTAAGGTTATGTAGCAAATTTTGTTTGTACAACAAGTCAATAATGCAAGCTTGTTTTATGTATCTATTGATATGGACTCTTTTTATTATAAATAAAACAACTAAATTGTTGTGTTTGTTCTTGTTTTTATTTTTATTCTTATTTATTTACTTGTTTTTTGGGGAGGGGCCTTGACATGTAAGCAGTTTTTTTTTGGTTCGTGGAAATTAAAAACCACTGAGGCTGAACTAAAAGCATGTTTTTATGTCCAAAAATGATTAAGTCTAAATTCTCTTTCAGGTTGAAGTGTGATTAAGCTTTAACAACCCAAAGCCAATTTTCCAATATATTGCAGGCAATGCAGCGTTAAATGAGACATGCCTTTCCTGTAATGTTGATGACAAAGTGTAATTATACCTGTGTAGTCTGGCTGGAAGAAATGTCTGAACAGGGCAATATTTTGACAAGTTTGTTAATTTATTGGCGAGTCATGGCTGAACGGTCAAGGGCATCGTAGCTCAGGTGTTTTGGGTCAGCTGATTGTGGGTTCATGCCGCATAACAGTTAAAGGAACATTACAGAATTGGTTTTGCAAACAAAATAGTTGCTGGCAGTGTAAGCAACCATAGTTGTAATCCACCATATACATAAACTGACAAACCTGTAGAAGTTTGAAAGCCATCGACGATCTGGGTCAAAAGAAAATAGTGAAAAAAAAAACGATTTAAATGCATTTTGCTTGACATTGATGCAAAACAGAAATGAATAAAACGCTCACTGAAGGTGAGCGATAAACCCCAAACGCGAATCAAATTTGACATTTCAGACAGAAATGTTTCAAATGATGTTTTAAACTCCCATCATCTTTAGACCGTGTAAGTTTTGTGTACACCTGTGATCTTCTTGTTTTTTTGTTTCTTACCAATTCTGTAAAGTTCCTTTAAGACGAAGTACACTGGTAGTAAAAAAAGGCAAAATATATATCAAAGCCTTATGCCAAACAAACAAAAAAAAACAGTTGTTTGCCCCTTCCTCATCCTGAGGTGCAAATGGTGATGAAATTATTACCCGCCTTTGAAACAGGCTTGAAGAAATAATGCAACAATTGATCATCTTCGTTTATTTAGTTTATTTACATTATTGTTTATCTTTGGGCATTTCCAACAACTTTATAAGACAAAATTTGTATACAATTAAAAGGTCTGCTGATAACACAAAATTGAACTCAATATGTTGTAAAGTTAAAACCATCCTCCAGACAATCAAAATTATATCCAAATATTACCAGACAAAGATTGTGCACATTAATCTTTAATAAGGTGCAGTGAGCCAATTGCAGAGGTTTTAAAGGTCAACTTTTAAAAATCCACTTAATTTTAATATTTTTGCAATTAATAAGCATATAAAGCCACTGGACACCTTATGTAGACCAGTCTTCTCACTTAGTGTATCACACTTAATATGCATAAAATAAAAAACCTGTGAAAATTTGAACTCAACTGGTTGTCAAAGTTTTTAGAGAATTGTGGAGGAAAAAAACAACGTTGTTGTGCAAGTTGTGTGCTTTCAGATATATGCCTGATAAAAGGCTTCAAGTATTTTGAGAAATTACCTCCTTCTCTTATAAAAATATGATGCTTCAGATGAGGGAGTAGTTTTCTACAATGTTTTGTACTATAAACAGCTCTCCATTGCTCATTAACAAGTAACTTTTTATGTTAACATGTATTTTCAATTTATTACCAATATAAAGTTCAGAGCCTTTTGTATGTATACAATATAAAGTAATAAATTAAAAGTAAAGTTTTTTTGGGCATCCTATTAAAGCTGTACATTAATAAATGCTGCCTTTGTGCCCCGACGTTTGACAGGTTTACAATCCATTTCTTGCGATGTTTGATTCGCTGTAGCAGGGGCAATGGTAGCCTTACAACACGGGAAGTAAGGGTTCAACAACCGCTTTGTGGCAGAACGAAACGAGTGGTTGAAAAAACAATATATGAACACATTGAAGAAGCTGTTGCATATCGCGAAACCCTTTGTGATGAAAATGAGCCAGTTCTTCAATTGTTTCTGGTTTATCGCAGCAATGATCCGTGCAACTCGTAACGGCGTCCAGCAGACGGCAAACAGAACAGTTATAACGAGGAACGACCGCAGTGCCTTGTTGTCGAGGAAATTAGGATCGTTTTTACAGTCTTTGTTTTTGTTCAACATCACGGCGTGATTTCGACTGAGCTTGATCAGCCGCCAGTAAATAAGAATCAGAACGATCAACGGTAAGATTACAAAGAACACTAAAATGGAGACTTCAAACAGTGGACCGTTGGAGCCCACGACACAGAGAAGTACAGCTTTAAAAATGAACTTGTCCGAGTCTTGCTGGATTAGCGAAAGGATTATCTGAAGTGCAAAGGATAAGATCGACAAGAGAACGACGAGGTTGATCACGCGATTCTTAGCGCAAAGACTTGGGAATTGAAATGGCATCGTCACGGCGATGTATCGCTCAGCGTTCATCAATACAATCAGAATGATCGACATACAACAACAGGTTGCATCCAGAGTAGCGTTGATCGAACAGTACAACTCACCGAAAGGCCAGAAGTTGAACGCCGATGCGATGACATTCGGTAGGGAAATAACACCGGTTAGGAGATCATAAGCTGCGAGAGATATCATGAGCACTTTCGTGCTGTCCGCAAGTTTGGGCATACTGCGCGTAACAGTGATTGATAACGCATTTCCTGAAATGATCATGAAGACGACAGCGGCAACGAAACAAGTCCGCAGAGCAATCAAATACGGCGACAGATATTCTTCCGCTGTAGTGTTATTCATCCTGAACTCTTGATTTCTTGAAAGAAGTAAATCCTTCTGTTCTTAAAA